>NC_132863.1:30923636-31226666 GCF_048164855.1 Canis lupus baileyi
AAAGGTCTACTGGAGCCAGAGGTATGGCGGGGGTCCCCCATAACCAGTGAGTCCTCAACCTCCCCCTCCAGCACACACCTCTCTCCTGGGCACCAGATCCACCCACTCGTTCCCCAATAAACACCTCTGCTTGGACTTTCACAGGACACCCAAACTCAAGTGTCCTACCTCACCCTCGTCATCCACTCTCAAACCTGGATGCCTTCCTTTGTTCTGAATTTCAGTAAGTGGCATGGATTCCACCCACTGGACAGGACAGAGCATGCCATCCTTGACTCCTGGCTCTCCTCACACCTACACACCCAACAGGTCCTGTGAGGTCTACCTCCTTCCTGAGTCTAGAACCCATCCGCATCCCTCCCTGTTGCCCCACCCACTCTAAGCACCCCCCCTTATCTCCAGGAAGCAATTCTCTCCAGTTATTAAGTCTTCCTGCCTCTGAATTTATTTGCCCCTCCCAGTGCATTCAGATGATCTTCCTGAAATGTGAATCTGATCACAACAACTCTCCTCCACTTAAAATCCTTCTACGTCTGTCCTCACTGCCTTTGAAGATAAAGTCAATGTAACTCTTCCTGAATTTTGTGGTTCCTATGTCTCTCTGAAGTCTCATCTCTATATTCCTTCTCTCTCTCTCTCTCTCTCACACCCTTACACACACACACCCTTACATGTGCATTTATGCTCTACAATTGTGCTGTTCAATGCAGTAGTTAATCGTCACACAGAGCTTTTGGGCACTTCTGAATGCGCCCAATCCAAATTGAGATGTGCTAATATTTGGGTTAATTAACATTAATATTTGGTTAATTAATGAGTTTTACCTGTTTCTTTTCACTTTTTAAATGTGGCTGCTAGAAACTTCTAAATTACACACGCAGTTTCCATGAGACACTGTTGTGAGTGCCCCGCCAGATGGAAGGAACAGCCTCCCGTCCCCCAGTACCTGGGAGTTGTCTCAGCTCAGGGCTCGGAGAACATGCCCCATCTAAGCAGTCCAACTGACCTAATGCAAAGGGAACTGTCACGTCAGGGCTGTAGCCTGTGCCTCTAAAATGTAGGCGGCAGGTACTTTATGTTTCGGGTACTGGTAAGCCCTGGGTGGACTAACAGCAGAAGAACCCTGCTGGAGCCCTGCACGCAAGTGTCAAAGACTGTCCCCACCGTGAGCCGAGGAAGCTGCACAGAGTTTGTTTCAGGGAAGAAAAACTAGCCCGCGTGCCTCTGAGAATCACATCTTCGGATCAATGAGTGTCATGTGGTTTGGGTTCAGGTGGTGGGAAGGGGATCTAGCCTCACAGGTCGGAGGGATGGGGTTGCCCGGACGTGGGAAACACGGGATGCTGAGCTCCAGAGAGGACTAAGCAGGGTGGCTCTTTCTCCAAGAGAGAATGAAGAACAAGCCTTAAGGAAGGGAGCAGGGCTCATACACAGCTCAGAGTACCTTTTTTTATTGTTGCTCTACTCTTTCTGGGGCTCCCTGAAGACTCCTACATCACAGGGTTCTGCATTTTCCCTCTTGCACTGTCATTTCTATCAGGTTGCATCCACACTGCAATAACATCCACCAAGCTGGAAATAGCCTCGCATGGTGGGAATGGGGAGGTGGAAGCAGGAGAGCAAAGTGCTGTCCACCCACCATGCTCCTTCTGAGGAGCAGCCTCACACGGATAGGGCCAGGCCTCCCAGGACTCTGGGGATGAGCGGGGGTCCACGGGGGCACTGGGAGCAGCCAGGAAGTGCGCTGGGCAAGGAGCTGCAAAGTAATGAAGAGGTTCAGGAGCAGCTGTGAGACAAAGCCCCACTTTCTCAGTCCACTCTAGAGGGAGATAGATGGTCCTGGAAGGGAGATGTGTTCTTACGCCCATCCCACTACCCCTTCTTTCTGGGCTTTCCTTCCCTCCCTGGCTGCTGCCACTCACTTGTCTTCAGGTCTGGGTTCAGGCATCACCGCCTCCAGGAAGTCTTCACAGATGCCCTCAGGCTGGGTGAGGCATCCTGCCTCGATGTTCCCATAATCCCCATCCCTGACTCCATCATCTGTTTGATTCCGTCCCTCAGCTGCAGGTACCCTCAGGGCAGGAAGCTGATGCAGTGGACCTTTCTCATGGGTGCCCAGCTCAGGCTCTCATACATAGACAGCGGCTGCTCAGTGAACGGTTGCTGGATAAATGAGTCGTACCAGACAGATTTGGGATGTAAGACGAACTCTCTACGGTCACCCGCTTCGGGCTCCATCTGAAATCCCACTCCCTTCTCGCTCCAAGGAACTTCTTGATTTCCAGCTTGACCATCCTCCCTTTCCAGAAGCAGCCCCTGTGGCCTCCAGGGCTCTAGGACAGGAGGGGACAATGGGCACAAGTCGCGAGGCCCTCTGATGAGAGAGTTTGTCCTAATTCTCCCGTCACTTAAACAAACTGGGATCCTGATTGATAGAAGAGCCATTTTTACAAAGACTGGGAAAAATGGCTTTTAATATCGGTTTTTAAGAAAGAAAGTATGGCCCCTATAAACTGTTAAACTTCACTTTATTGACCATAAATCTGTATTTTGCTCAATGCAAAAGTTTTTCATCTTGTACAGAAAAATGCTGAAGCAGCGACAACTGCCGAAAACAAGAAGTTTTCTCTTACGGACAATTTATATGAAAAAGTTATTGAATTTCTGGTTAGGGAGGCCAGGCCAGCCAGCTGGCGGCCCCGGCCCCCGCCCCTCCCCCGCCCCCGGGGCCAGGCTGGTGTGCGCCCTCGAGACCCTTCGCTGATCAATGTCAGGAGAAAATTAACCAATTGTGAGTCTATTAAGTTGTGGGCACCAGGGATTTCAAAGCCCGGAGCAAAGATGAGTTTCTCCCTGAGGACATGAAACCCAGACTCTCTTTACTGAAGATGCAGCCCGCCTTTCTGCCAAAGGAAGGGAGGGAGGAGCTGGTTTGGGGGTGCACCTGCCAGCCACAAGATGCTCTCCCCGTTATGGTCTCCTCCCATTCCTGGAACCACCCAGGGAGGTAGGCTTCATCAGCCACATTTTGCAAACGAGCAAATGGAAAATTATACAGAGCGTGGGAAATTTACTCAAGTCTTGAGGCTTAGAAGTGTTGGATTAGGGACGCCAGGGTGGCTCAGCAGTTGAGTGTCTGCCTTCGGCCCAGGGTGTGATCCTGGGATCCCAGGATCGAGTCCCACATTGTGCTCCCTGCATGGAGCCTGCTTCTCCTTCTGCCTGTGTCTCTGTTTCTCTTTATGTCTCTCATGAATAAGTAAATAAAATCCTTTAAAAAAAAAAAGGAGAAGAAGTGTTGGATTAATTTTTCTGAGTCTCAGTTTCCCCATCTGTAAAATTTATCTGAAAATACTAAACCTGGGACTGGCACACAGGTGGCGCTCAGAAGATGTCTGCCTTCTTCCAGAGGTCGGGGATCTGGAGCCAAGTGTCGCTGACACTAACACCCAAACTTTCTTCCCTGAAGAAACTGCCTCCTTATCAGTCTCCCTGAGACTGGTTTCCTTAAGGAAGTGGGATCATTGGACCTCCTGTGTATACATGGGGCAGAGGAGCAATATTCTTTCTGCACAAAGAAAGTCAACACATCATTAAAAGTATGCATTTTGACAAGGAGCTGGCAGGCTCCTTAAAAGTATTTCCTCTCACAGCTCCAAGTGCCAGAAATTTCACTGTTAGAGCTACACAACCTTGAATGAAGACATTATCCCATGTCAGAATGAAAATACTCCTGGTTGAGTTCACTTTTTTTTTTTAATCCATAATATCAGAGCTAGAAAGAACCCCCAGGATTATCTAATGCAAAAAGAGCATGCAGGGTATGTTTAGTGAATCAAACCCTACTGATTAGTTGTTCCTGCCTAAAGAGCTGTGGTAAGAAAGATTCTGAGGTACGACCTAAGCTCAGTGGAAAAGAATATAGTATTCTATTAGTAAGGCCAGAAAGCCACTTGGCAGAGAAGCCTGTGAAAGCCTCTTCGATGGTCTCCTAATCTCCATTCTCCCCTTTCCCCTTGCTCCAGCAATTTGCCCCCTAAGTACAGCTGCCAAAATGATCTTCCCAACACAGATATGATCACGTTAATCCCATAATTCAATAGCCTTTAACGCACCAGTAGGACAAAATGCAAAGCCCTTCATGAGCCTCTCCTGCTTCTCTCTAGCTTCACCTCCCACCACTTCCTTCATATGCTATACCCAGGGAGTACTGAACTACTAGGACCTCCCCAAGACTCCCTTGCTTTCTCACACTACAGCATTTTTCATACCAGATTACATAGAATAGCTTCTCTCAACCTGCACAAACAGCAAACTCCTATTCATTCCTCAAAACCTAACTCAAGACTGCACCCTGGAAAGCCTCCCATGACTCCTCCAGTAGACAAGTGCTCCTCCTCCCGTGCTCTCACTGCACCTTTTAACATTGCTCCACTAAGCCCCGATTGCATCGCTGTGGGTTCTTGAGGGCAGGAACACAATACCTAATTTTCCCTGTGCCCTGAGCATGCAGCTTAGACCCCAGCACAGTAACAGGCAAAAAATATTTGAGTGTATGGATGAATAACTTTGCTCCCTCGATGCATACACCTGTCTATCAACCTTTAAAACCAGACTGACCTATCAAATATACACATTATTCTGCTGACAAACTCTCACTGAGGGTACTGATAGGAGCAAGGGTAACGGAAGCAAACACAGTCTTTGCCCTCATGGAGCTTATAGTCTGGTGGGAAAGACAGTTCATATAAGAGAGATAGGGGCGCCTGGATGGCACAACCAGTTAAGTGTCCAACTCTTGGTTTCGGTTTAGGTTGGGATGTCAAAGTCGTGGGATAGGGCCCCACATCTCTCCGCATCAGGCTCCACACTCAGCAGAGTCTGCCTAAGATTCCCTCTCCCCCAGGGCGCCTGAGTGGCTCAGTGGTTGAGCACCTGCCTTCGGCTCAGGTCATGATCCCTGGGGTCCCAGGATCGGATCCTTCTCTCTCTGCCTTTGTCTCTATCTTTCTCTGTGTGTCTCTCATGAATAAATAAATAAAATCTTAAAAAAAAAATCCTCTCTCCCTCTGCCCCTCCCCACACCCTCTCAATCTCTAAAATAATAAATAAATAAATCTTTTTTTTAAAAAAAAAGAGACAAATATATAAGTAATTACAAAGGAGGAAGTTGTGGTGAAGATGAGCAGAATGCTGTGATGACAGGAAGGGGTGAACCACTTGGAGCTCTGGAGAAAATAATAGGGTGAGACCTGCAGGATGTAAAGGAACCAGTTGTGGAAAGAAATCCTAGGCATGCAGAAGAGATCTGTGAAGTTTTCAAGGTAGTAAAGAACTTGATGTATCTGGAACTGAAAAGTAGCCAGAAAGCTTGGAGCGAGTGAAGGAAGGGAAGAGGAGGTTGGGCTACGGTTGGAGAGACAGAGAGGCATAGGCCCGATCAAACTAAGCTTTATCAAAGTAAAGAGGTTGATTTTGTGCTAAGGGCCATAGGGAGCCATGGGAGGGATTTGAGCAGTAGAGTGTCAAGTTCTGATACACTTTTTAAAAAGATCCCTCTTTTATGTTGTAAATGGTTCATTGAGAGACCATTGCAGGGACCAGGGCAAGAGATGATGTTGGCTTAGCCACAGATGGTGGAAAGAACTTGATGGATTTGGAGCATATTTTGGAGAGAAAGGCAGTGGTATATGATGTAAGCTCCAAAACCCATATGGCTCCGTTTCAAGCTGGATTAGCACAAATGCCTTCGTCATGTGACCCTATCCCCACCCCCATTTTTCCTTTGGTCTTCTGACTTTAGTTGAGACAATTTGCTCCATCCAGGAAAAGAGAAGTGGACTGGAAGCATCTAACACACTCAGCCTGACACATAAGAACACAGAGATGAAAGTCACTTGGGTGGCTGGAACCCTTGACCGACTTGAGCCAGTTGAATCATCACGTAGAGCTGGCACGAGTCCAGAGTCAGCCCAAATAGCAATTGTCACATACAAAATAGAAGTTGTCCCCCTGTCTGACTATGCTTTGTTAATAGTTGAACTCAAATGCCAAAAATGGTGGCATTGGGGATTGCGGGATTTTAAGACCTGCAGAGAACGCAGGGAAAAAATGTATAGGGCAAAAGAAATTGACCACGTTTGGGTAGATCTGCTCCTTCTTCTAGGTCATAGAGAGAAAATAAGATGAAGGCCTTTATGTCTAGTTTTTAAGTTGGGTGTAAGCTCACAGATATTTGTTTTATCACTGTGTATAGCTTGCATATAATATATACTTATTTGTATGTATCACATGTTACACTTCTAAAAGGAAGGAAGAGAGCTCTTTTAAGGGAAAAAGGTGAAACTACTTCCATCTGCTCAATATCCAATGAGCAAATAAAGTAAAAGCTGTAGCAAAATTGTTAGCAGCTTTGAGTTAATGAGCTGAGCCCTAGTAGACAGGTCAGAACTGAGGTTTAGATTCAAATTCCTGGTTCATTTATTCATTCAGGAAATATTGGCTGATGCATGCTCTGTGCTAGGTGCTTGGAGCTGCCCCTGAAGAGCTTCCAGGCCAGGGGGAGGCGGGTGGGAAGCAGAGCAGGAAACCATCACTGGAGGACATGGTGGCAAGTGCTGATTAAAGCCAGCTCGGATCCAGCCAGAAGGGCTTAGGGAAGGCTTCCCAGAGCAGATGACAAAGGCACTGATCCTACAGAATGCACAGAAGCATTTCAAGGGGAGAAAACTGGTGAGCTGGTGCCAGCTATGTGTATTCCTTCCAGCTTCTCTTTAGGCATCATATTGGTAGCTTGGAATCAACTATGGTGGGAGTTGTTACACCAGGAAAATTGGCAAATGCTGTAAGTCAGGGGTGGTTTTTTTTTTTTTTTCCCAGCACACCACTGGAGGTGAGCATTGACAGACCCCAGAGACACGGGGGCATGGGGAAAGGTAAAGTCAAAAGCCACGGTGGACCATTCCTGGGCCAAGACTTTTGGGGTAGCCAGGCAGCCGGGAGCACAACATACCTAAGTTAGAACCCCAGTTTTGCCATTTTCCAGTGGATGATCTTTGCAAACATTTCACCTCTCTCAGCCTGAGCTGCGTAACAGGAACGGTGGTGATTCAGCCAGATGTTAGAGGTAAAGTGCTCAGCACGGCACCTGCCACATCGTAAGTGCTCAACACCGATTACCTGTGTGTAGGCTGTAACATTTGTTTTAAGTAAGCTCTACACCTATTGTAGGGCTCAAACTCACGACCCTGAGATCAAGAGTCACCTGCTCCACCAACTGAGCCAACCACTAAATTTTTTTTAGTGTTTCAAGAATAAGAAGCAAATGTTGGGATGCCTGAGTGGCTCAGTGGTTGAGCGCCTGCCTTTGGCTCAGGGCGTGATCCTGGAGTCCTGGGATCGAGTCCCACATCGGGCTCTCTGCATGGAGCCTGCTTCTCCCTCTGCCTATGTCTCTGCCTCTCTCTCTCTCTCTCTCTCTCTCTCTCTCTGTGTGTGTGTATCTTTCATGAATAAATAAATAAAATCTTAAAAAAAAAAAGAAGAAGCAAATGTTGGCAATGATCAAGGGAGAATCTTCTAATCCCACCTACCCATGAGCGTATAGTGGCGAAAGGGCAGTGCCTCTGGAGAGGAGTGGTTTACAAAATGCTCTGCTCAAAATTTAAATGAAAAAAAAAAAAAAACCTCCAACTTGAAATCAGAGAAAGCAGGAGATGGCATTCAATAAGTATGTGTTAACCCCTCAGCACCGATCTATAGTGAGTTTTTAACAAATTACACTCATTTTAGGTCTTATGTCAAGAAACTTCCTTCAGATGCCAGATCAATGTGAAAAATTCAGATGAGGCAATGACTTTTTGAAGGTTCTCCTCAATGCCCCGTATTGGGAGATATTTTCCACTATGGCTAGCAGTAGCCTGAAACTTTCCCAACCCTGTGTAAGCTGTAAGGATTCGAATGCTTATTCCTTCCCACTGATTGTTTTCCCAGCCACAGGTAGGTTCTGCACACTTAGTTATAAATCATTCATCATTCAGTCAAACTCAAGGGGAGCCTTCTGCAACCAAGATCTCTCCCTCTGTCTCTCTGTCTCTGTCTCTATCTTTCATGCTTGCTTTCTCTTCTCTGGTACTTTTTTTTCCCCTGAAAATTCTAGCAAGCTTGGCTTCCCTGAACTGCAAACTCTGTCTTTTCCACTCAGCAAGACCACTGGGCTCCATTGGGCTTTTTGTCTCTCACCACTAGCCTGGGAGTCTCTTCGGCAAGTGAGCAGAAGCTCCTACGGCTCACTTGGTTGGCTTCCCTTCTCTAAGGATTATGACCCTGCACCCTCCAACATCCCAAGTCTGGACATTTTTCATTTATTTGGAGGTATCATTAATCATGGCAAAAGGGTAAATCCAATCAGATCATGACCAGAAGTGAAAATCTCTGGAAGAAAAAAAAAAAGAAAGAAAGAAAGAAAAGAAAATCTCCGGAAGGATGTTTTCAAGTTTCAGAAAATGAGAGAACGTGGAGAAAGTGGAGATGAAATGCAAACAGCACAACATAAATGGTTAACGAACACTTGTGGGGTTAAAATGAACAGCCACTGACTAATATCCATTTAAATGTTTTATTGGGAGAAATAGCCCTGCCTCAAACAGGGCAAGAAGGAAACACGGCCACGCCAGACAACCCAGAGTTCCTGAGCACGCTGCAGCAAGGCTGCAGAAGCTAATCAGCCACGATCACAAGGGAAAGAGGAGTTAATGAGCTGCAAACACCAAAGAGAAAATGAAGATCCAAGGTGCTCATCGACAGGACAGAGGAAAGTGGGAAAGGAGAGGATCGTGACTTTGGGATAAAGTCCATCAGCGAAGATAGAAACCCACGCTTCCAACACACATGACATCTGACCGGAAAGCAGTGTGTTGTGGAAAGAAACTAGTTAAGGAGATGACAGAGAGCGGGAAACATTTAGGCCAGGAATACCAAATATGTAGTGCATTGACTGCCACTTGTCCCTCCCACGGTAGCCTCGGGCCGCCTCCCCCCCTCCACCAACCGATCGTGGCCGGCTCGGAAGTTAAAATCACTTTTCCTTACCTCCTTCAGGCATGTATGTGCCATTTTTGTGGCAGTCTTGTTGGCGTGGTGGTGGGAAAAGAAATGTAAATATGAATCTGTACATATGCATGCGTACGTATACTCTCCAATACCCAATAGCCACATGTGATACTTATACATGTTTACATAGATATTTACTTATACATATATGATAGTTTTATAATTAAAAGCCTATTGAGGGGGGAAATCCCTGGGTGGCTCAGTGGTTTAGCACCTGCCTTTGGCCCAGGGTGTGATCCTGGAGTCTCGGGATAGAGTCCCACATCAGGCTCCCTACTTGGAGCCTGCCTCTCGCTCTGCCTGTGTCTCTGCCTCTCTCTGTGTCTCTCATAAATAAATAAATAAAATACTAAAAAAACGAAAAAAAAAAAACCTGTTGGAATCAAATGAGGTGAGAGAGAAGAGAATGCCCCAGAAAGCATAAGGCTCTGCACTTTAGAACACACCACCAGGAGGCCTCTGTCATCTGCCTAATTTCCTGCTAAGATTCAGGAAATCTGTGCTCTATCTCCCAGATTCCTGGTGAAATTTGATCCTCTTCACTTCTAATCGCATACCCAGCTGTCTCTCTATAGGGTGACCAGCCATCCCCAATTTGCCTGACATGGAGACATTCAGTGCTAAAACTAAGGAAGTCCCAGGCAAACCAGGACAAGTGGTCACCCTAGATGTAAGGATGGAGCAAAGCCAGCAGTCCTCACGTCCCCTGGGATGTAAGCCAGAGAAAAACTAGGACCCCAGAGGGCCTTCTCTGTAACGCTGTCCAAACCTCCTCTCCAGCTCATGGGGAGCCAGCCCCCTCCCCCCCATGCCCTCCCCTCCCACAGGATCACAGAGGAGATTTCACATCACTGCCCCTCCTCCCCTGCCTGTGCTCTTGCCTCCCCACCCATCTGTGCTCCCCTGTTCCTTCCAGGGGAGGAGGATTGTCTCCCTCTGCCAGGGAGTACCTCTTTCAAGCCTCCCCAAATCAACCTGGTTCTCCCTGTTTCTATCAGCCTTCTCCCTCATCTTCCTACTTACCTTCTCCACAACACTTCTGTAACAAAGCAGAGGCTATCTTAGTCCATCGGGCTGTTTTGTCAGAATATCGCAGACTGGGCCACTTGAAAACAAGAGAAAATTTATTTCTCCAGTTCTGGAGGCTGCAAAGACCAAGACCAAGGCACAAGCATGGTTGCATTCTCTGCTAAGACCCCTCATCCTGGTGCACAGCCACCGCCTTCTCCCTGTGACTTCACATGATGGAAGAGGCTTGGGACTTTTTTGGAGCCTCTTCTAGAAGGCATTCAACCGCTCTCCCAAAGGCCTTCTCACCCATCACCATCATCTCTGGGGGTTAAGATTTCAATGTTACAAATGGAGAGGGGAGACATAAACATTTAGCCCATCGCAAAGTAGAAAGAAAGGAATACAAATTTTAAACCTGAGCACCTATTTTGTGACAGTCCCTGTGCTAGCTGTTTGGATACAGAGCACAAAGATAAACACAACAGGGCCCAGCTCAGAAGCTGCTTAGAGCTGGGAGTGCAGGGGAGAGGAGGAAGATGGGCAACACATAAGCAATTCTACTCTCATATTATAACAGCTACTATTTACTGAGAGCTTACCCCTGGGTAAATAAAAAAAATACCTTGTACCAGACCACCCTCTGCAGAGGGACCTTCATGTTCCCCTGAGGAAGCTAAGATTCGGGCCAGTTAAATAATCTGCTCACCTTCTCAGACCTAGCAAACGGAAGAGCTTAATTTGCACCTTAGCACACCACAAAACTCATTCTGTTGTGGAAATGCAAGGGAAAGAGAGTGTTCTCTCCACCCAACCTGGCAGGAGAAAGATCAGAAAGGTTTCATAGAGGAAGTGACTCTTGAGATGTATCTTCAAGGGTGGAGAGCTTACCAGGGGGACAAGGAGGGGGAGACAGGCATTGGCCAAACTCAACTGAGAACTCCCAATACTCCGAGTCCAGCTAACACCCAAGCATAACGGTTTTGCCTTGGAGGCGTACAGGGGAAGGATGTAATGGGGCAGAGGGTGGTGTGGAAGTCAGAATCCAATTGCCGCAATGCTAAGGAGCTTCCACTCGATCCTGAGGGGACAGAAAGCCATTGAATGTTTTAAGCAAGGGAGACGCACAAGTTGGATTCGTATTTTAGATAAAGGCAGAGTTGGGGTGGGGGGATCTGAAGGTGGAAACAATTATCCACGGACGAAATGATGGAGAAATGAACTAAGGCAGGGCCAGTGGAATAAATCAGAGGCAACAGATACCGGAGAGATTTAGGAAGTCAGAGGGTCAGGCCATGTGTCGGGGGACCTGTAGAGCTCCTAGTTTAAGAGAATAATCAGGTAAAAAAAAAGAGAGAGAGAGGGATCCCTGGGTGGCACAGCAGTTTGGCACCTGCCTTTGGCCCCGGGCGCGATCCTGGAGACCCGGGATCGAATCCCACGTCAGGCTCCCGGTGCATGGAGCCTGCTTCTCTCTCTCTCTCTCTCTCTCTCTCTCTATCATAAATAAATAAAAATTAAAAAGAGAGAGAGAGAAAGAGAAAGAGAGATTAATCAGGTGGCAGTACTGTTTGCTATGAGATGAACACAGGAGGAGAAGCAGGCTGAGGGAAAGGTGGCACCTCCACTTGGAGATGTCCCTCAGGCATGGGAAAGAGGGCAAGAGGTGAGGAAAGAGGATGGGACTAGAAGCACCAATCTCAGACAAGATCCCTGGGATCTTGGGGACATTTGTATGGTGCATTCCAGTGTCCCACCTTCCTCAACATAACAAGCGAGAGAACCCAAGAACCTGCTCCCCCCACTGCATCTCTCCCACTCTTCCAGATGGCCCATAGAGAATAGAGTACCTTCACCAAAGCCCTAATGTCCTGTTAAGAAATTCAAAGAAACCCAGAATCCTAGAGACCACATCCTTGGTCCATTCCTTGCATCCTCACAGTTGTTTCTAGGAGTCTCTTAGACTGAAAAAATAAATCAGGGAGAATTAACAGGAACTCAGCAATTATTGTATTCCAGGACCTACCATCCCGGCTGCCTCACCTGAGTTAATTCATTCACTCCTTGCAATGGTCTTGTCCCCATTTTGCAGCCAAGAACATCAAGGCTTATAGAGGTCACTAGGCTTCCCTGGGGCACAAAGCACAGAAGTTCCTTCAGGACATTTTGAATTCAAATCTGTCTAGTGCCAAAGCCTTAGCCACGACATCAAGGCTGCCACACGTTTGCCACAAACTGCTGCTGACATGTGATGGCCTCGTCACCCTTCCTCGATGAAAGGAGCCAAATATTTGATAGACTTGCATGATTGCCAACTGCTTTGTCACAGGGTGAACAGTTCTTTCTTTTGAAATCACGTTCTTCCCCTGGACTGAAGGAGGTCAACCTCATTTTAACTTCATTATCTTTTTAAAGACGCTCCCTCCAGGGACGCCTGGGTGGCTCAGTGGTTGAGCGCCTGCCTTCAGCTCAGGGCATGATCCCGAAGTCCTGGTATTGAGTCCCGCATCGGGCTCCCCATGGGGAGCCTGCTTCTCCCTCTGCCTATATCTCTGTCTCTCTATGTCTCTCATGAATAAATAAAATCTTAAAAATAAATAAATAAATAAAGACCCTCCCTCCAAATATGGTCACAGACTAAGGTACTGGAGATCAGGACTTGAACATATGAATTTGGAAGGGGAAGCAGTCCAGCCCAAAACAAAGATAGCTTCTATGGGATACTTGTGCCCTCGGTGCTCAGGAGTGGGTCATCCTTCTGACCAGTGCCCCCTCTCAACCCCGCATCTCCCTGTTTCCACCCTCTCCACCCTCCCTGCCACCTCAACATGTCACCTGAGTGGACTCTTATCTTTCTCTTTCACCCCTTTCTCTTCAGGCCTTTGGCCCATTGTCTCTGTGTCTTGACCGCTCCCGGTGCAAAACTGGTCATATCTGAGAATCAAGGCGGGAGGGCAGGGAGGAGGCAGTGGCACCGTTTTCTTAGAGGGCAAACATGGCCTATGTCCCCTCTGGCCCCTCCGCCTGCTGTCCCTGGGGCCACCAAGCCAGGGGCCGGGCACATGGAGGAGTTGTCCGCAGCTTCCCTCTCACTGGCATCCAGAAGCGTCTAGACCGCGTCGCCAGATTGGCCAGGGCAGCAGAGATGCGGGCTTTGCCGCCACGAGGGTGTCCGTTTTCTCCGAGGAGGTTCTGCACGGGCCCGGCCGCCAGGGAAGGGGGAGAGGCCAGACTGAAATTTCACTTTCTCAGAAACAGCAGATTCAGCAAGTGTGGCTGCTACCGGAGACACAGATCCGCACCGGCTTGATTTCCCTCGGCCTTTACCGCCATACGAAGAGCAAGAGCTATTACGCCCTGTCCGGTGGCCAAGGACTTACCTCGTCTGGCCTCGGTGAAATGCTACCCTGGCCTCCGGGGCCGCCAGACGCCTCCTTCCCCCTCGCTCACGTGGCCGGGACCCTCCCCGCCCTGCCCCAGGACCGCAGGGACAGACCTGTCCTTGCCATCCAGACTCCCTTCCAGAAACTGAGCGAGGTTTGGACCCCACAGGGCAGGCTGTAACAGGGGCCGAGGGGTTCCAGAGATCGAAGCCCCCTCCACACCGGCCTGGGCTCTGGCAAGGTGGGGGGAGCCTTTACCTCTGGCCTCTCTGGTTCCTTCCTCCCATCCCGAGCACCCCTGGGAAGTCTGAGCAGCTGCTGAGAAGGAGGGAGCGGGCTGCCTTAGGGAGGGAGACCCCTTCTCTAACCTAGGAACTTTCATGCCAGTGTTAGGAATGCAAGACTCCAGTCAGAGCTGACCCAGAACCCCCTGGACGCTCCCAGAGCCCCCGGACGCTCCCAGACTTGGTTGGGCCCCGAGGCCAGATGAAAGGACGTGGGAAAGAGGGCGAGAGGCAGTCGGAGACGCCGCCAGACACTCTCTATCCACGACTGTCCTCCTGCCCCCAGGACTCCACCTCAGCCCAGGTTGGGCTTCTGCTTCTTACTGTCGGGCTCCCTGAGTAACGCACCTGTCGTGTCCGGCTCTCGTATGCTCTGGTCCACACACCCGTAATCTGCCCTCCTGCCTCACCTCACCTCCCCACAGCTCACTGCAGGCTGAGACATCCTCCTTCTTTTTATACCCCCAGGCGAGGATCCACACAGTCTGTCTGTTTAACCCCAAGTCCCTTGGAAAGTCCTGGATGTTTATCCTTCATTCATTCCCTTTTTTTTTTTTTTAAGATTTTATTTATTTATTCATGACAGAGAGAGAGAGAGAGGCAGAGACACAGGCAGAGGAAGAAGCAGGTTCCATGCATGCAGGGAGCCTGACATGGGACTCGATCCCGGGTCTCCAGGATCACGCCCCAGGCTGAAGGCAGCCCTAAACCGCTGAGCCACCTGGGCTGCCCCCTTCATTCATTCCTTAAACAAACCCTCCTTGCACATCTAGTTTGTATACAGCACTATGCTCAGCTCTGGAGGTAAAAACTGGCCAGCACCCCCTCTCTGCCCTCCACAAACTCTTAAATTCATAGAGAAAGGAGATAAGTATTAAAATATTGACAGTGAGAAGGTAGTGTTCAACTTTTTTTAGCACCTACTATGAGCCAGTATGTATGAAATGTATACTATAACAATAAAGAAGGATATGACCCAGTCAGTCCCTAAAAGAGAAAAAGAAACATCAACACACAATTTCTCACTCTACTGCAAGTCCATTCCAAGAAATATTGAGAGGAAAGACCACCTGCTCCAAAACCCTGGCATGTTCGTTTGGCAGGTGAATCGAGGACACATTTTCTGACGGTTGGGAGCTAGTAGCAGGTGTTGTTGGTACCCTAGCCATGTCTGTAAACATCCAAGGTTTCTTATTGCAAGTACTTAGATGCCCTCCCAGAGCATCTCCTTGGGCCCCAGGAGCTAACTGAGGTCCCCTGGCCGCAGAGCCTGCTGAGCGCCCACCCCGACCCCTGCCCCAGGTAGAGCAGGCCAAAAGACCAGGGAATGAATTCCTCTCCCACCCATACCAGCCCTCAGTGAAATGCTCCAGTTTCCTACCTTCCCGTGGTGCTGGAGCACCTTGGAGTTCCATGTGGTCTCCCACGAAGACCCAGCAGAGTCACACCCCGGTTGCCCAAAGCAATGATCTGCTCACTAATGCACACTCTACTGACTTCCCTTCCCTAGTTTATGCACCACACCCCAGCAGTGCTTCCTGGGATCACCTCCCAAGGCAACCCCTTACATCCAAATCCTTATCTCAGGGATGGCTTTGGGAGGACTCCAGCCTCAAGCAGCATGCAAAGCCTTCCCCACATCCTGGTCTCCATTCGCAAGGTCCTGCTTGACTTCCCAGAAGCCCTTTGGCCAAGCTGGCTATGTCCTCCTCCTCCGGCACACCAAGGGCACGGCCCCTCACCATGGCCCATGATGCCATGGATCCAACTGGGAATCTCCATCCCCACGCCTCCCCATGCCACTCCCAAATGCTGCTCACAAGAATTATTTTATTTCCTCCGAGACAAAATTTGAGTTTTGTCTCTTCCACGAAGCCACTCCAGCCACAGCTGTCCTAGAGTTGTGATGCAGGTGTCTGTACACATTCGGAAGTGGGCTGCCTTGTGTCCCCTCCTTCCCTGCGGGCCAAGGGGAACGCTGCTGCCTCTTAGGAGCGAGCGAATCAAACCCTCAAACTCTCGCTGTGTAAACTGAAGAAAGGCACGGGGTGGAGGACCAAAAAATACTGAGAAACAGGTGATTTCTGTACCTCTGAAATCTTTTCTTGAGTTAGAGAGAAGGATAGATTCAGGAGAGGGATGGAGAGAAGGGGCAGGAGCCAGCAAGAGCTCGGTTAGGAGGGCTGGGTGGAGAAGAGTGAGGGGGAGAGGAGGAGGGAGGGGAAAGGAGGAGGGAGGAGGGAGGCAAAAAGCCAAGAGAGAAGGCTAAGAGGAGCAGAAAGGACAGGAGCAAGAGAAGGAGAAAGCAGGGCGCGCTCTCAGTCTGAAATGTTTGGCCAGTGGGGAGAAAACAATTCTTACGTTTTTTTTTTGTTTTTTTTTTCAGTTTTGAGTTTTGTGTCCAGTAAAGCAAACCTTTCTTTGTTATTGTTTTTTTCAGGCTTCCATAAAAGGATGCCTGTTATTTGTGGATATTGGCAACACCACGGCCACAAAACAGGTTGTCTTTATGCAGCACCACATCTTAGAATCTTAAAGCGTTAAGTTAAAAATCTCTATTTCAGCCCAGAGGCAGAGGCCCCCATTCAGATCCTTTCCTCAGCCCCTAGCGACTTAAATGACTTAAACTGTCCAGCTGTCGGAAGAGGACAGGGCAGTGGCCATCCTGGGCCCTCGTCCCTGCTCCCCCCCTCCCCAGGCCACCCCACCCTCCCAGCCCCTCGGTCCCCGCCCTCTCCATCCTCACCCAACTCTGACAAGCCACCCTAATGCATTGACCGTGGCCTTTGCTGGAGGGGCTAAATATAAAACTTTGCTGTGCTCCTCTTGTCAAAGTTAAAAGCTTTTCATGTCTGTGTTAATGTTTTTTCTGTCTGCTGGCTCCAGTGACAGATGCGGCATCGTGTGCTGAGTAACTGGAGAGTGAATGGCTGGCAGGGGCCGGGGAGGTAGGGGTAATTTATCTCGGAGAGTTTAAGCAGAATGACATGGCTGGGAACAGGAGGGGGCGAGGCTGTCACCTGATTACTAATTCCACGATTTCTCCTCGGAGAGGGAGAAGGAGTGAGCAAGGATGAAGGGAACAAAAAGCAAATCAATAAACAGGTTAGCGTCCGCGTCATTATTAACTCTGGGCCTGTCAGCGCCCCATTGAAGCGATCGCTCGAGGCGGCCTCGGATTTAATGGTCACTGCGATAGATTTACTGTAAATGTTATCAGAGGCAGGGGCGGGGGCAGGGGGCGCGCGGAGGCCTTCATTGACAGATCACCGGATTGCGCCGGGTCGCACCAAGCCGTTTCTGACCGTGCATGAATAACCCAGAGCTCAGGTCCTGGGTGCCCGTTCCCCACTCCCATTTCAATGCTGCCACACCCTCCTTCCCCTGCGCCGAATCCCGCGCTTCTGGAATGTTCCAGCAGCCAGGTGTTCCCTAAATCTTTCCAAGGGCCTCTTGATTTGGCCCTTGAAAAAAATCTGAAAAGGCTGCAGGTCTGCACGGGGAGCCTCTAAGATCCAAGGAGAGTCAGAGAGCCGGGTCAGAGAGCCGGCAATGAGCCCCGGCCCCAGGAAGGCAGTCAAGGGCTGAGGCTGTACTCAGGCAGGTGGGAGACCTCTGAAAGGTCAATGGTAAAGGAGGCTTTCCCAGCGTTCGGGGTCCAAGGGTTGGGGATGTGTCCTTCCAATCACTCACCAGGCTCTGCTGCCCCTGATCCTCCAGCCTCCTATACTTGCTAGCAGCAGATGCTTTCGACCTCCAAGGCCAGTGGGAGAACTTTTGACTGGTCCCTTCATCAGACTATAGGTGGCTGGCCTACTCTATTGCCCGGAGCCACTGGCAGAACAGGAATCCAGGAACAGGGAGAAGCAGTGGCCAGAGAGCACAGGAAGGCGGCCTGCTGTTTTCAAAAGCAGGGCTGCTGGGTCCAGTTGTTTAGGCTGTGCACTGCACAAGTCTAGTGGCTATCATTCACATCATAATCTGCGTATATGGTGATCTCTGGGAGTTCGCAGCATGCAAGCCTCACAGGCACACGACGCAGTCCTAACAAAGAGGCGATCCCAGTCTGAACAGTGGAGGGTAGCAGCCACTCACAGAACTGAATACTGGCAGCCTTTCCAGTAGATTCCAACTGGAATCAGAAGGGACAAGGAGGCTGCCAGGCATGGGTTGTCTAAACATTTGGAAGGGTTTTAAAAGAACTTCGGAACTTAGGCCTTTGAGAAAAAGGCTGTTTTTGCTGACACTTGAATGAGAAAAAGACTGTGAGAAGAGCCACCTCAGGGAATGCAGCCCTCGTGTCAGCATGCTGACCGGATTCATTCAAACCGAGCATGGAAACCCAATGTCGAGCACAGGGTTTTTGCTCTACGGCTGGAGACAAAAAGCCTAGACACAGATTCTCCTCTCTCAGGCACCGAAATTGTTCCTGACGTCAGAAGCACAAAACCTGCATCTCACCTGGATTTTCAAAAGGAACACAGAGAGGCGGAGTCAGGAAGGGGCAAGCTCAACACCCCTGTCTGCCCCCCCTCACCCCCCTGCTCAGACCTGGAGTAGATAAGGCCTGTCTCAGCTTGGGTTCCCCTAAATGGAGTCCCTAAGACAAGGACTTGGAAAGAGGTTGTTTTTCAGGGAGGTGAACCAAGAATCAGGCTACTGAGCAGGTTCCTATGGTCCTTTGGTCCTTTGGGACCAGAGTGAGCTCTCGGGCAGAGAGAAAGAAAGACCAGAGGGCTTAAGAGACCAAGGAAATTGGCTGCAGCTGCAGGTGGGCTCCAGCGGGCCCCGAGGTGCAGGACAGGACCTCATCAGCATCTTCTATAGGATCCAACTTCAGCTCCCACCAGGACTGTCCTCATTCCTCTTGTAGAAAAACCAATGCCTCAGAACACCACTGCTCTGTTCCGATGGACTGGCTGCCTCCTCCTGTGGAAAGAGCCAGAAGAATCCAGAATTATCACTGAGTGTTCCTTGAAGACTTGCCACCAAGCTTATGCCAAGGAAGATTTTTTGCCCAGGACTGTCCCATAGTGGCAGGTTTAGGGATATTTCTTTGAGGCTAGGACACCTCTCCTGCTTAATGGGGTTACCCTAATGGCTGGTCTTATTTTACTCCAGGACATTCTTGGGGGCTGGCAGAGAAGACAAATGCTTTACCCCAAGGCACCACTCCCGTTTCACAGCTATCTCAAGAGTTTAGCAACAGAATCCACGTTTGCCTAAGACATTGGGGAAATTTTTGCCAGAGCGCATCCCGGGAGCCTTCAGGGGGAAGCTGGTGGCATCCTAAAGCTTCCGGCCAGATGAAAGTAACCTGCAGAGCTGGACTGATGACACCCCTCCCTCCGGGGGACGGTTATCGCCCAAGACCTATCCCTCCGGGCTCGGGGGTGGGGGGGGGTGGGGGGGGTGGAGGCTTCCCTCTGTCCCTCTGTCCCTCTGTCGCTAATCTCCAGGCCTCATATTCAATCAGGCCTCACATTCCCTGTTGGGTGTTTCAGCCCTTCCCTTGGTGTAACCAGTTCCCTACTTAAATTCTCTATAGAGGCTTTGAACCAGACTGTTGGAAATTATTAATGTGACTTTTATTTTTCTGTAGGACCCCTGGCTGGTGCAGACCCCTGTCCACATTTCCTACCCCTCCCTTTGGAATGATCACTGTCCAACACACTGTACATTTTTCTCTCATTCATGGTCTGTCTCCTCCACTAAAACAAGAGCTGGGAGTTCTTCTTTTGGTTCACTGCTATTCTCTAATGCCCTCTATGGTCCTGGCACACAGAAGGTGCTCAAGAAGTACTTGTCAGATAAATAAATGCAGAATCGGGGCACCTGGGTGGTTCAGTAGTTGAGCATCTGCCTTTGGCTCAGGGTATGATCCTGGGGTCCCGGGATCGAGTCCCACATTGGGCTCCCCACGGGAAGCCTGCTTCTCCCTCTGCCTAGGTCTCTGCCTCTCTCTCAGTGTCTCTTTTAAAAATAAATAAAAATAAATGCAGAAACTGCTGGCCACTCTGTCTTGCACCCTGATGGGAAGCTGGGTGCCTCTGTGCAGAGTCCATGCTGTGCAGCCCAGATGACCTTCCACCTCCAGCCTGGACCCAATGCCCCAGCTGCCCACCATTCACCTCCTGGCATGGCCACCGTGTGTGTGCCCAGCGAGGCTGGGCGAACTGGCACACACCAGGTACTTGGGGGAGGACACCAGCAGCCTTGGCAACCTTGCCCTGAAGGATACATACAGACACACAGCAGCAGGACAGGCCAGGGCCTCTGAGCTGTTTCCACACCTGCGGGGTTCAGTGTGCATATGTGTGCACATGCTCACACACACATTCAGAAACCCATCAGACACTTCTGTCAGTAGCTGAGCTGAGTTCCACTCAACACGCTGGGCTCACCTCCAACTGGAAGCCCCAGGCCTTCCTTTCCTCATCTCAAAGGGCATGTGCTCTCAGGCCCTTCCCAAAGCAGCAGTCCCAACACCCACCTATCTGCCCAAGGGCGTGGGCATCAGGAGGTGAAGACCCCAGAAATGAGCCTGTCCCAGCAGACTGGAAGTTTCCATGGGGAGCAGATGAAGGGCAAGAAGGAAACACCTCTGCCTGCCCTGAGTCTGAGTGAGAGCCCTCAGAGGCGGGAGAGAGAACCCCTTCCTCCTTTAGTGCTCTATCTCTGAGGATTAATGTAGATGTTCTGGAAGAGGGGCAGGGGTGAATGGGTGTTTATGCAGATGGGGGAGGTGTGTACGTGCTGTGTGTGCAGTGTATATGACATGTGTCTACATGTGCTTATGTGGCATGTTTATGTGTATTATTGTGAGATTTGGTGTCATGTGCATCATAAGTGATCACATGTGTGCTGTGTTTGTGTGATGCATGTGTGGTTTTTATGTCTGATATGTGCATTTGTGTGGTTTGTGTGTATGTTTGTACGGTGTACACGATGTATGTATGTGTGTGTTTGACTGTGTGGTGTATGTCTGATGTGTGTATGTGGCTTGTGTACATTTTGTGGTGTGTATAATATGGTGTGTGACTATGTGTTTGTGTGTGGTGTATATGCCTGATTGCGTGCGTCCGTGCGATTTGTGTGTGCATTTGTGTGATGTGTGTGTGGTGTGCATGGCAAATGTGTCTGCGTATGTGTGTGTTTGGGAATGTCTGCTGTGTGTGGCATGTGCATGTGAGTTTGGTCCAAACACAGAAGTACCTGTGATGCCTAAAGAAAATCACAAAGGGGTAAGAGAGCCCACCCACTGAGGACAGGACTGGAGCTCCAGCGCACCCCACACTGTGCAGCGGGAACAGTCCCATCCGAGACCGTCACCGTGGGCAGAAGCTGCCGGGCAGTGTTCCCCGAAACACAGACCCCGGTCTGAGGGAAGGGATGGGTCCTATAGACAGAGGGCGGGGGAGCTCTCCAGGGGGCCAGAAAGAAAAACCGTCTCTGAAGAGGGACATAGCCAAGCAGGCCCATGAGGGACCCCAGGTCAGAGGTGCTTCTCTGGGGCTTTCCTGGGCTCAGTACCCACCATGCTCGGTTACCCACCTACGGGCCCCCCTTGTGGCAGCTCCTTAGGAAGCCTGACCCTGAGCACAGCAGGCAGTGCAGCCCAGGCTCGAACTTGCCAAAGGGCAGAGGAAGGGTGGCACTGGGGAGGTGAGGCCTGCCCACAGCCCGCTCTGCTGGCACCTGGGCCAGAGCCTCCTTTGGAGGGGAGGGGGGCCCTCCGCAGAGCTGGGAGGTGCAGGGAAGGAGCCGTGGTGAACGGACAAGCTGGGAAGGGGGTTCTGTAAGACCCAAGTCCTGGCTGGCATCTGGAGGCAGGCAGTGGCCTCCCAGGGATCAGTGAGTGGACGGGAGTGCCAGCGATACAGGACAAGGTGACCTCCCCCAGCTGGCACCAGGCTCCTTATGGGCTCACACCCCCCGCCAGCTTCCCAGCCCGAGTGGGGCGGCGGCTGAGCCAGGCCATCCACGGGGGATGTGCCAAACAATTACTTTCCTTATTGAATATCTGATTAATTATTCAGGAGCTGAATCAATTATTCATATCTCATTTAAGCGAGGGGGGAAAAGCCACTGCCCCTTGACAGAAGCTTCTCAGCGCCTCCGTAGGCCCTGGGGACTGAGTCATCAGCGGGAGAGATTGTCACAGCAGGAATGCAGCACTGCCACGGCGCTGCAGCCACCAGGCCTCCTTGGCACGCACCGTCACTTGGGCACACGCGCACCCGGTCACACTGTCACATGCACACTAAGCACCCACGAGGTGCCAGCCAGGGACAGCAGCAGAAACGGTGTGCGGAGACCGTCACATAAATGCTTAGACATACTTCTGACACCATGGAAAGGGAGAGAAGTATGTGGTCGCACAGAGGAAGAAGCCGGTTCGTCAGTCCTACAGGGCAGGACCCAAGAAGGAAAGGACATTTGAGTTTAAGATTTGACAGAGGACAAGGCAGGGAAGGTAGGGAAGGGCATCCCAGACCCGGGCAAAAGTGCAGAGGTGGGGCAGCCCCAGTGGTGCAGTGATTTAGCGCCGCCTGCAGCCCCGGAGTGTGATCCTGGAGTCCCAGGATCGAGTCCCACATCGGGCTCCCGGCATGGAGCCTGCTTCTCCCTCTGCCTGTGTCTCTGCCTCTCCCTCTCTCTCTGAATAAATAAATAAATCTTAAAAAAAAAAAAAAAAAAACTGCAGAGGTGTGAAAGAGCATGTAGGGCTGGGGACAGTTGGGGACGCAGGGGTAGACAGACGAGAGGATGGAACTATGAGCAGAGACCCGATGACCCGGAGCCTGGGGTTCGCCCCGTGCAGAACCACTGAAAGTGTGGGTGCCGAGAGGGATGTAGTTTGGGGGGCTTGGAGCCAGTGGGGGCAAGGGCCCCGTTCCAGACAGTGGTTCACCGGCCCTCCCTTATTCTGTCCAAGGGTGCCCGCTGGCAAGGGGTGCATCTAGGGGTCATCTCAGCAGGAGGCTTTGAGGCTTACCCCTCCAGCGTTCTCCAATGGAAGTAGGGAACGGGGTGCTCCAGGGAATCTTCGACTTCCAGTGCAGGGGGTGGGACTTACAGGAGCTCTGCAGCTGGAGAAAGTGAGGCCCAGAGAGAGGAGCCGACCGACCCCTGGTCACCCAGAGCCAGGACCAGGCCTCAGGCAGACCAGCAGACTCAGGAGAGGCAGTGCGGGCTGCGAGGGGCAGGGGTCTGTGCCTGGCGCACCTCAACCCAGGCCCCCCTGAGCCCCAGAGTGGGGGGGCCCGCAGAAGAATGGGAGCTGGGAGCCGGGGACAGGCACGGGGCATAGGCAGCCCCCCCACTCCGTCTTCCACCTTCTTTGTCTATTGATCACTCACGTGGTGGGGGTGTGGGGCGTGTATGTGTGTCTTTCTCCCTCTCCCTCTGTCTGTCTGTCTCCATACTCCCCCCATCTCATTCCCTCTCCCCTCCCTACCCCCTTCTCTTGCTCCATCTCCTCCCCTCTTCCTTTCCCCCTGTTATTCCGTCCCTCCCTCCCTCCGTCCGTCTCTACCCACCACCCATCTGTGCCTCTCACTTTCTCCCCATCTTTGTTGCCATCCCACTCCCGACTCGCTTCTTTCCCAGACTTGTCTTTCTCCCCCCGCCCGCCCCCTCCTCTCCCCTCACCTTCTTCTTTCTCTCCCCACCCAGGCCCACCCAGCCCCAGCCCCGTGCTTCCCCCAGCCCTGCCAGCCTGACCAGACCCCGGCGCCCCACACCCACTAATCAAATCTGTGACCTGATTCAATTACACCCAGCAAAAACCCAGACGTGTAACCTTGTTAATATCACGTTTATTAGAGGGAGGGGAGGAGAAAATGAAGATAGACTTCGTGTGGCTGCTAATTAGAAAAATTGAGACTTTACATCTGCGTAGCACTGAGCAACATGTGGTGGTAACAGATGTGGCTCATTACACAGCTGCACGGGGCGGGGGGGTGTGTGGAAAACGTTCCCAAGCCAGCCTCACTCCGGAGCTGCAGCCCCCTCCGTGGAGCGACCCCAGGCAGGATGACACCCTCAGAAGCATGAAGGCCAGGACCTGGAAGAGGAGGCCGTATAGGCCAGCGCCGAAGACCCTAGACCCGGAGTCAGATCAGAATTCGGACCCTAGCTCTATTACGAGTGAGCTGTGTGACCTTGGGCAAGCCCTTAACTTCTCTGTGCCTTGGTTTAGCATTGACACAAAGATACCATCAGCGCCAGCTTCGCAGACCTGTAGGAGGATGGAATGAAATAAGGCAAGCCAAGTGGCTGGGCACAGGCTCCACGCATGCTCAGACCTCCCGTGCTGGCTGCAGGACAGGGGAGTGTCCATCCCACTGCTTGTGCCTCCACCACCCTACCCCTGACAAAGGCCAGTAGGAGCCAGGGCTCAACCCACCAGCCCCTGGGGACTCTGTGGGTCTGAAATGGCCCCATTGCAGAGCTCTTTATGCTTGGATCCCAGACTTGACTGGGGAAGGAACCGTGTAGGAAGGGGAGGATGTACAGAAACCCCTACTATGGGGGCCAGTGAGGGAAGAGCGTGAAGCCAGAGATTGTGGGAGGACAGTGTTATAGGGTTTAACATAAAAACCAATAGACTGAAGTAAATAAATAAATAACCAGGACACCCAGTTAGATTTGGCTTTCAGATAAATAACAGGTCATTAAGCATAAGTATGTTCCAGGCAACATTTGGGATATACTTATGCCGAACAATGATTCACTGTGTATCTGAAATCCAAATTTAACTAGAGCATCCTTAATCTTATCTGGCAACCCCAGGTGAAAAGTCAGAACAAGCTGGAGTTGGGGGAGTGTCCAGGGCTCCCCTGATCCCACTAGACACAGGTAACCAGCCATGGAGGGGGTAGGGGTGGGGTAAGGAGAGACTAGGAACCCTCCCCTCCCTGTGCCACCCCAAAAACTAAGCCGAGGCCCACCCTAACCTTCATGCTTCTGTTATTGCTGAGTGAAAAAAGATTCTGGCCCCAGATTCCTTCAGGTGGATGGGCCCCGGGAGTGGGGGGAGCCTACCTTCCACCCACAGGACAACCTGAGGTCAGAGCCATACAAGAGATGAAGCACAAAAGCTCATGAAATGTTGCCTACTTGACTCCCTCTGCCTCTCCCTCCCTCTAGGGCACCCCCTTAGGCCCTAGAACCCTTGATGGGGCACCCTATAGGCAGCTAAGAGCATGGGCCCCATAGGGGCCCCTTGGGGGCTCACCATCCCATATCTGCAGGGCTGCACAAAAGGGCTCACAAAAGCAAAGAGAAATCTCTTCCTTGCATCATGAAAAGTCCACTGCTCAGGGGACTCAGGGCAAAACAAAGGCTGAGCCATCTTTTCCCGGGACAGAGCCCTTGAGGCTTCCCCCTTTCTGGTCCACATATGGGGTCTGAACCAAAGAGACACAGGGAGGTGGGGAGATGACGCAGGGCTGATAAGTACACAGGGGTTTCTGGGTCAGGCAAGGGTAGAAAGGCCAGAGAGTGAGCCTCCCCCAATGTGTCTGTGAGGTGAGAGTGGGGACACGACTCCGCAGCCGGCCTGGCTAGTCCTCACAACTCCAAAACAGAGAGACTGGGATCTTCCCAGAGATGAGGCCTGCCCTGGGGCCAGGAGGGGCTACAGAGGTTTATTTAGTTTGGATGGCACCCCCAGAGTCTAGCACAGGGTCTCCCGGAGGGAACACTCCGTGCCTGCTGGGCACTGTACAAAATGTTTAGCAAATATCCACCCATTCACTTTCCTAACACCTGCTATCTGCTGGCCACCCCCACCACTGTCCCCCTCCAATCTTCCACCTTCCCTGACACGCATGGCACCCCAGGAATCTGAGCTCTCTCCCTGCTGTGCCACCCTCACCCTCCAGCCTTGGGGTGGTTTCTGGCAAGAGGTTAGCTGTGGCTCTAGATCAGGTGGGACAAGGAGGAAGAGTTCCAAGACTCCTATGGCTCTCAAGGACCTATGGAGGTGCCTTTCTCTCCCTTGCCCCTCCAGCCTGGTGAGGGAAGAGGGGTCCTTGTTTTCTGCTCTTGCTAGCCCTATGGCCTTACCCCCCTTCTGTCTCCTTAATCCTGCCCACACTGCGTAGATTGCCCCTTCAGGACATCCTTTTGAGGAAGACTTCTGAGTGTGCCATTTCTGGCCTTCCAGGCTTGACTGATCTAAGAATCCCATGAAGCGGGTTACCATTATCACCCCCATTTTGCAGATAAGAAAACCGAGGCATGAAGAGGTTAGTAACTTGCCCAGGGACACATCAAGAAGTTACCACAGGCCCAGGTCCTTCCCCCACACGTCTTGGGACCCTCCTCACAGAGGCCTCATTCCTGCCTCCCTCCTTGGGTCCCTCTCTCACCCCACAGGGCTGGGCCTTCAGATGTCAGGTTCAGACCTTATCTTATCATTGAATAAATGAGTCCTCAATCCCTGGAACAGGGAAGGTGTGGAGGAGAATTCTACTCATGAAGCCTCATGAAGCCAGGATAATGCAGGCCCAGGTCCCACACCTCAGAATCAGGGTGATAAGACCTATAACCAAGTCCGAATCTATTCACTAAGACAGTTGTGGGAAAACCCCTGGCTAGGCACGTGGTGAGCTTCCATCATCATTCCAAACCAGTGTGTCTCAGCCAGGGCAATTTGCCCTCTAGGAGACACTTGGCAAGGTCTAGAGACATATTCGATTATCAAAACTAGGGGTGGGGCGCTCTGGCATCTAGCAGGTGGAGGCCAGTGATGCTGCTAAACATTCCGCAATGCACAGGATGGCCTACAACAAAGAATTATCCAGTTCAAAAATGGCAATAGTGCCAAGGATGACAAACTTAGGTGTCTGCGCTCAGAGGACCACAGACTCTCAAGACCCTCAGAGGACATTGGTCCTATTGCAGATAAAGATAGTGAGGACCCAAGAAGACCTCAAGTCACCGCCCAGTTAGAAGTAGCCAGTATCTAAGTCCAAGTCAACATTTTGCCTCTCAAGTCTAGCACAGCACAGGGCAAATGCTTGTTGACTTGACCCAGCCTCTTGCTGCTCCAAGACTGTTCTCAGCTTGGCCTCAGCTGCCTTTCCCTGCCAGGATGAGGTGATATCTGAGACAGTGGGGCCTAGGGACTTCCTTCCCCCGGAAGATGAGTCCAGATCGCTTTCCTTTGAAGCTCTCCCCTACCCACAATAGCTCTTGTCAAGGATACCCGCTTGTACACACACACACACACACACACACACACACTCTACAGCTGAGCTGTGACTATGTGGCTAGTAGCCACCAGCCCATCCATAGCCCTGTATTGGCCTCAAAAGGACCCCCTTGGAGAGCCCCACACTTACTCTGCCAGTGTTGCAGGGGTCTTCAGAATGTGCAGAAAGCCTCGTCAAGGGCAAACTTTGATCCTTTGAGGGTAGAAGTGATTTTAGAAACAGTTCTTGACCACAAGTACTTAGTGGGAGAACATACTGGATCAGGCCATCCCAGGAGAGTTCTCAGTGGGAGCTATATATATGGAGGTGACGGTTTTGTGAAGCGGTGCTGGAGGTGACTGATGGGGAGCCAGGGCCATCCCTAGCTGGGACCATGGGTACACGATCCCATGCAGGGGACAGGGCAACCAGGAACGGAATGATGATTTTGGTTGGGTATTACCTGGATGGCAAAGGCAGGGTGAGCCAGAGGCCAGCCCCAAGCCACACACCCCAGGAGACGTCAGATCCACGGCTCTCTTCTTCCTCCCTTTGATCTCCTGCCAGTGGCTCCCATTGGCAAAATCCAATGGGAAGCCTCTAAGCAAGTCCAGGGATCAGCTTTTGGGGGCCCAGAAAAGAGCAGAGAAATGAACTGGTGAATAGAGAAGAAGTGGCACACCTATCCTTTTTGACCAAGAGATGGGTACTAACCCTAAACTCGGTCTAATCAGACCTTGCTCCCTCAGGACTCTAAATCATCCCCAGACCAGTGCCTATACCACAGTCACACCCAGACCACACAGTGGGGCCACAGGGAAGGGACATCAGCCAAAGACCCTTCATCCCGTCCCACCTATTTCCACCTTCAGGACCAGTAAGGCAAAGCTCACCAGGGAGCAAAGGATGTCTCGGAGCCACTCCCACTGATGGCTTTATAACGGGGTCACCTGGACACCTTAAATCACGTTAATGAACCACAAGAACCCTGCGTGGGGTGCTGGCAGGAGACCACACCATTGCCATGGCCAGAGGGGAGACCTTTTTATTTCTTTTCCCCAGAAACTACTCAATAAATGCTTTTAGCATCTTTTTTAAATAAAAAAAGGAATGAAATGTAAGAAGCATATTAGCATTGCTTCCACTTTCAATTAGCCCAAATGATCATGTTAAAAGCTATTAATAAAGCCCTGCGAGTGGAGGCCACTGGGGGAGGGGTTCAGCAGGGAGCTCTTGGCAGCTCCCCGTGGAGTCTCGTGCAGCTGCTGAAGACCCCTCCTTGCCTCCTCCCCAAAGCCATGGGGACCCACCATATGCCCACCATGCAAGGAGGGGCAGGACGGTGGACTGGAAGCATCTAAGATCTGAGCAAAGACAAGGCTCCTCACACCCACCATGCCTGCTCAGACCTGGGAAGAAACGAGAGCCTGGTTTGGAGTTAAACAAGTAGATGTCTGGTTTTCTCCATTCTTATCAGGAAAAATGGCCCCGTGGGCCAAGCTCAGGCCATCGTATGGGGTCAGGCCAGGGGTGCCCCAGTTTGGACACGGTTGTTTTCAACTCCACAGGTTGGACTGGTCAGACTCTCCTTTGCCAGCTGCAGTCTGTTAATGGTGCCTGCTGTGGTGTTCTGGGCTGAAAAGGACCCTTTGGCCCTTACTGGGAAAAGTGGCTGAGTTGATTAGTGATACCGGCCCAGAAAATGGCAAGGAGGGTGGTGGCAAGTTTGCCATGTATCCACCGTTTTCCTGCTGGGAGAAGGGCCACCCTTCTGGTCCATCCACTGGCTAGAGGCAGCTTCCATGTCAGCCCTTCTCAACTGAGCCAAACCCCCCCTCTCCCTGGCTCCTCTCACCCTGGGCCTTGTTTCCGGGCAGTCAGAGCCCAGGGGACAGGCACCTGGACTCGGCATTTCTTCCCAGTGTCCCCAGATGAGCACAAGGACTTGGTTCACAGAACTCCCTGCTGAACCCCTCCACCAGTGGGTTCTTGATATGGTTCCCAGCCACATCAGAACTAAGACGGAGGAGAGAAGGATGGGATCATTATTTCTTCTGTCCCAGAGACACTCAGTCCAGAATTGGGATTCACCCTTCTGGTCCCCATTAGTGTCACCATCCCAACCCCATCACCCCTGGGATCCTGCAAAACTTCCCTAGATTTCCCTGTCTCCAGCCTAACCCCGTGGAAGTCTACCCTCTCACTATCTCAGGATCTCCACAAAGCAAAGTTCTGACCCTGTTTCCCTCCTGCCGATGAGGCCTCCATGGCTCCCATTGCCTCCACATAAAGCACAACTCCCAGCCTCACCTCTGTTCACCACACTGACCAGCCATTCTGAGCTCCCTGCCATTCTCTGACATCATCGTCCATGGTGACACCTCTTGACTGTGTGCTCCAGACTCTCTTCTTGCCTCCAACCTGCCAGATAACTCCTACTTATCCACAGAGGTCCAGCCCAGAGATTACCTGCTCCCCAGTGCCCATGGGAGTCCTCTAAGGCAGGATAAACCTCTCATATCTGGGTTGTCACAATCTGTTTGCCGTCTCTCTCCCCTACATGACTGTGGCCAGTGACACAAACCACCATCCAATGCAGAAGGGCCTGTAAATGCCCAGCTGGACCCCAGAGGCAGGGCCAGTGCTGAGCCTCACCCCTACCATCTTATGGTCTGTCTTCCACAACCCAGACTTGCACAGCCAGTTGAGCAGGGCCCCCAGTAAGAAACGGATGCCAAAAGAACCAAAAAGATCCAACGGAAGGTTTCCAGGATCTTCCAAACCAGGACCATATGGCCATTTCACATGTTGTCCTCTGGCTACCCCTTAAGAAAGAAAAAGTAGCCCCTGCATTCTAGACTCTGGCCCTGAATTCCCACATCCCTTTCTCTACCCCTCACTCCACTCGTTAGACTGGATTCCAGAGCCAAGAGAAGGGCTGGCCATGGATCAAGGCCTGGGGATGGAAGTGGACAGTCCAGTAGTGTGGCCCCTAGAGGGACCCAGCCCCAGACGGACTGAAGCACCATCCCTGGTCGCTAAATGACTCCCACCCTCCCACCCCATGATTGATGGTGGGCAGACGCATCATGCCCCCACTTCTTCTCCTGCGGAGGATTTTTTTTTGTTAGGTTTTGCTAAAGCAACCTGCAAATTAATTTAATATCCTCCTTTGGTTGGGAGCTATGAAACGGGGCCCGAGGCTGATGATGCATGAACCATCGGTGGCAAGTATTTAATCTCTGGACAATGGATAGAGATGTTAGTGCATGCCACACTAAATTCTATTTACGCTGCCTATTAAGGGCAGTCAAGCTGAAGGGAATCGGTGCACATTACAGGCCCTAATGGGAGACGAAGCCCCACAGCAGGACATTAAAGGCAGAAAATGAATTAGGAGGGGACCGCGGAGGAGAAAACAGGCAGGCCAAGGGGCTGTCTGGAGATAACTCTTCCTGACAGCCCAGCACACATGCCCAGCCCTGCAGGTCAGATACGCCAAGGCGAGAAGCTCTAATGATCCCCTTCAAAGACCTTACCTGTAGGTACCACTCTGTCCAGGGCCCAGGGACATGGGATCTATGGTCCTGCGGGTGAAGAAAGAAAAATTGGAATTATCTCAGACCACCAACATAGCCTCCCTGCCCAGGTGGGTACATCTGAAGGCCTAAGGCATTCCCCATTTCTCCAGGCTCATGAATACTTGGAATCCTTCCACAGGCAGGACAAAGTAGGAGCAGGTCTGTGGGCTTCTGCTGCTGCTGCTGCTGTGATGTTATTGGGCAGACGTTGAGGAACGCGGATGGTGTATGGGAGAACAGAGCTACAGAGACCTTGGATGAGTCATGTGATCTTTCCAAGCCCCAGTGTCTCCACTGTAGAGTCATGATAACACTCACCTTGTCAGGTAGAGTGAGAGTTTGAGTCTTTCTGGGCTCACAAGGCACCTTAGCCATCCCCCTGTCTGCCCATCTGTCTGTCTCCCCTACATTGTCTTGTTTTCCCAGAACCCAGCATATAGCTGTGCATGGTGAGGGCATCAGCCAATGCTTGGTCACTAAAGAAAGAATTTGCCTGAGGTCGCCCAGCAGGTGAGCACCTCAGCCAGGATTAACACCAGATCTGTCTGATTCCCATCGCACTTCCCTTCTTAGTACCCCTCCTGCAAGCAGGTGACTCATGGGGCACCTCGGAAAATCTGAGCACACATCCTCTCCTCAAAGCCAGACTGCAGAATCTGGGGTCTGCCGGGGACCCCCGGCCTCCTGCTTCCTGCAAGGTGAGCATGGAGAGCAATTTAGTAGGTTCAAGTGTGGAACCTCAAAGAGAAACGATGCCTGCAAAGGGATTCATATTTCTGTGCTATCAAGTTAGGGAGGGGGGAAGGGCGAGGTGGTACAGGCTTCATCAGACAGGATGAAATGTTAGGACAGCACCACCATGGGGAGATGTTCACAGTCAGCCAAGCTCTACACCCAGAGCACCTATAAGATCCCCAGAAGGACCTGGGGTCCTGGGGAGAGGGACAATGGCAGCCTCTGGGAACTTCCCAAACTACTAGCCATGGCTGGATAAGCATCACCTTCAGTACAAACCCCCAACTCCCTAACACCTCCTTAATCCTTAGGGTCAGGCCCACCACATCTCACCTATACCCCTTGCCCTCTGTGTTCCAATAACACCAAACTACCTGGAGCTTCCAGAATGTACTCTGACACTTCATACCATGCTTCTTCACTTGTTGCCTTTATTTGAAATACCCTTCCCTGCATCTCCTGCACTATTCCCACTTGTCCTGGAAGGCTCAACTGTCTCCTCCAAGTCTTCCATGAACCCGAGAGGCCAAGTTAGGTGCCCATTATTTATTCTGCAACAGTACCCTATGCCACCTTCTCATAACACCTATTGTAATAGGTTATTACAATCAAGACACGTATCTCGGGATCCCTGGGTGGCACAGCGGTTTAGCACCTGCCTTTGGCCCAGGGCGCAATCCTGGAGACCCGGGATCGAATCCCACATCGGGCTCCCGGTGCATGGAGCCTGCTTCTCCCTCTGCCTATGTCTCTGCCTCTCTCTCTCTCTCACTGTGTGGCTATCATAAATAAATAAAATAAAATAAAAATAAAAATAAAAAATTTGTTTAAAAAAAAAAAAAAGACACGTATCTCTGATTTGTTGTCCATTCCCAGTTCCTCACACAGGGCAGGCACTTGGTAGGACGCTTCACGTATTTGTTGAGCTGAACTGAAGCAAAACACTGGTTCTGGTCAGCCGTTCTGTACAACGTACTAGAGCCCTTGTCATGTAGATTACATTTATGCAACACCATAATCGGGTATAAAAGCATTGGGTCACATAATGCTTACAAACCACTGTCAATAACTGGCCACATTTGTCATAAACTAAAAAAATTTACATATTAACCATTGAGAGTAAGGAGCCAAGGCAGTACTTGGGATATTTGTCGTCTTAATTGCAGCTATGAGAGAACAAGGACTGGAAATAAGTTATCTCAAAGGATTTCTGGGTAAATACGACAGATTAAAAACACACATCCAGCTTCCAAAATTTTATTGTTACTGCCTTTCCTATTCTCTCCATCTTTGTGGGTTCTGCCTTTTAAGAAAATCCCTCTGCTATTGATTCCCTGGGGGTTGGGGACAGGATGAGCACACCTGCTGTGACTATGTGGCAGCCACGACAATGTGCCTTTCCCCACCTTCCTGGTAACTAACTGTCCTACCTGCTATGCTCTGAATCTATCACCACAGTCACTCCCAGCCACTGGCAGAGCATAGAAGAGATACTAAGTTAAGGGTATTCCTGGAAGACATGAGACTCCTCTGACAATTGATTTAGCCTCAAGAACTCCCCCATCAGCTTTGCTGAGGCTTTCTTGGAACTGCACATCATTCCACTGCTTTTTTTCGACCCAACCTTCCTTGCCTCCCTCTCTCCTCCAAGGTGGTTAGACATGCATCATGACCTGACAGCTCTCTCAGCTTCCTCCAGTTTCCTCCCCATTCTTCCCTCATGGGTGTCTTCCCCAATAAATCTCTTGCATCTTTAATCTCATCTTGGTGTCCAATTCTTGAAGGATCCAAGCTGACACACTCAAGAAAACTGGATCCTAAGTCAACAGTGGGGAAAGCTGAGAAACAAACTGTTTCCCCTTGGAATTTCTGAAAGACTTGGGGACTGAAGACATCCAGTACCACCATATGTGGGGAGTAAAAGAAGATCTAAAAGAAGGAGAATTTGCAAAAATCTTACAAAATGCCTGGCCAGAAACGTAAAATGGCACGGCCACAATGGAGAATGGTATGGAGGTACCTCAAAGAGTTAAACATAGAGCTATGATATGATCCAGCGATCCCACTTCTGGGTATTTATCCAAAAGAATTGAAATCAGGGTCTCAAAGAGATAGTGGCATCCCACGTTCATTGCAATAGTGTTGACATAGCCAAGATATGGAAACAACCTAAATGGCCATTGACAGATGAATGGATAAAGAAGATGTGGTATAAATATATAATGAGATATTATTCAGCCTTAAAAAGAGGAGGAAATCCTACAATATGTGACAACAAGGATGAACCTTAAGAACATGATGCTAAGTGAAATAAGCCAGTCACTGAAGGACAAATTCCATATGATTCCACATCTTTAGATACTAGGTATCTAAAATAGTCTAATTCAGTGAAGCAAAGAATAGAACTGTGGTTGCCAGGGACTGGAAGTGGAAAGGAAATGGGGAGTTACTAATCAATGGGTATAAAATTTTATTTATGCAAGATGAATAAGTTTTAGAGATCCAATGTACAACACTGTGTCTATAGTCAGGTCAGGTCCACATCTCTCCCCTTTTCCTTGCACTCCTCATTCCAATAACACTGAACTACCCAGAACTGAAAGCCAGAAGTTCATAGGAATAGAGGAGGGCTGTGACAGGCCTGACCTGACCATAGGCAAATGCTGAGATAACATACTGTTTTGTACACTTAAAAATCTGTTAACAGAGTAGATCTCATGTTGAGTTTTCTTGCCACAACAAAATCTTGAAAGTTTAAAGGTACCTGGAACACAGTAATAGTTGTATAAATGTTTGTTGAATAAATATAAATAAAACTGATTAAAAATATTTTTAAGAAACAGTCAGAGGCCTAGATCTTCTCCTTACCCTTTCACAGAGAAGCTATTGTTTCTGCCCTGTCTCAGCAGATGAGTGGAGAATTTTTTCTCCAGAGATTATAAAACAAAAGATCTCTAGAATAAGGATGTCAGGCACCATTGAGAGCAAAGTTCCTGACCATAAATAGAGGCATCAAGTAAACTTACTTGCTTTGGATGTTGAGATTGCCCCATGTTGCTCTCCCACTTGTCTCTCAGAACATTGACTGCCAGAGCTTTGCCTCCAGGTAAGAAGGAGACTGAAAGGGATCCCTGGGTGGCGCAACGGTTTAGCGCCTGCCTCTGGCCCAGGGCGTGATCCTGGAGACCCGGGATCGAATCCCACGTCAGCCTCCCAGTGCATGGAGCCTGCTTCTCCCTCGTATGTCTCTGCCTCTCTCTCTCTCTCTCTCTCTCTCTGTGTGTGTATGACTATCATAAATTTAAAAAAAAAAAAAAAGGAGACTGAAGAATCTTCTCTAGGAATATAGCCATCCCAAAAAGAGATGGCTTAAAAGATTACTTATGAGATTGCCCTACCTAATAAGCTAGAGGCCATCCAAAAGGGAAGCTTGGTGTCACCAAATCCTACTCATATCCAAAGTGTCCAATCAACTGGTTAGTGCCCCCCTTCTTCAATGAGAATAGACAACCAATGGTCAACAGACCAGAGAAAGTCCTCTGACATGGGAGATAAAGACCAAAGCAAATAAATGTAGGGCAAGAAGCAAGTAGATAAAGGCAGGAATTCTGCTACCCCCCCAAAAAATATGTTATTTATGTAAAGTCTCCAGAACCAAGAAATATAGAGAGACAAAAAGTACATTAGTGATTGCCTGGGTCTGGGTATGGATGAGAGGTATGAAGAGTAATAAATAAAGGATACAGAGCTCCTTTCAAGGGTGATGAAAATATTCTCAAACTGATTGATTGTGGTGATGATTGCACAACTCTGTGAATATACTAAAACCATTGAATTGTACATTTTAAAGGGGTGAGTTATTTGGTATGTGAATTATATCTCAATAAGCCTGTTAGAAAAAATGTATAGATGTATTATATATCATATTATAATACATATTATATATTATATACATAGTATCTTCAGAGAAATTAGAAAAGAGATTGCATCAAACAAATGTAGAAAAATACAAAAAGGAACATTCAGAACACATAAAAATGGGGCCTTAGAAATTTAAAATGCAGCAGTTTAAGTAATAACATTCAAAAGACTAAGAATATAAGAAGGAGTATTCCCTAGAAAATACAGCAAAAACAGAAAGTGGAAAATAGGACAGAAAAAAAGAAAAAATTAAAGAATCCAAAGTATGAGAATTCCAGGAAGAGAGAGCAGAGACAATAAAGGAAGAAAGTTACTAAAATTATTTACGAGAATTTCCAAGAGCTGAAGAATATGAATTTCCATTGAAAGGGTTTACAGAGAGGATGAAAATAGCCTCATACCAGGCACATTATAGTGAAATGTTAGGAAAATGTCAAGACCTTGGATACAAAGAGAAGATCCTCTAAGCTTCCAGAGAGAAAAAACAAAATAGATCAAATAAAGGATAAGAAATCAGAAATGCTTCAGATGTCTCAACAACTAGAAGATGATGGAACAGTGTGTATTAGTTATCTACTGTGCATAACAAATCAACCCAAAACTTAGCAGCTTAAAGCAACCATAAACATTTATATCACATGGTTTCTGCAAATCAAGAATTCAGGAGTGGATTAGCTGGGTGGTTCTGGCTCAGGGTCTTTCATGTGGTTACAGTCAAAATACTGACTTCAGAATTACAATCATCTGAAGGCTTGACTAGGGCCGATGGATCCACTTCCAAGATGCCTCACATGGCTGGCAAGTTGTATTGGCTGTTGGTGAGAGGCCTCAGTTTCTCACCATGTGAACCTCTCCAAATGGCTGCTTGAGTGTCCTCATTACAGGGCAGCTCACTTCCCCCAGAAAGAGTAATCCTAAGAGAGCAAAGCAGAAGCCACATGTCCTATGGCCATCATTACTGGTCACACAGATCATTTCTATTAAATGTGGGAGGGGACTATACACGAATATCGTGAGTTATTTTGGAACCTGGTTGTCAAAGACTGGCTTCAAAATTATGAAGGAAAGGATTCTAAAGAAGCAAACAAACAAACAAATACACTCCCAGCCAAATATTCAAGTGTAAGAATAAAATAAGGATACTTTCAGACATGAGAGGTCCTCATATATCTCTTTAAGACACAACTAGAGAGAGTGTTCCACCAAAAATGGGTATGTAAACCAATAAAGAGGAAGATAAGATTCAGAAAACAGGAAATCCAACCCAGGAGTAAGAGAAAATAGTTCCTCAATTCTCCCTTCATCACCAGGCTTTGGGGCAAGACAGATTGGTATTCATAGCATGGCTTGGCCACTAGCACTGCCTGTGTCTTTGTGTGTTCTTGGGTTAGGCAGCCATATATAGGGGGGGGTGGAGAAGGAGACAGACAAATAGAGAATACAAGTTTTTATGTGAAAAGTATCAAATGAGATAACATACATGAAAGCATCTAGCATGCAAGATGTTCTCAGTAAATACCAGTTTCCTTTCTTTTTCCTTGTGCAGTTGAGAGAAATGAAGAAGGAGAAGAAGAGGAGGAAGGAGGGAAGGGGAAGAGGAAAATAGTGATAATGATGTTGGGGGTAGGGATATTGGCAACAATGACAAGTTAAAATTTTTACCAAATCACCTCATGTAATCCCACAGAAACCCTACAACAGGTGCCATTATTATACCCATTTTGCAGATGAGGAAACAGAGGCATAAGGAGGTTCAGTGAGCCATCCAAGGACATAAAGGTCTCACAGAACAAAGACTGAAAAAAACTTTAGACCCAAGAATATGACCACTTTTTAATACTTCCAGAATCTCTGGAACACATTATCTCTGAAGCCCTTCCTTGTAGCCTTGGAAACAACCACACCCCACCTATGTACTCCACTGCCCTCTATCCCTCTTAGCAATTCCACATTGAATTCATGCAATTCAACACATGTGTTGGGCATCGGCTGGGTTGCAGGCACTATGCTGGGTGCTAGGAGTGCTGAGTACTGTCCCAGACAGTCATGACCCCTGTGCCCTCAAGGAGGACAATAAACATATTGTTATACACAGTATACGTGTGCAAATGCAGTCATGTCTCCATGCTGTCAGCCACCTGAGGGGGCCTAACATGGCTGCAGGGGCCAGAGAGGCTCCCCCAAAATGATGAAGGGGCTTCTGAGGCCACAGGATGAGCAGTGGGCCATGCAGATGTGGAGAGAGGTGATGGGGAGCATGGAACGTATTAAAGGTGGAAGGACATCTTGTTCAAAGACTTCACTTTTTTTAATCTAAGAAATCTGGGGGCCACTGAGTGGCTCAGTCAGTTAAGCATCTGCCTTCAGCTCGAGTCATAATCTCAAGGTCCTGGGATGGAGCCCTATATCAGGCTCTCTGCTCAGTAGGGAGTCTGTTTCCCCTCTGCCTCTGCCCCTTCCCCTGCTTGTGCTCTCTCTTGCTATCTCTCTCTTTCTCTCTCAAATAAATAAATATAAATATAAAAAAAGAAAAAGAAGAAGAAAGAAAGAAAGAAAAGAAGAAGAAAAAGAAGAAGAAGAAGAAAGAAAGAAAAGAAAGAAAGAAAGAAAGAAAGAAAGAAAGAAAGAAAGAAAGAAAGAAAGAAAGAAAGAAAGAAAGAAAGAAAGAAAGAAAGAAAGAAAGAAAGAAAGAAAAGAAAGAAAATCTGATTGGGTCCAAAAAATAAAATGAAAAAGAAATTGGTCCCAGATGTGCAACTGAGACTGTTAAGAAGCAGGGCGACAGGCCTAAGTGGGGCTCATAGACCTTGGAAAGGACTCTTGCCTTTATCTAAAGGAAGTGGAAATCCACAGCAGAATTTTAAGCAGGAATGATGCAGTCAGGTGGACATTTCAGGAAGATCACGCGGGCCACCCTGAGTAGGAAAAACTGTAGGGCCAAGAGTGGCAGCAAGGAGACCCACAAGATGGTTGTAAAGGTCTGCCAAGACGCAGATAATATGGGCTGGAGCAGAGCTGCTGGAGAGGCTGGAGAGACATAGGTGAAGGCAACAAGTAGAATGTTCCAGAGAAATACTATAGGCCTTAGAGATGGAAGGGATGACAAAAATGAGGCCTTTGGGGGGGGCGCCTGCCCTGAAACCCCCTTCAAGTGACTTATGGGCATTATCCTTTTGCCAAACTGAGGCATTCCCACAGGCAAGGCCCAGCCTAGAGAAATAGTGAGGGGCAACGGGAGCGGGGAAGAAAGAACACCCCCAGGGTGAGGTTCGTGTCCTTGAACACCCTTCCTGCCCTCCCAGGCTCCTCAGCATCCAGGGCCTAATTCCTTCAAGGACAGCCTCTGTGGCAGCTGCCGGCAGCTCCCACCCACCAGCTGCAGCCCCACTGCTGGAAATTAAGCTGTAGTGTTTATGGGACTCAATTAACAAAATCACTCATCATCCCAGGAACTCATTGACTATCTGGACATGACAACATCTGAAATAAATTAGCCCAGTGCCCCGTGAGGTCGTCCTCATTCCAATCTGGGGTCCTCGCTTGCCCCACACCCCCTGGCCCACCTCTGGGGCCTCCCTTCCACCTCCAGTCCCCAGGAGTCCTTGCAATTAATAGCTAATTAACAAACAAAACAAACCTATCAGGTGGAACAGCAGAAAGACATTCTCGGCCCACAAAAGCAAGTAATTATTCGGTATGGGCACGTCTGGAAAAAAAATCACTTACGAGATAAATCAGTGGCTCTCCCCCGTCTTGAGGGTGGAGGAAACCTCCTCAAGATCAGAAAACTGATTTAAAGGAAAAATTAAGCCTTGTCCATTTTCTCTACAGCTAATCACAAACCAAGATCTCCCAAAATCTTTGTTTTTCCAGGCTTCTTCTAGTCACACTGGGGATGAAATTCAAGTGTCCGCTTCAAAAATATTTATTGTGTACCTAACAGGAATCAAGAGATAGAGAATGGAGCAAGACAGGCACAACTCCTGCTCTCATGGATCTTTACATTCTAGAGATCTGAAGACAGACAAGAAATAAGAAAAGAAGCAAGATCTTTCAGTTAGTTATAAGGCTATGAAGGCAATTAATCAGCAATGTGATGAGGAGCATCAGGCTAAGGACTATTTTATAGGTAGCATGATCAGAGAAGATTCTCTAAAGAGATTGCCCTTGAACAGAGTCAGTCATGCTAAGAACAGAGGAAGAAAGTATGGGGGGGGAGGGGTTAGAATGGCTAATGCAGAGGCCCTGAGGTGGCAACAACTTTGGCAATTCCAGAAACTGAGGGAAGATGGCTGTGATTGGTGCATGGAGAGTGAAGAAGAAAGTGGAAAGTAGGTAAGTCTGGAGAGTAAGCAAGCAGGGTCTTTACAGGTCACCATAAAGGATCTGTTTTTATTCAAAATGAACTGGGAAACTATTAGAGGGGTTTATCAAGGAGCAATAAGATCGAATTATTTCTTTAAAGATTAATTTATTTGATAGTGAGCAAGAGAGAGAACAGAGGGAGAGGGAGAAGCAGACTGTCTGCTGAGCAGAAAGCCTGACACAGAGATCCCAGGACCTTGAGATCAGCACCCAAGCCGAAGGCAGACACCCAACTAATTGAACCACCCAGGCACTCCAAGACTGAATTGTAAGTGGAGGGTGCACAGACTCAGGGCTTTTCATATCCCTCACATCCCATGTTAACTCCTAAAAGTCCAAACCTGCCCCAGGCATTGACCTTTGTGAAATATGACAATGCATTCATTTCCAAAGGGCATCACTGTCACCTTCTACCCCAAAGTTACTTATTCTACAGACAGAAAAACTGAGACATGGCCTGTTGGTGAGTGACTTCCTGGTAGAAGCCAGGGTTTTCCATGTACCGTGTCATGGAAACCTCATAGCAGCCCAGTGAGGCAGGTAGTATTATCCTAATTCAGCACATGAGGAAATGGAGACACAGAGAAAGGAAGTGGCCTAAGAAGTTAGAGAATACTGGGAGCCAGACTTCAAAGACAGGCAGTCTGGGTACACAGTCCAGTTCTGACACCACACCTTTTCACCTTCATGGTGTAAATCATTTCCTTGAGATTTCACAGCACATGTGTGCCTGGGACTGAAGTCTCTTCGTGGCCACATGCATACACATGTCCAAGAAGAGGGGAACCATGTGTCAGGAATTCACCCCTGAAAGCCATAGTGTGACAGTGGGAGTTAAATAAGCAACAAATACAAAGAACCCAGTACAGCGCACAGCACAATGCCTAGCACTTAGCAGGAACTCAATAGATTTTTTTCCTTTTTTTTTTTTTTTTTTTTTTTTTTGTCTATTTCTATTAGAATAAAGCCCCATTTCCTCTGAAGTAAGGTGTAAAGGGTGGTATGGAAGACAGGGGGCCCATTCCCTCACTACTCCCTAATAAGAACTGGCAAAGCATACCCACTCCAAAAATTGGATCTTACTTTTAATAAAATTTTTAAGGAATAATTTGACTTGTTTTTAAACAGATAGGTTTTATTTTATCTAGATATGGGTCAGGTGGAAATTGATATTTTTTAAAACTTTTAAACAGGGCTCTGGCAGTATCTTAAAATTCTAGTGGGCCAAGCACAGTGGTGCAACCAAGTGACCACCCTCTGGTGCCAGCCCAGGGGTGTCCAGAGCAGGGCCCTGAACAGGTGTACTTCTGACCACATGTAAGAGGCATTGCTGGTCCATATATAAACTTTGGGACGCAGAGAAGAGCCCCTGGGGAGCAGAGGGCATGGCTCTCCTACCTATAGAAGTCTCATGCCCAAGAGCCTAATGGCTTGGTGAGATTCATACCGCCAGGTGGTCCTCTAGCCAGGGCCAGACAGAAGGAGGGAAAACAGGCCTCCAGGGTTCATGCCTGAGAGCAGAGCAAAGGCCAGACATGAGATTGCCTTGCTGTCTGGTTCACTGACTTGCAGAAAAGCCAAGAATCTTCCCTGCCAACCTGGCAAGATGAAGAGGTCTGTTCCCTCCCATTTGAAGGCTCTTGCCCATATGATGAGATCCCAACCAAACTGGCACATCCCCCACTCTTCATCCTCCTTCCTCCTCCTTCCTCCTTTACCACCATCTCTGGACACCACTCCTTTCCAGACCTTGTCATCCTGCCTCTGCCTCCATGTCTCCCAGAAAGGTGCTTCAGGGACTGAACCAGCAGAACCTGGGTCAGTGGTGGAAGGCTCAAGAGGCCACCAGCCCAACTCCCCTACTTTGAGGACACTCAGGGACCGTCCCCATATGCAAAGCAGCAGGCGCCTGAATTCATAATTGGATGTTCCAAAATGTAATTATGAAAGATGAAATGCTCCTCTCAATGAGAAGGCTGTAAATAGAATAATTAATTTTGTGTTTGCTTGAACAATTCTGTATTATGGACCTTACAGTGGAACTGAAATTAATTAAGTGCACCAGGATTTATGGAGGAGGTGAAGAGAGAGGGAAAAAAAGAATTAATCCGAAGTAAAGATAGATGAGTTTGGGAGTGTAATGATGTGTTAGCCTGGGGTATTCTTTAACAAATTTACCAGGCACGTTCTGGGTACAAAAGGCGTGCGTTGACAGAATTATCTCAACTAATGCAGCTGCTGGTCAAAAAGCCAGTGAGCAGGAGGTGGATGGATCCGGCCAGGAGGTCTCCCAAGGGGGATTAGAGACAGGGGCTGTTTTTGAGCTGGCCAAAGGGGGCACTACTAGAGGGGGAGAGGGGGCAGGCGGAGCAGAAGCCACCACCCCACAGCAATCCAGGGGACAGTGAAACGGTCCTAGGGGTCACAGAGAGGAAAATCAGGAGGGCCAGAAGTCGGGGAGGAGCTAGCCACGGGAGAAGGTTCTCAGCATCCCCAGGGCCCCCGGCCTGCTCCTTCCTGCTCACGCTGCATTGACTGTTAAGTTATCCAGCACACTGCCTAAGATGATTTGTTGCCTGTGGGTCTCTTCCACCTGAGCACAGTTCCCGGATGGCTGTGACTCAGTCCTCACCTTCATCACGAGTGAATGAAGAGGGAACTCGCCCGGAGAGCTTGTGATAAGGCCAGATTCCACTTTGACAGAGGCCAGGCCATTTAGAAAAGGAAAGCAGTGATTTGACTATTGATTAATACGTTGTTTGATCTTCAAAATGCCACCACGTGTCAGGCCACAAGTTATGGGGCAGTTTTTTCCTTATTCTTTGGACGCATAGGGGTGCTCAGGAGTTAGGGAGGGAAGAAGGGGGTCACCCAGCACCTGGTCCGGGCCCTGTGGCAGGTGGCATCTTCCATAAACAGCCCCAGCAATGTTTCCAGCCCCACACGCTCTCCTCTTCCCCTTGCACCTGACAGGAGTTCCTGAGCTAGGCCATAAAAGGCTATGTCGTTTCTGCCCGCCTTGCTCCCTAGGGCACCTGCCATTTGAACTCAACCTCCATGCTCTGAGGAAGCCCAAACTAGTTCACACAGAGAGACTGCACGGGGAGCACCCGAGGCACCCAGCTGGAAGCTGGCACCAACCTCCAGGCATGTGAGCAAGAGTCATCCCTGCCCCAGCCTTTAAGGCTTCCAACAGATACCATGGGTCAGAGGCTATCCATCCCCGCTGCACCCCATCTGAATTCCTGACTCACAAAAACTGAGAGCTAATAAACAACTATGGTGTTCTAAGCCACCACGCTTTGGAAAGATTTGTTACGCAGCAGCAGTGGCGGCAGCAGCGGATAACCGCAATAGGCCCTGACTGTACCAGAGTAGCTCCCTCTCTCTTCTCTCTTCCTATCAGAATCCCACATCTGATTTCTCTTTTTCAGCTAGGAAAGAATCTGTGGCTGCAAAAGCACACTGGTTTGATGCATAAAACAAAAGAGTGCATTGGAGTCATGCAGACCCAGGTTGGATCTCAGCTCTGAGTTTCCAGGCTGGGTGACCCTGCACTGCTCATGTCACCTCTCTGAGCTCTCTTCTCAACAGGGATAAAATGGGAGGAATAACGCTGGTTCATAGAGTTGTTGGGGGGGGGGGGGGACAGCAGGGACGGGGAGTTAGTGCTGTGAAAGTACCTCACCCTGAAGCCAGCAAACTGTTACAGTTAAGAGCTAGTCTTCTGAGTCAGGTAGACCTGGGTTCAAATTCCAGCTCTGGGATTTCTGGCTGTGTAAACACACACAACTCACTTCTCTAGATCCCTGTTAGCCATCTGCATAACATGGATAATAATTGCACCTGGTCCCTGGCGTAATACAAGTCAAGTGCATATAGTACGTGCTCAGCAAACAAGAGCCCATTATCGGATTAAATCTCATCAACCCAAGTTCCCTCACCTTTCCTGTACAAGCCCAGACTTATTCCACTCCCACAGATATCAAAGCACCACTGGTGTCCCACTGATGCTCCCAAGAAGCCCACGCACCTCCCTGACCCTGTGCTGGTGGCAGATGTGCCGGGCAGAGCAATGTGGGCAGCTCTGGGGAGCCGACACCCGTTCCCACCCCAGCATCGTCCTCTTTAAGCAGTAAGCTGGCAAACAGGGATGTCAGTGTGACCGCTCCATGTGACTCGATGCTATGTGCCAGGACCACAGCCTCATGGCCCATGAGCTGGGTGATCTTGTAGAGGCCCAACTGGCCAGGTGGAGGGAGGACCCAGACTGGGCTTGCGTCGAGGCTGCAGCAGGGTCCCAAGCCACCAGGCATGTCCCCCCATCCCGGAACCCTGGTGCCAGGTGAACATCCTTGATGCAGGCTCCCGCCTCCCCCCACCCCCACCCCCGGGTGGTATTAAGCAGGCATTTAGATACCTGGCGTGGAGAAGGGTGATGGATGGCTTTATTAACCCACTGAGGCGAAGCTGCTGACAGTGAAGGACTCCCCTGTCAGGAGAAGCGTCCCTCGCCTGCAGGCCCCCTCGGCGCCCTGCCTGACAGCCTGAGCCCCTGACAGATGGCAGCTCCTTTGAGAAGACAGACCAGCTCCTTCCAAATGCCAGGCCTCCTTCCAGGTCCACCTCCACAAGGCGGGGTACCACCACGTCACCTTACTCTGAAGACCACCAATGGTCATCGTCGCCCATCTTCACTGTCTTTATTCCATAGTTCAGAAGGCAGCAGCCACCTTACTTTCCAGGTAACAGACATCCCCGCGGTTGTGTGATACAGCAGCTCTGCTGGAGTTGCTGGGTGGCATCCACAAGCCTAACTCCGTGCTAAGCATCCCATTGACCTCTCCCCACAACATTCGAATAAAGTGGAATTTGAACCCAGGTCCACTGACCTCCTCCAGCTCCTCTCTGTCCCTGACACTGTGCAGAAAGGACCCTCCTTAGGGCCGCTCCCATGGCTCCCCTGTCCCTCCTGCTCTGATGCTCCAACCTCCTCCTCCTCCCTCCTGCACTGTTGCAGAGTGGCCAGGAAGCCTGTCAGCTGCTGGGGCTTCAGCTCCCTGAGGCTGAGGCCAGAGAGGAGAGGTCAGAGTGAGGAAGCCTCTGCCCACTCCTATTCTCCAGAGACCTCCCAGGAACCCTTCCAGGCTCCATGACCCTTCCCATTGGCCAGACACAACTTTCTCAATGGCTCCCTCGGGGTCAGTGATCGTCCCTCTCTCTCTCCCTGGCTTACACCCCTCACACGTATGCTGCTGCCCGGTTCTTTCCCACCCTTGTCTGGATTCCTGTGGCAACTCTAACTTCCCAACCCCACCGACCTCCACACACGCACGCACCACCAGAGTGGTCTTTCCAGAAACTCCACCTGCCCCACCCCCAGACCCAGCAGAAAGCTCAGACCCTGCAGCTAGTTGACACCCTCCACAGACCTGACGTGCTTTCTTTTAAGCCTCAACTCCTGCCCTGACACCCTGCTACACTCCAGCCACACTGACCCTCAGACCGCTTTTCACGCACATATCGGCCACCCAACCCCTCCCCCCTACCCAGAAGGCCCTCTCCTTCTTTGGCACCTGAAGCTCCCATTCATCTTTCTGACCAAGCTCCCCCCTCCCCAGCAGGGAGGCTGTTCCTTCTACAGGGCCCCTTAGTGCTTTGCACTTCCATTCATCACACCTCTCAATATGCATGGTCACTTGCTCAGAGACCAGTCACTCCTCACTTTTTCTTTGAGTCCTTCAAGGACAAGGACAGTGTTTTGTCCTCTATCCACCTGCCCAGGCTCAGCCCAGAGTAGATGCTCAATAAATTAGAGCTTTTGTGATTTACTATTATGATTACTGCTTCAAAGGCATCCTTTGCCCCTGGCAGGGCAGCTCCAGAACAAGCTTGGGCTGGCCTCTGCCTTCACCTTTGACCTCTTGTCCTCCCAAAGGCTCTCTCACCATGTTCCAGCCATGCCACCCTGCCTCTAGCTTCTTGATTCTATCCAATTCACTCCTACCTCAGAGCTCAGAGAGCACATGCTCTCTTGACTTGGCTAACTCCTACTTACCCTGCATAGCTCAGCTAATATGTCACATCCTCAGAGGGGCCTCCCGTGACTGCTGGATTAAATCAAGTGCTCTCTTCTGCATGAGCAGGATATGCTGCAATAGACCGATTGCATCAGTGCCCCCATGCCTCACCATCTCCTCTCTCCCTTCACCTATAGCCTTCGAATACGACTTTGCAGCCTCTCTCACTAGACAGATGAAGTATATTTACCTACCACTAAAATCTAAACTGGCCTTGGGACTTGCTTTGGCCAATAGAATGAAGCAGAAGTGGTGGTGTGTGCTGAGCCTAGGCCTCAGGAAGCACTATGCATGTTCACTTACTCTCTTGCTCACCTGCCTTCACCATGAAAATATGTCCAGGCTGCCTGGCAATGAGATGATTGAACAGAAATGCACTGCCCCTCATCCCAGCCAAAGTCATCCAGATCAGCCAACCCATAGCCAACTGCCTGGTATACAAGTGACTGAGCTACAACTAGAAGAACAACCAAACTGACCTCCACCTACGGAGCTGGTCTATCGACTCATGAGTTAAATAATACTTGTTTTAAGGCATCATGTTTTGGGATGTTTGTTACCCCGCATTTTTTGACCACTGAGAACTGATACTGATAAATTTCCCTTTTTAGCAGATCACAACTACGATTATATATTTATTAGTACATTTACCTTCTAAGTGTTTTTCCTTCATTAGACCATAAGCTTTGTGTTGGCAGATGCTGTGAATCTTTTACATTATTGAATTCCTTAACCTGACATAGTACCTCACCCGTAGGAAGTGCTCAAAAATTCATTGAGTGAATGAATAAAATGGAATGGTTGAATGGGTGAATAAATGAATGCATCCCATTCACTCCTCCTGCAGCCCTTTTTCTCCCACTTCCCAAATAGCCAGGACAGAGCTGTTCTCCAAAGCAATTCACAGCAGAGGGATTAAGTCAGAGCAGTTGTTACTTCACTCTTGAGCCTATCAGCCATGAGAACCTGAACCCCTGTGAGCCAATGAGAGCCTCTGGCACAAGCTTTTGTAATTCTGGAAGTTATACCATCTGCAAGTGGGCTCCCTGCCACCCTTCATCCCAGTCTTGGCAGCCACCCCATTCTACTAGCACTAGTGGGTAGAAGGAGGGGAGCTCAAGCAACATATGCTTCCTCCCCTTCAACCATCAAACCAGGGGCTTAAGGGGGAGGAGCATGCCTTCTTTCTCACTCTCTTAAAGCTGGTGTGTCATCTATATGGTCTCAAGAAGACCTCTGCCATTCTCTCTCCTACCTTCCTACCAGGGGTCATCCCCTCCCCTTTTCCCACTCCCACTAAGAGGCTGATCTTGGCAATCCAAAACACCCTCCTCTCTTCCTAGATCAAAGTAGAGAGGAGGAAAGCAATTTTTTGTAACACTCAGAGATCTTACGTTGGACCATTGGTCACCTCTTTTCACTAGTGTCCCCCACAGCCCCTGCCACTCCTATGACTACAGTTTTAAGTCCTTTGTACAAGCTATTCTGGAAATGGACTCCCCCTGGTATTGCTTTCCTGGCACTTACACAATCAAGCAGGGATCAACAAAGAAAAAAAAGTGATTTCATTTATTCTACTTACTTATTTATGACTATATTCAACAAATATTTTATTAAGTGCCTACTATGTGCCAAGTCCTAGGGATACAATGGGTTGTGAGAAGGATACGGGCCATTGTTAAGCTTATAATTCAGTGCAAGAGGCAGGCAATGAGCAAATAAGTAAGTAAAGAAAGAAAATATCAGAAAATAAAAGAATTTAAATAAGGTGACATAATAGAGAATGACTGAATAGATAAATAAAATTGAGATAGGTTGCAGAGAAAATAACAAATCTATAGCCCACCTGGAAAGGTCTGTTTGGCAGAATTTTTATCTCCATAAGCCAAGGAGAGAACTGAGTTTGTCAGTGATTCAAAACATAAGTTGTTCTTTCACTCAACATGTGTTTACAGAGCACGTACCATGTGTCTGGCTGTTATAAAGTGACAATGTTAAAACTTGACCTAGTGTCTCTAACTTCAAATGAGGAAAGAAGAGAATAAAGGAAAGCTAGCATTTATTGGGGACTTACTATGTACCAGACATGAGCTGTGAAATTTGGTGCATGTTTTTACTCAATCTTCATGTGTCATGGAAGTAGTAATTAAGGTAATTTCTAATTTTCTTCTGCTCAGGGAGCCATTCTTACGCATCTAGAAAGTGGTACGACTAGGATTTGGACATATGCAGGTATGGCTCTTATCTCCATATTATGCTCACTCTCCAACCTCTTTTGAATTCAATTAAATCACCTCAATTAAAGTCTTATTTATTTTTATAAGAGAGTGAGAACTCAATTCCAAGAAGAATATACTGACAAATAAGAGAGGCAACTGCTCTTGAGAGTTTAAAGAGTTTTTCATGTCCCTCTCCATCATCCGGTAAAAACTTTCTCCAGGCAGCTTCTTCTACTCCTCAGGTATGACCAGTCTAGACACCTTGCTATGTGTTCCCTATAAGGGGGCCAAGATATATCTTCTACATGGCACCTGCCTGAGTCTTTGAAGCAGATATCTTTATGCAAAAATTATTGCCATAAGGAAAGCATGATTAAAATATATTTTACAAAATGCATTAATTCCCAGGCAAAGATAAAAAGTCCATTTGACTCAAATAGATTTTCTATGGTGAGTTAGGGCTGCATTGAGGGTAATGGATGGGGGAGGGGTAGGCTTCCAGCTCATAAATCAAAGGGGAGATGGGAAGGGGGAAAGGAATTGATGGGGGGGGGAAGAGGCACTGGTGAAATCTCAACCTGTGAGAATGATGCTTCTACTCCTTCCCCCCAGTTCTTAATGATCTCATCAGGGGTCCAAGATCGATTCCCAGCCTTGTTCATCTATCCCCTTCTGCATTTATTATTTTAATAGCATCCACATAGGACCATTCGACATTTGCATCAGGCAAGCATTAATGGGAAGTTTGTTTGGGAAGCTCAGGAATCAAGGAGAGGCAGACATCCATGATTGGGACCAGGACAGTCGAAAAGGGAGGAAATGTGAACATCGGAGGAAATATGGGAGGAGGGAAATTACTTATGGTTCTGTCCAAATCAGATCAATGTGACTGAGTGTCCCCTTCTCCCAATGGGGCTCCTCCAGCCCTTTGACCTCTTAGCAAACCAATGAGCATCAAACTCATGCATGCATGTTTGCATAAAAGGAGTCCAGATCTTTGAGTTGGATCAAAAAGCCTATCATTTGAATTCATCCCATAAACATTTCCCAGGTGCTCATCTGAGCCAAGTACTGTGCTAGGTTTGAGAGATGCAGTGTGAAAAAAATCAGGCCTGCCCTGAAGGCACTCCAGTCGAGGCAAATTTCAGTTCAGGACAATAAGTATTATGCTAGAAAAGCAAAGGAGGACATGGTCAGGAACTTCTAAGAGGCAGTGATGCTTAAGATGAAACATGAAGGTCAATCAACAAGAATTTTCTGGACCCATTGAGGTAGACTTACTTCCCTAGCAGAGAGAATTGCACATGGAGAGGCACAGAACATGAGACAGGCTTTTGTGTTTGGGAACTGCAGGAACTTGGGAGTCCTGGAAGACACAAAACTGGCAAAGAGGTGGGAGGGATTGAAGAGGTTAGCCAGAACCTTGTGTGCCAGGCTGCAGTATGAGGCTTCATCCTATAGGTCAAAAAGTGTGGTAAGCAAATTAGAAACATAAAAACAGAATTGGCATGATGAGAAGCCTCGTACAAAATAGATTGAAGGGGAGAAGTTCAGGACAGGAGGCAGCTGGGATGCTTTCAACAGGCCTCTTGGGAGATGATGAGGTCTGAGCTAGGGCAGTGGCCACTAAGTTAGAGGGGAGGGGTGAAATCTAGGGGTATTCTTCAGGGAGATCCAAAGGTCTGGCCCCACCTGGGGTGTAGCACTTCAAGCATCCAGAAGAAGGAGAATCTGAGGGGCAGAGTCAACAAGCCTGGGGCTAGAGGCTGGGAAGAGTGGTTGAAAAACAAGGGACATAGAAGACATTTGCAAAATGCCAAAGGGCTATTGCCTTAATTTGAGTTCCCTGCCAAAGCAGAATTTAAAGTAAGAACTTAGGTGCAGATAGTTTACATAGATGGTAACCCCTGAAGTGAGGAATGAGGAAGGTGAGCCACAAAACGATGGAGGACCAATACATGGTGGGTCTGGCTGAGCTGGTGACCTCTGGGGGCAGATGAAGCTCATTCCCACTGGGGACTCTCTGGGGGATTGTTAGAAAGTCTCTCTAGAACAGAAGTTGGGCATTCACCTAGTACTGTGGGCTGCCCCAGCATGTGAGCCCCAGGATGTGCTCTCTCCCACATTTTCAGGCTGCACCTGGGCAGGGAATGAAGAAACTACCCCCAGGTTTTGGAAACAAGGGAGCTGAGAGACACAGTGAGAATTTAAAATGGAATTTTGTACATGTGCCTGGGAACCACCCCCACCCCCCACTGCAAATATAGGCAAAAGAAGATATGGACCAAAGGAATATGTCCATAAGCACAGGGAACAGACAAGTCAGGAGCAGATCCAGAGGTAGAGCCAGATGCCCTATTCACTATCCCAAACCTGGAGAAGGCAGCAGCAGTGTTAAATGCCCTCATTGCAGTACATGGCACTCTTCAACAAGGCATTCCTGGGGCACCTGGCTGGCTCAGTCATCACAGCATGCAACTTTTGATCTTGGGGTCATGAGCTCAAGCTCCATACTGGGTGTGGAGATAACTTAAAAAATAAATAAATAAGGCTTTCCTATGCCATTAATTGCAAGAGCTACAATTTCTTGCATGTGTATTTGTTGCTAGAGGCAGGGGTAAGTCCTTTCCATATATATTATATCTCATTTAACTCTAAAACAGTCTTTTTTTAAGGATTTTATTTATTTATTCATGAGAAACACAGAGAGAGAGGCAGAGACATAGGCAGAGGGAGAAGCAGACTCTTGGCAGGGAGCCAAAAGTGGGACTTGATCCCAGGACCCCAGGATCATGCCCTGAGCCGAAGGCAGATGCTCAACCACTGAGCCACCCAGGTGTCCCAATTCTAAAACAATCTTAAGAAGGTCCCATTATTATTACCATTCTATAGAGGAAGAACCCAAAGCTTGGGTGGAATATATTACTTATCCAAAGCCCCCAGACTAAAAAGGGAAAGAGCCAGGATCAGTACCAGGTTTCCTTAACCCAAGCCCCAGCAGACCCATACTGCTCATTCAAGGGCACTTTATTGACATAACTGGACAATTGGTGAGATTTGGAGAAGGTTTTTGATGAGATGATAGTACTCTCTGAACGTTAATTTCCTGATTTTGAAAATTCTACTGTGATTATGGTCACATGAGAATTTTCTGGTTTTTAGGAGATACACATCAATATGTTAAAAGCAAAGAGACGTTACGTCCACCACTTACTACCAAACAGTTCAGGAGAAAATGTTATATGTATGTGCATACACACATACATACACACAATGATAAAATAAATGTGATAAAATGTTAAGTTTGTGAGAATTTAGGTAAATCCAAAGCAATTATTTGAATTATTTTTGTAACTTTCCTATATATCTGAGATTACTTCAAAATCTTAAAAGTTTTTAAAAATCACCTAATCCTATGGAGACTCATCTGCCTCAGTTTTACAAAAGAGGGACCAAAAAAAAATCTCAGTTTATTGAAAAGGGAAACAAAGAAAGGGTTATTACTGGAATGGGAAATGTCTTTAAGGAGATTATCAGAAAAGAGTCTTGGCCCTGAAATGTTTCTTGGATATTTGAATATTTTCTTCTCCTCAGGATCTTAAATTCCTCTGGTAGCTGAAACTTAGGAATTGATACCCAATATCATGACCCTGCAAAGCCAAGAAGCAGGGCTGACCAACATGCCAGTCTCACCCTGTGCTTGCCAGGTGTGGCTACTGGGAGAACAGAATTTCAACCCACTCTTTCCTACCTGCCCCGTGCATGAGCTATTCAGCTCTTGGAATCTTTTCTCCTGTGAATCTCAAGGCTGAAATTTGGCCTCCAGGTTCCCCAGGTATGGTCTGAGGAAATGTAATGCTGAAAACTGGAGGAATGCCAAGGGCTTGGAAAGGGCTGGAAAGGAAGTTGTTGCTGGAGAGCACCAGGGATCAAGCCCTGGCTCCAGCCCAGACTCCACCACTTGGACAATTCCTTCAGGTTCTCCTGACCTCTTCTCCCCAACTGTAACAAGGGGACTCATAATAACCATATCCCAGCTTTCATCTATTCATTCACTCACTCGACAGCATTTTCTGAGGACCCTCAGTGAGGCAGATGCCAGGCAAGTTACCGGGAGTAGTAGAGTAAATAGAGATGTGGTCACTTCCTCCTGGAATTTACCACCTTGTGGGAGGAGACTGATACCAAGCAAGCCTCAGATAAGTGACTTTTCACAATTCCTAGACTGTGGATGATACAACGGCAGACTACGTCAAAGGATACAAGGATGGGGATCTACTTGGGTAGGTGGTCAGGGAAGGCTTCTCTGAAGAGGCAGCACTTTTAAGACCTGAAGGGTGAGTGACACCAGCCAAGTGAAAAGGTAATTAATTAGAAATGATCTGGGAATGGTCATGAGATGATTAGTGCCCCTTCTTTCCTCCTTCCTTCTTCCTTCTTCCTTTGGCCAAAGCAGGTAGCCATTCAACTAAGAGGCAAAATCATGTTGTCCAAAAGGTCAGCCCTCTGGGCAAGTTGGGCTGGGCCCTTCCCAGGAACCCTCACTTCTGTCCCTGTACAGACAAGAACTGGGCCAGAATTCAGAGGGAGAAATGGGAAACTCCCTTACCAGATGGTTGTAAGATGCTGGCAGTTCCCAGTGGTGACGCTGCGGAGGATGCCAAGCAAACTGCCTTTCCTACCTGTACCCCTCCCATGCCACAGGCGGGGACACCTTTCTGACATGTCCCTCAAAGGGACTGGCAGGAGTTTTTGGATAAATACCCCTGCTCCTTCACGCCTTAGGTAGAATAACGCTTGGGTAGTATGTTCGTTGTCTCTGAGAGGACCCCATGACACCAAACCCCAGCTCATGAACACCTCCTGTACTTCCTTCCTTCCCTTCCCTGCATCACCTTCTCACTCCTCCTCCCAAATGAGCCATCTGCATTCAGGGTCCACCTCATGGGAAGCCAAACTAAGACCGTATTCAAGGACTATTTAGTAATCCAAATGTAATTGTGAGCTACTAAACTCATTATAACTCATTTAACTCTAAAGCAGTCTTTTAGTACTTTTTCTGAAGTACTAAACTTGTACTCACAATCCTTAAAACCGTCTTTTGGCTCACGGATATTTCCCCAACATTTCACACAGGTCCAGGGCCAGAGAAGGTACTCAGTAAATACTGAATGACAGATCGACCTCACAGAGCCGGGCAAGTCCTCACGAGGGCAGACGTTGGACCAAGCCCTTCCCAGGAGAGCCCTGAGGGATATTTGGCCCCCGAGGGCCTCAGACACCTGGCCTAGGCATGAAGAAGGCCCCACTAAGGGGCCCAGAGTGATGGGCAAGGCCAACAATTAGGGGAGTGAGGTTGACAGGCAGCATAAGGCTTGCCAGGCTGTGACAGCCTCCACTCCTTCCTACTCTGCAGAGAATCCTGGCTCTACTGGGCATGGCTCACCATGGTGAATGAGCAAGCAGCCACAACACAGGGGCCATTTCAGTTAGTTCAGGAAAGGTACAAGAGCATGACAAATATATGTAATTTGAAAATTGGCCAGTCTTTTGCAATAATTTAGAGGCACTAGTTAGGAGCAATAGAAACCCCCCAATTACTGATGTTTAAGGCTGGCACTGTTGCTGGCTGAATATTTCATGCATAAATGAACTTCCACTAGGCCACCCGCTGCTTCTGATGAGGCTCTTGCGGGCTTTATTGCCCGGCGCCCAGCAGGGTCCCGCCAATGGGCCCCATGACGGATGATGCATTGTTTTGCGGCTTAAATAATGCAGTGTGGGACAAGCTCAGTGCTGGTGCACTTTATTTACATATCAATTGAGTGGCCACTCTGAATATGAAGAAATATGAGAGGAGAAGTCTCCAGCACTGAATATTTCATGGCTGTGAGCCCTGCAGGAAGTGAATGTCCCCAGCCCAGAGCTAGGCCTGGCTGCGTGTGCTAGGGAGAGCTGGCATTAATAGTCTGGGAGATGAGGCAAGAACAATCTCCTGAGCCAGGAGGGGAGCCACTAACTGGAATGGATGAACCCCCTGTCATCTGGACACAGCCCACTGCTGCTTTTTCAAGTCAGCAAAATATCTGCTTCCTGCCTCTACCTGGTGGTTCCTGGAAACTTCTGCAGAGAAGAGACTTTATTCAAGCCATCACCCCCGGTCTTCTCAAGCCACGTGGATGAAGCAGAAGCAAGCAGAGGGTGCACAATGGCAGGTTCCTCTAGAGAGGCCCTCCCCCTTTCGGAGGATATGCTGGAAGAGGAGTCAGGGACCCAGATCAGAGCCCACACTCTGAAATGTCTCTGGGATCTCCCACCCCTCCAATCCTTCACTGACTGGTTACTGCACAGTCCTCCACCATGTGCCAGGCTCCTTGCTAAGTGCTGTGGATATACAACTCTGAAATAAATGTTCTCTGTCCTTGTGGAACTCACAGACAAATGCAGAAGACAGAAAACAAAAAAAGGAAATTATATTGATCAGATGTATCAGCTGTCTATTACTGCTTAATCAACTACCTCCAAAACCGAAAACAATAAGCATTTATTATCCATCATAGTTTCTGCAGGCCAGGAATTTGCAAGTGGTTTAACTGTGTGTTTTTGGTTCAGAATTTCTTAAGAGGTTACAAACAAGATGTTCACTGGGGCTGCAGTCATTTGAAAATTTGATTAGGGTTAAAGGATCTGATTCCAAGGCAACTCACTCACATGTGTGGAAAGGCTATTAGCAAGAGGTCTTAGTTCCTCACAATATTGACCTCTCCATAAGTCAACTTGAGCGCCCTCCCAGCATAGCAACTGCTTAAGCACCTTCCCAACATGGAAGCTGGCTTTTTCCATAGTGAGTGATCCAAGAGAAGAAGCTGGAAAGGTAACATCTTTTATGGCCCACCCTCAGAAATGGCGAACCATCATTCTACCATATTCTATTGGTCACCCTGGTAAACCCCTGATGCATTGTGGGAGGGCAGCACACAAAGGCATGGATATCAGGAGACAGGGATCGTTGGGGGTCATCGTGGAGGATGGTGACCACATGGGGCAAGTGGACACATCAGAAGAGGCGGCTGGTCTGGTATAAGGGAATCCAGTAAGGCTTTCTAGAGGAAATTACATATAGTTAGAGACCTTAAAGACAAAGTTACCTGAGCAAAGAGGAAGGGTTCCAGCAGAAGGAACACCCAACAAATAACAGACCACAGCCAGAGGTATGGGGAACCCAGGGAACTCAAACACGAAGTTCAGTTTGGCTGGAGCTCAGAGAGAGCATTGAATAGCTGGCTCCATTGTGAGGGGCCTAGGGAGACTTTGGAGAGCTCGAGACTCCCTTGTGGGTATGATGGACCCCAAGTCCGCTGCACCCAAGCCATGATGGGTGAGTCTGAGTGGGTTGAGAAGATGCTCTGGAGAGATGGAGACAGAACTCTGAGTCAGCCCCAGGCTATAGCATATTCTGGAGGATTCAGTTTAGGGTGAGTGGTTCGTTACAGATACAGTTAGAACTGGAGAACTGGATAGAGGTTCTGTATCAAACACTGCTACCTCACACTCACCCTCAGTGGGCCTTGGTTTTCTCATCTATATAGTGGGGCTAATAGCAGCACCTGCCTCATAAAGTTGTTGTGGACATTGAGATAAAGCATCTGGCACATAGTAGCCACTCAGTAGATTCTTGAGAAGTGAAGGAGGCCTTCACTTGTGTCAAAGCTCTTCTCTGGGACCGAGATCCCTCACCTTTCCCTACCACCACCTCCCCAACTTCTTTTTTCTATAGGCTCCACACCCAGCGTGGAGCCCAACTCAGAGCTTGAACTCATGACCTTGAAATCAAGATCTGAGCTGGGATCAAGAGTCGGATGCTTAACTGACTGAGCCACCCAGGTGCCCCTTCCTCCCAACTTTTAAACACTACCTAATTAATAGTATCCTTTTTTTTTAAGACTTTATTTATTTATTTATTTATTTATTTATTTATTTATTTATTTATTCATGAATGAGAGACACAGAGAGAGAGAGGCAGAGACACAGGCAGAGGGAGAAACAGGCTCCATGCAGGGAGCCTGGCGTGGGACTCGATCCTGGATCCCCAGGATCACTCCTGGGGCTGAAGGTGGCGCTAAACCAGTGAGCCACCTGGGCTGCCCTAATAGTATCCTTCTGAGAGTCTTACTGCCAGGCGCCCCCACCAGATTAGAAGTACCCAGAAGTGGGCAAAGACAAACACCCCCCCTTCGGGCTGACCACCCTCCAACAGTTCTGTGTTCAGCTAGGTAAGTTTCCTGACTCCATTATTTCTTCATTCCATCATTTTCCTTCATAGCAATTATCTCCAACTAGTGAATTTTTAGTTAGTCATGTACTTGTATGGGTTTTGTGGTTGTTTTGTATTATTTTTATTTTGTCCTTGCCCTTAGTCTATCAACCAGAATGAAAGCTCTGTGAGGTCAGGGACTATCCGCCTTGGTTACTCCTGTAGCCTCAGTGCTAACAGAGCACCTGACAACAGCAAAGCCCAGCAGATATAAGTGGAGTGTCTGGACCAGCCTGCCAGGGTTTGAATTCCAGTACTGGTACTCTCTAGCTGCATAGCTTTGGACAACAGAGTATCTTGGTCTTTCCCTCTGTAAAGTGGGGTCAGGAATAGTACCTATCTCATTTGGAAGATTAAATGATAGTATACATCAAGCACTCAAGAACAGTGCTGGAACATAGGAAGTACAATACCATACAATATAATACTGCTTGAGATACAGACATAGCTAGGTGTAGACATAGAGCAGTATAGGTATAATAGTAGATGCTCAATAAATATGTGATGAGTTAACAATGTGCTGAGCTTAAGAAAGGGACGAAGTCTTAATTGGGGCAGAGCCTGAGACAGCGTTGAAGACTCTCACGAGGGCAAGTTCCTTGAGCTGAACAAAGAAATCTTGAACTGGGAGACCTTAGAAGTTGTTGGCAGTGGGGGAAGGGCAGCTGCAAGCCCAGGCCTGGCAGGATGGGGCAGGGGCCAGAATAGACCCTCTACAGGGCCCCCACCTGGGATTGCCAGCCAGAGTACAGCTAAATCATACATTATTGATTTGTCAAACGTATTTGCATATAAATAAGCATGATCATTCATGGAGGCCTGAACGGTGCCGCCTCCCCTCAGTGCTATGATTACAGATGGATGGCCCTAGTTAGACACGAGCCAGGGACGCGCTACCCCTGCCGCAAAGTCAGCGGCTGATTTAAAACTACATTTATTGGAGCATGTAAGTGTGACAGCCTAGTGGTGAGTTTGGGATAATTAGTCTAAAAGACAAGATAAACGAGCCCTAAAACTGGTATTGTGACGAAGACACCACCCCCCAGCCGCCCCCCCCACAACCAGCTCAGCCCTGATGCCAAAAATACAGCCGATGATAATTAACTGGGAAATGTTAACAGGCAGGATTATGTTCCAATTGCATTTTTCAAAGGACTTTAGAATTTTACACCCAAGTTGATTGTGTTCCCCTCCCCCTGGTGATTAGGCTGAAGAGGGGGATTCTCAGCTGAAAGCAGAAGCTGGGGGTGGGGTCAGACAGGCCCAGACAAGGCCTCCAAGGCCAGGCGAGCAGGTGGCTTGCATGGAGACAGATCTGCAGGGTGAAGCAGGTTGACCCAAGGAAATTATATCTGCCATGTTAATTCATTCCGCGTGGGAGATCGGCCGTGAGGTTGGCGGCTGGCATCGGCGGCCGCTGATGGATCAAGGGACCCAGCTGCTCAGCTCCACACCATGCTAGAGACTCATCATTGCAGGGAAACACAGTGCTTGCTAACACTTCATTCTAATGGTCCCAAATTATACTAGAAGACGTAGAGGCCAGCCAGCAAATATCAGACACACCCTCGAAGATCAGCTGGGCCTAGTGAGGAGCCTGAGCCCCAGGGGCAGGCCTCAGCACTATGCTGATGCAGAGGAGGGGCTCACTGCCCTCTGGTTCCTGTCACTGACTCTGGGCTCCCAAGGAAGGGGTATGGGCTGCCCTGTGACTTCTGACCCACCTTGTCAGCTTGTTCGAGGACTTTGGTTCTAAGATTTAAGCCCTAGGGACCCAGACACAGAGAGGGAGGGCCCTTCGGGGTTTGTGTGAGGCCCTGAAAGAAGACTCCAAAAGGAAGACAACATAGCAGTCTGTGGTCAGCAGACTCACAGGTCCCCAAAGATGTCCACATCCTAATCCCCAAAACTTTATACAACAGGAGGGACTTTGCAGATATAATTAAGGATCTCGAGGTAGAGAGATGGTTGTGGATTTTACACATTGGCCCAAAGGATCACAATGTCCTTATGAGAAGGAGGCAAGAGGGTCAGAGAGAGAAAGGGATTGGAAGATGTTACACCCCTGGCTTTGAAGATGGAAGAAGGGTCACAAGTCAGGAAGACAGATGGCCTCTAAGAGCTGGACAAAGGTGACTCAATCGGTTGAGTATCTGCCTTGAGTTCAGGCTGTGATCCCAGGGTCCTGGGATTGAGCCCCGTGTTGGGCTTCCTTGCTCAGCGGGGAATCTGCTTCTCCCTCTTCTTCTGCCCCTCCCCCCTGCTTGTGCACTGTTTCAATCTCTCTCTCTCTCATGAATAAATAAAATCTTAATTAATTACTTAATTTAATTCAAATAAAATAAAAGCTGGAAAAGGAAATGGATTCTCCCCTAGAACCTTCAAAAGGTAATAACTATGTTGATGCCTGATACTGGCTCAGTAAGACCCATTTCAGATTTTGACCTCCAGAGCTGTAAAATAATAAATCTGTGCTGCTTTAAGCCACTAAGTAATTCGTTGCAGCTGTAGTAGGAAACTAATACAGAGTCCCCTAGTGTTCTCAGCCAGGCTTCACCACATCCCACTGCATGACTTTGGATAAGTCACTGAACTTATCTCAATTCAATTTCTTCACCTGTGAAATAGGCATAACAGAACTTACTTTCTGGGGCCATTGTGAATATTAATTAAGCAAATGCCTGGAAGGGGCTTAGCTCAGTGCTCAATGCTTTGTAAGAGCTCAATAAACAGCACTAGTGTTCTGGCTGTGGTTGTCATTACTGTCCCCGATGCTCATCCTGAAACCCTGCCAGTGAGAATAAAATTGATAAGAAGGTACATATAGCCAGACTACAGATTGGTCTAATCATCAAGTATTTATTAATCACTTTCTGTATACAAACTACCATATCAGGTACAGAGAATAAAATAGCAAGCAAAAAAGGAACCCAACACCTACCTTCACGGAGTTTATAATATGGCAGGGGAGATGGAACAGATTATATAGTTATATTCTATTATAAATTATAATATTATAATTACATTTAATTATACTCTGTGTAATTTTAACATTAAAATTACATTTTATATTGGTATTAAATAATCTCCCAAACAAGTGCTAAGATTGAGAGGTATGAGAAGTGCAAAATAGAGAGATGTATCCCACCAGGGATGTCAAAGAAGGCTTCCTGGAAGAAGCTGACCTCAAAAATTTGAGCATATTTGGTCCTCTCGGACCATAAGAGCATGGAATCTTCTAGGTTTGGGAGGTAAGACTCTGCCTATACCTCTGGGGTTATATTCAGGTCTCTGAGGCATCTAAGAGGAGCTCAGTCCAGGTAGAAGACCTACTGACAAGGGTACCTGGGTGATACAGTCAGTTAAGCATCCGACTCTTGGTTTTGTCTCAGGTCCTGACCTCAGGATCATGAGATTGAGCCCTGTATCGGGCTCCACAATCAGCAGAAAGTCTTCTTGAGATTCTCTCTCTCTCCCTCTGCCCCTCCCACTCATGCACACTCTTTCTAAAATAAATAAATCTAAAGAAGAAGAAGGAGGAGAAGGAAAAAGAAATGGAGAAGGAGGAGAAGGAGAAGAAGACAGCCTACAAATGCCCACCATGGTGGATCCTGGGAAGGTAGAAAGTCCCTGGCCACAGGTAGCCCAAATAGGAAGTGATATGATCAAGTGTGGCCTTGATTTGTTTAAGGATGAATCTATCTCTTGGATGTTAGATCCCTATTTGACTCCAAATATCAGGCCAGACTTTGCCCTTGGGTCCCAACCCTGAATGCACAGGTTCTGGCTGGGGGAGTAGAGCCCACACACTGAACCACAAACATCTGGGCCTACTGTGGTCATCTTGGGTAGAGGTGACCTCCAGCCCATCTGTGGGCTCAGCTTGCCTTCATGGAGGTCATATCAGGGAACTTGCCTAGTTTTGGAAGTATCCTCAGTCTTCTAACATGATTGGAACTCTCAGAAACTTAAAATCCTACCTATTCCTTTCATAATACAAACTATAGAAAGTAAAGCTTAATGAAAAAATCCTGGCCAGTGAAGTTGACCAGAAGACAGTAATGACCATAGGGAGGAAGAGAACACAGTTCCTTGAGGATGTGTTATCACCTCTGAGTTTGGGTTGGGGGTGTAAGAGATTTGAGTATTTGTCAAAGAGGCCCAAATTTAAAACTGATGTGTGGCCTTTGAGTATAGTCTTCAAGGAAACTTGTATGTCTTCAAGGATTCTTACATCAGCCAGCTACTTCTGTGTAACAAGCAAGTTCAAAATCTCAGTATATACAATAATAATCACTTATTTTTCAATTGTGGGTCTGCAGATCATCTAAGATTTAACTACTCTAGGTTGCAATTGCTGGGCTAGGCTCCAGGCCAGAGATTGGTTTCTGCTGACATTCCATTGACCAAAGCAAGCCACATAACCAAGCCCAAAGTCATGAGATAAAGAAGTGTGTTCCACCCCTCATGAATCTGAAACAAGGCATATGGCAAAATCCAATTCAATAGAGCAGGTAAGTATACTCCTTCCATGGACATGGGAAGGAGAGAAGGAGGGTGGGAGGGAAGGAGGAAATATTTATATGACCACCAGGTGATTCATTACATTCCTTAAAACCCTATCTGGGTATAGTAGAGTGTTCCTCTCTTCTTGAGATAGGGAAGAAGATCTAGGGACCTCCCCCCATTCTATGAACAACTCTAGGCCTCAGACCTCCATTCTGTATACACACTAAACTTTCTGCACACCACCTGACTCCCACGATGACTCAGGTTGGCCATGTCCCAAAGTCTCTTATCAGTTCTTGTTTCCAGGCTTAGATAGTAACTACATAAAATCCTGGGCCTGATCTGGGCTTCTAGGCACATAGTAGATATACAAGAATCATTTATTGAGTGAATGAATGCATGAATCCTCTGCCTGTCCCTTAGACACCATCCACTGGCCTATTGGATGCGCTCTACCTAAGCTCCATCCCACCTCTATTCCTGCTGTATGCGCAGCTTGGCCAGGGATATCACAGCAGACTCCAGAACCCCTCACCCAAACAGTGACTATGACAAACTGCAGACCTTCTCTCTCTCTCGGCTTTCACAACACTGCCCATGCCATTGGCAGAAATTCCAAAACAGCCTACAAAATGTGGATGTGGGAGACCATGTCCCTGGAATGTTTTGGCAAAAAGCAAATATTGTGACAAACAATTGGAAACGTGGTGCATTTATCTGCACTTTCAGTAGCTGCTCATATGTTCACATTAAAACAGTTGAAGATGTATAATTAAAAATCTGTTTCAAAATGCAGAGAACATGTAAAAATAATTTATCCATTCACAGATGAAAAACAAAAACAAATAAGTGTGAGCCATGGGGAAAAGAAAAGAAAAGAAAGCAAACTCTATCAGGATGGAGGCCCTAGTAGATGAGGACTAGGGCATGTGTCAGCACAGAATGGCCTGCATCCCCCGATGTGGGATCCAAAGGGTCTGGGCAGAGCCTGCAGCATTTTCAATCTGCCCAATCTGATGCTTCAGATGCAATGTGTGAGAGGCATGCTGGGACAAACACTGAGTATTTGCTGGAAAGCCCTCTGCATGGGGCTCAAGACCCAAATGAATGTGGTGCAGATGCAGACTCGAAGTCTAGCAGGACAGACAGACAAGCACCAGGGTGAAAAGACATATTAAAATACAAGTGTTTGCAACCTCCCCACCTCCTAGACTGCTAAAAAGATGTCTATCTTTGGCCATTCTGACCCTCTTCCTCTCTGGCTCTCTCAGGGGAGGATTCATAGTCTGCCAATAATCTCCCTGGGATTGTTGTTAAACTTCTATTTGGAAAACTGTGAAGTAAAACCACTTAGTAGAAAAGGAGGACTTGAAAGAGAAAGAGGAGTAACCAGGAAATCAAGAGCAATGAGTGAAAAAAAAAAAAAAAAAAAAAAAAGAGCAATGAGTGGCTTGGCTTAGAATTTGAGTTGGGAGTTGATTATAAAGGCATCTGTGGAAGAAGGGAGCCATAAAAAGTCAGAGGAAGGAGGAAAGAGAATTTTAAGTGCTGCTGTGATTTATGATTTGGATCCTCTGTGACACACTGAAAGATACCAATAAAACACTTAAGTGGCTTTAAAGTCTTTTGTTATACATGATTCTTTGAATGCAACTCCATGCTGAGACTGGACCACATGGGCCCTTGGTTTTATTTGGGTTACATGAGTACATATGATTTAGTATACCCTGAGAAGCATACTCCAATAGAGGTGTGAACACAGTACCTTAAGAATATAAAGAACAGGGCATTCCAGAAGAGGAAAGAAGGCTTCCCAGAGGAGGTAATGTTTGAGTTGGATCCAAAAGGATATGATCACCTTACAAGCATGAATTGTAAGAGCATTTCTGGTAGAAGAAATAATATCTACAAAGATGTAGGGTATTCAGGGAAATGTGAAAGTTCTGGTGAGGGAAAGGAGCAGCCAAAAAGGTCAAAGGATAGATAGGAGCCACCTGCAGAAAGGCCTCATGTGCCATTAGGAGATGCTCAGCCTTTATCCTGTGGTCAACAGAGAGCCTTAAGAGCATAAGAGTGATACCTGTGGTGTCTCATTCACTAAGCCCTCTGGCCAGGGAGCCTCCCCTAATGCAATCTGCCCTCTTCTGGGTTCCATTCCCAGGAAAGTGATCAGGGGAAATGAAATCAATCCTCGAGCAGACTCAGAGGTCACAAAGGCACTTGCAAGAAGTTTTCGGTGACCAGTGGAGAGAAAGATGCACTCCAGAAAATTTTAAAAGCCATTTTTCATCACCTGAATTCATATGCAGGGAACACATTTGTCTCCAGTGAACCTGTTTCACAAACGTGCTTGAATGGACTTGATTTGAACAGCAATGCAGTCCCAGTGGCAATCTGATGTTCTATTTTATTGTTTGCAATTAGTGACAAGTAAGGAAAATACTTAGATCATGCCATATTACAGAGTGAGTATTATCCAAGTACTTAGCGCTGATGGGAGGTTGGGGGCTGGGGACACAGCCGTGAAGCACCTGGATCCCCCAAAATCAGACCGAGAGACATGGCATCTTCAAGCTCCTAACAAAAGTAGAGGCATTGTTTAAAGTCAAAAAGTGTAGCTGACTACTGGGATGGAGAGGACATCCCTGAGGAAATTCTCTCCAAGGACAGGACAAGCTGGGTGTCCAGGGAGTGCAAGCCAGTAGCTGAGCAGAACCTTCTGTGGCTGGCAAAAGAGAGGTCTCCCACTTCCCTACTCACCACCTGTGAGTGGTACAAGAGCCAGTGGTCACTGTCCAGTATCACCCAAGGTAGAGTTTCTCAACCTCAACACTAGTGACATTTTGAGTTGGATAATCCTTGGGTCGGATAATGCACAGTTCAGCACTGAAGGATGTTTAGCAACATCCTTGATCTCTACCCGCTAGATGCCAGTGGCACCCTTTCCAGTTATGACAATCGAAAAATAGCTCCAGACATTACCAAATGTTCCCATGGGGACAAATTGGCCCCATCTGGCCTAGACTTGGATCATCAGTTCCAAATCTTGGTTAAGATGGAGAAGGAGTCCAGGATTTGTGCGACAAAGTTTTGACGGCTGAGCAATGTTCCATTTTGAAGAATCTAAAGATCCTCAGTTTACCTCAACAAAGCCACCACTGCCTTCCCGTGAACCTGGAGGGCAAGGGGCACAGAGTCGCTTACCTTTGATCTGTCTGGGGCTTCAAAAGAGACTGAAGAACTGACCAGATCGCATGGAGTAACAGCATGAACATGGATTTAGAGCTCTATGGACCTGGGTTTGAGCCCAGGCTCCTCACTTTGTCAGGTGTGTTCTGTTCTTCACCAACCTAGATGCTCCTTTTCTTACTGTGCTTGAGCCACACTGGTCTGCTGGCAGCTTTTCATACATCCTACATTTAACCTCAGGGCCCTTGCACATGATGTTACTGCTGCCTAGAACACTCTCATCACCCATATACATATATACCCATAAGCACAGACCCACATACACACAGGGCTAGCTCATTTGCCCTGCTCACTCCCCAGGTCTTAGATTAAATGTTGCCTCCTCACAAATGTTCTCCGTGATGCCTGGACCTTCAGCATCCCATGATGTTCATTTTATGGAATCCTGTGCTATTCATAATTAAATAAGTATTAAGAGGGAGAAAAGAACTGAGGGAAAGGTGGAGAAAGAAAAAATTAAATAAGTCTGAGAGAGCATGCCCAAGAAAGAGAGAAGGACAAGGAGACAGAGAAGGAGGGAGAGAAAGAATACCATGGTGAAATTTTTTTTAATGTAGAGATTAAAAGATAAGGCCATGATAAGTCAGGTTTTTCTCATCTCCTGATATCTGTGTATGTTCCTGACTGCTTTCCTTCTAGTATGAAACTATACTTGCAGAATCTTCTACCTATAACGAAGGGGTAGCATCTACATAATCATATTCTTCGTTAATATCAACCCCAACATACAGGAGCCATCATATTCCTGTATTATGGGTGGGAAAACTGAGGCTGAGAAAATGTGGGTAACTTGTCCTGAGCTATAGCACTAGTGGGTGGTGGCATCAAAATTTGGATCCAGGACCATGGGCTTCCAGAGCCCGATCTCCTGGCCACACGTGATGTGAGCTGAATGAGCTCCGCAACCAGGAGGGAACTGGTCCAACCCTGGGCTGGGACACAAAGTGGACGTTCAGTAAATATTTACTGAATGAGTGGGACCAGCGGTGGGATGTGGGATGCACTTCAGGGAAATTTCAATCCAGTCCTGCTCCGTCCCGTCCCCGCCCCTGCTCACTTATCACCATGTAATTGAAATAATGCCTATCGACAGAGACTCACAAACAACTGCTCAATTTTCCTCAAAATTCAATTAAACTTCGTTTATTCTGGGGATCGATCCAATTAAAAGAAGGAAAATTTCAGATGGTCTGAGCAACACCATCCATCTTCAAACATAGTGTCTACCCCAGTGATGTAATAATTCGCCCAATCAATGCTTTAAAAGCATTTAGCAGTCTTGATAATGAACTTTTGTCAAAACAGCCTTGCAGAGCAATAAGTGCCTGCAGATTAATATGAAGTCATAAAGGGCTAATGCTTGGAGGGGGTGGGGGGGCAGCAACATGAATCAGTGGGAGCCATGGCCTGGAGCTTCCACACCTTCTCAGAACTAGTCATGGGCAGCGTTTCTCAAGACCCAGAAAATGCTGAACGCACTTCCCTATTTCTGTGATCTATAGGTGCCTCTCCCTTCCACCATCTCAGTTTGCCCACCTGCACCAGCCAGGGACTTGGGAATGCCCCAGATCCCGATGATCCCACCCAGGGGTGATCCCAACTCACCATATTGGAGAAAATGTCCAAAGGAAGAAGGCTTTGCTTAGAAAGGCTTCCACCTAACCATCTCTGAAAGGTCTTGTTTTCAAATGGTCTTTGAGCTACAAGAAACCCCTTTTCTACTATGGACCTCCTCTTTTTCCTGGGGGTATATTATTAGCTTATTATATCTATTATATAGCTCCCCCAGGGTTATCAACTCATTGGCTGTATGACATTAAGCAAGTTACTTAAAGTCTCTGAGCTTTGTTTGGCTCCGCCATGTGTAAAATGGAGATGATAGCATTTACTGGTACTCGGGGGAAGGAGGTTGGTTTGGATCTCTAGGTGATAAGGATGCAAAGAGTAATAAGACTCAGCCTCTATCTTGAGAGAACTCAGAGGTATAGGGAAAGGCAGGTGAAACAGCCACAATGCAAGATGCTGGCGCTGTTAGAGATGGCTGAACCCAGTGCTGGCAGCAGTGCCCAGGGATGAAAGGGGGCCTCACCAAGGCAGCCCCCCCTTGAGCTGGGTCTTGACCAGACAGCAAGTATTTGCCAGGTGAGGAAGAGAGGAGAGGACGTCTGGGCTGAGGGGACTGCAAAGGCAGAGCCACGGAGGACAACAAGGAAGGGCACACACAAGGTGCACAGCATGCCTGAAACGGAGTGGAGAGATGGAACCAGGCAACTGGGCTCAGCCACATCTTTAAAGGTCTCATTTGCCAGGCAAGGAGACTGTCCTTTTTCTAAGAGAAATGGGGAGATTTGGAAGGTCTTAGGCAGGGGATTGATATGAGGAAAATTGCACCTGGGAAATATGGGTTAGTGGGGATGGGACAGTTTGAAGTGACTTAGGTGAGATATTATGGTGGCCAAGGTGTTCTCACCACAGAGTCCTGCTTCCCCAGGACCCCCCAGCTCCCCTCTACCCACGCTGAACACATTCCCCAACCTCCATATTCTCACCAACAGAGTCTGCCTGCCACCAGGGGTCCTTCCTCACACTTTCTTTTACCATTCGTCAGGATCCCTAGGATTCCATCATTAACCTTCCACCTGGACCCCGCGTGGAAGGACATCATGTCCCATCCCCAAAAAGTTAAACTCGTGTTAGTCCAACAAGACCCCCTTACCACTCTGAGCCGGCGGCCAGAATGCAAAGCATCCCCTGCAACCAGACCTGGACACACCTAGAGCTGGTCCTGGTCCTGGCTGCTTTGGTCCAGAGAAGGAGGGAAAAATGCTCCCCAAGGTAAAGGGGTCCCCTCCAGAATCAGGGCGTGACAAGTCACTTCCTGCGGAGCTGGGCTGGGCTGACCTGGGGGGAGCCCCTGGGCCTTGCGGTTGGTCCAGGACCCACAGAGGGCTGGGCCTTCATCACCCACCACGGGCCACCTCAGGAAGTTGGCGTTCTCACCATGGGGAACCAGTCTGTGGCTCCAGCTTCCAGCACTAACCTTTCATCAGCTCCTCTCCAGGCCTAAACTACCCCTTTAAAAGCCAGCAGAAAGTCTCGGAGGTTGGCTAGTCCCTTAAAAACTGGGGGATCTGGGTAGCCAAAGGAATGAAACTCTTGCTCCATTTACCTAAAGTCCCTGTACCCCTAGGGGATGCCGGGCCCTGACCTACCATCACAGAGGCCCAGGATTTGGAAAGAAGTGGATTAAGAATTAAAGAGGAGGAGAAAAGAAAGAGGAGGGGGGGGGGGCAGGCTTGTGCTGCTAGATCAGGGGCAGTATTAAATGGTCCCAAGTCTAGAAATGTCTTTTCAAAGACTTCTGCCATTAGGACTTAATATTAAATTTACTCCTTCTGTGCCTTAAAAAATAGCTAATTTTTTTTTCAAAAGGTGCTTTTGATGCCAAAGGTATGGCTTAAGCTGAAAGGCGCCGGCACATCAAACATCATTTGGGGGATTTCAAAGGGCCGTTTCAGCAGGATCCTGTTCTCCTGATCCCCCTTCTCGGCTGATGAAGTTTCTGAGCTCCCTGAAGTCAGATCTTGTGTTCTTGGCTATCAAAGGCCCCAGCAACACGGAGTCTGTCTGTCCGTCCCAGTAAAACTTTCTCGCTTAGAAAGCCTCCCTTTTGCGCAGAGATCTGAGGGGGGAATAAAAAGGATGCTGATTTGCCAGGAAACAGGAGGGAAGCCCTGCTGAGCTGATAGGAATCTTCTGACCAGATTTGAATACATTTGGCCCAGACAAGGGGGTGGGGGGAAAAATCCATTACTTTGGAGAAAAGCTTCACAGGGTTTCAAAAGGAAATATGTTAATGCTGGGAGCAATCATTTGTGCCGGTTTGTGTGTGAGTGTTTCAGCCGCCCCCAAGTTTAACATCGTGGTCCAGGAGTAAAAAAAGCAAAAGCAGTGGAATTAAGCTGCCTGTTCAGGGGAGGCCGAGGGGGAGCTGGGGGCTGGAGGGAGGCCGTAACCACCCCGGCCTTGTCCCCACGGTCTCAGACAGCAACGGAACCACCCACCCACCCAGCCAGAGGCCACAGACTGTATTCGAAGGACCTTCCTTTCCTCCCTTAAGGCACCCCCCACCCCCGGAGCCTGCAGCTTGATGCTCACAGAGGTCCCCCAGATAGTTCCCAGTGTCCAGGTGGGAGGACTGAGGCCTGCAAGGGGAAGGGGGCACTGTCAAAGGGACAATGCTGGTCAGGCCTCTTGATGCACTTGCACCCCCTGTTCTCCTCCAGATCCTGGATGGGTCCTGCCCGCTGGCCTTCTCCCCACAGCCCCTGCCCACCTAGACACCTGCTCTGCCCTCTGAAGACTGCACCCATAGCGCCTGGAGATACCGTGAAAGTGAGGTGCCTGTCGTACCCGGCCTGAGGACAGGCATCTGTATGACCCGGGACTGTCCCAGGTCCCCCGGGAACTGAACAGTTGTGTCCAGGGAATTATAGGACATCTTCCCCCATGGCTTCCAGAGGCAGTCTGCCTGGACTCAGGAGTCCCCAAGGCCTGGGCTCGGCTTGGTCTTTCTCTGGGGCCTCACTTCCTTCCTCCATAAAATGAAGGCCATTCCATCATCCCGGTCTCTGCCTCCCAGGCCTGCTGTAAAATTTCAGTCAGGTCAGGAAGAAAAGCCAGGGCAGGAAGTCTGCGGAACAGGGGAACGGGAGGCCTCCTCGCCCCGCCGGCAATTTCAGGCACAAGCAGGAAGATGAGGGGAGGTTGTTTGAAGGCTGTACCTTGTGGTTGTTGCAAACGTACCCCAGAACCTCAGAGGCCCTGCTTCCCCCTGCCCTGCACACTCGTTAGCCCTGGACTCTTCACGACAGTCTGGGGGCTCTTTTCTTCATTAGGAAAATAGTTGGTCGAATTTAGAGAAGAAAAGGACCTGAGGATTGGTTTCTTGGGGTTAAGATGGGGGACCAGGTGGGAGTCAGCACTGGAGCCGCCCGGTTTGTACTCCTGGCCTCAGCTTACTTAACACAAGGAACTGAGGGCCAGCAAAGCTCGGCAGGCACTTGAATCCGGGCACTGTCATTCCACTAGGAGACAGAGAGGAGAGAGAAAAGAGAGACAATAGCTCATCATTAATGGTCTTGAATTAATATAAATTAGTTGAGCACGTCTCAGCCGCTCCCAGTCAGGCAGAGCAGGGGGCTGCTGGGGACCAGCACGGAGGCTTCTTTCACCTCACATTCACACAGCCATCCATAAAGCCGCTGCTGACCATGCACTCTTCCCTCCCTCCTCCTCTCCCCTCCCCTCTCCCTGCCTGCCCCCACCACCAGCTCCAGGCTCCGGAGGCTTGAAATAGGCTGGGGATGGTACCCCTGAGACCAGGGGCAGCCCCCCAGAGCCTGCGACCTTTGGAATAACCTTTGGAACATTGCAGCCCAGAGAATCGCTGCCGTTTAGGAGCAGGGGGTGTCCTGAGCTCAGCCACAGGCCAGACCCCCGCCTCCCCCATCTCACGCACTTGCCCTCCTGGGTCACAGAGGCAGCAGCCCTGCAGGCCTGTGCCCAGAGCCAAGGCCACAAACAGAACAATGCCTGGCAACACGGTGCCCAGAACCACCAGAATGTTGTTTGGGACCACAGGTTGTCCAGAGCGCTGGCATGTTGGTTTGAACACACGAGGTTATGAATTTTCTCGCTACAAGGCGTCTGAGTCATGCTGCCCCTTCCTCCACCACAGCAGTTTGGTTATAATTCAAGGAATGCCAACTGCCCATCAGGTAGCACAGAGTGGTTTGGTACCAACAAATGGCCTGGGATGAGACTGTGGGTGACCATAGGTCTCCTAACTCAAGATGACTCGCTTAGGCACACTGGGACCACTTGACCCAGCCTGACCCACTGGGACATGCTAGGACCACCTGACCCAGGCCTGGTCCAAAGGCATGCTGGGACATTCCCAGGACCAAGCCAAACATTTGCAGCTTAGGCCAAGGTTTAGAGGCCAGAGGGCACTCCCAGTATCCCTGATAGGACTTTTAATTCCACTTACAGAGAGGGAAACTGACACTCAGAGAGGTCAAGTCACTTGCCAAGGTCACACAGCCAATGAACAACAAAGCTGGGTTTCTAGCAGAGACAAGAGCCAACTTTATCAATGTGGCGACTAAAGCTTTATAAAGGATTCCTCCTATAATTCTCACAACTTCCGTGAGACAGAACTAATAGCATCCCCACACAGCACACACAGCAACTGAAGCTCAGAGAGGCTGAGCCATGGTGCCATGGTCACACAGCCGGTCAGTGATGGAGCTGGGATCCCAACCCACCGCTGTCTGGCTCCAGAGCCCCTGCAGCACAGTACGGACTGGGGAGCCAGCCTGCCTGGCTTCAAATCCTGCCTTTTCCATTTACCAGCTCTGGGACTTTGGACAAGTTGTTCAGCCTCGGTTTGCCTGCCTATAAACTGGGAATGATAATCATAATGTAGCAGCACCGAAGACTGGATACTTGGTACCCATGGAACATGCACAACATGGCCTGGCCCATACCAAGGGTTGTGTGTTAGAAGAATCTTTGTTCATATGACCACCATCCCACGGATTCTCTAACCACTAGAGTTAAAACTGGCAGCCCACAGGCCCCTCTTCCCCAGCCTGTCCCCGTGGTCCGAGGCTCGAGGGAAGCACATGCCCGAATGTGACATGGACCCAGCGTCCGTAATGCTCCTGTCAGAGCAAACGAGGCCATTAACTGACGAGCTCTGTGATGGAATTGTCCCGCGCGGTATTTATTATAGGGTCCTTTCCCTGACACCTCCCAGGGAGAGAATATTAAATATTTAATGCTCGCAAGGCTGCTCGTTTTTCATCCCCACTTCAGCACTCACGCTGGCTCTGGGCTGGGGGAGAGCCCAAGTCTGCCAGTCTGACACCCTAATGCCCTCCCTCCACATCCCCACTCCCAGGACACAGGGCCGGACAAGGCAGGGGTTGGGAAAGTGAGAAGGAGCCTCATCAGCCATGTCGTCAGAGGCCTGGGGACAGTCAGGTGGAATCAGTGCCCCTCACCCAAGCTCTTGTGAGTCACTGGCCACCTGAGCCAGGGAGCCCCAGGGAGCCTTCATAGCACCCAGCCCATCCCTCCTGCACACATGCCTCTGCTCCCCTACCCACCTGCCGCTGCTTCCCACACCACCTGCATCTCCATAGAGGCTCCTGCTCCACCCACGCATGATGAGCTGGAAGTGCCAGGAGGCAAGTGCCCTGGAAGCAAACCTCTCTCAACAAAGGACTGAGGGTGGGTGCATAATAGCCCCAGCTTCCATGCCCCTGGTGTTGGGTGACACAGGAGTGCATGTCCTCCAGGGGCTCCCAGAGGTCCCCAGTGGGACTAGGCTCCTGCTGCCCACAGCCTGTAGGGGCTTCCTTTCCCTCTCTGTTCTCATGCCCCCTCTCCCCTGCTAGCCCACCCTGGGGTCATCTTCCAATCCTGCAGAAGCAGCCTTGAGACCATGATCTGAATGCAGGGAGAGAAACTAATGCAATGCCATGGCCAAGTGGGGGATTAACAGAGAAGACAAAAGTCTTGTCTTCCATTGAACACCGACCTGTTCAGGGTCAAGCCCTGTGCTAGGGCCCAGAGACTCAGCAGAGATCCCCCCCCACTACCACCACCAAGATCTAACTCCTGGACCCCTAAGAGCTCCCAGGCTACATGGGGCATGGTCATGAGACAATAACGACAGTGCACTGTGACCAGCTCCCACTTCCATCACCCCCAGCCGCAAACTGGCCCGAGTGGTGCCCTCCTGAAGTCAGAGTCTCCCTCTGGCCTCAGCTCCCTCCTCGGTGAAAGCAAACATCAGGCCTGGCAGCAAATGTGGGCCAAACACTAAAAGACATCTGGTCAGTCACATCCATGCTGATTTTACAGCTTTCCTTCCTCTCTTTCTTTCCCTGGTGACTTCTAGCCATCTGGGTAGCCCTTGAGTGTTGGCAGGTGGAAGAGTGTAAGCCCAGGGGAGAGGAGAGGCTGTGAGAGAAGCAAGAGGCATTTGACAAACATCAGGTTATAAGTGGGAGGGACAGGCACCCTGACTCTCCATCCCCAGAGCACCAACCAAAGATGCGCTTCCAGGTGTCAGGTCTTCTGCTTTGGGCTGCCATGCCCATACAGAGCAGAGTGGCTTTTGGGTCCTAGGGTCTAGATGGGGAGAGGAGACCTATTGATCAGGAGAAGGATAGGAAGTCAACCTGATTGAGGGCTTGCTGAATGCCAGGCTTGGGCCTCCACCTCCATGACCTCCTTTACTCCTCACGACAACCGTGAGCAGGCACTTTGGTATGGATCAAGGGGCCAAGGCCTAGAGCACTTGGATCACAGCCCTGATCCCCTCTTCCCATGGCAGGGATGGGCTCCTGCAGGGCCTCCAGCCTGAGTTCTCCTCTGCCTCCACACTTGGCCTCCTTTTCCTGCGGCCAGCCCATTCTCCAGGCTCAGCATCAGCTTGCCTCCCCCAGAAAGTGCTTCCCTGACCCCCTATTCTGGGTTAAATTGTGTCCCCGCCCACAAAAGACAGGTTCAAGTCCTAACCCTCTGCACCTATGAATGTGGCCTTCATTATAAATGGGGACTTTGCAGATGCAACCATGTTAAGAGAGATCATGATGGATTAGGGTGGGTGCCCACCCAATGACTTCTCCTTCATAGAAACAAGAGGAAAAAAAAAAAAAAAGAAACGAGGGATATTTGGACTCAGAGAGGAGAATCCCATGTGAAAAAGGAGTCAGAGACTGGAGTTTGGGGCCACATGCCAATGAATGCCTAGGGCCAGCGAAATCTGTAAGAAACAAGGAAGTTTATTCCCTAGAGCCTTTGCAGAGAGCGCACAATACCTTGACTTCAGATCGCTAGCTTCTAGAACTGTTGCTTTAAGTCATGTAGTCTCCAGTACAGTTAGAGCAGCTCTCAGAGGTTAATAAACTCTTTACCAAGGTGAATGTCCTTTGCATTCTCTATCAAACGTCCCCCTTTCTTCCTCCTTCATACCAGTAATAACAAAAGTATAGTTATCCGGGATCCCTGGGTGGCGCAGCGGTTTGGCGCCTGCCTTTGGCCCAGGGCGCGATCCTGGAGACCCGGGATCGAATCCCACATCGGGCTCCCGGTGCATGGAGCCTGCTTCTCCTTCTGCCTATGTCTCTGTCTCTCTCTCTCTCTCTGTGTGTGACTATCATAAATAAATAAAAATTTAAAAAAAAAAAAAAAAAAAAAAAAAAAAGTATAGTTATCCTTACGTGTCCCGTTCATTTACCCTCTCACTTGCTAGTCTAGGAGCACTGTGAAGGCAGAGGCTTTGCCTGTCTTGTTCTCTGCTGTATTTCTAGTATCTAGCCCAGTGCCTATGGTGCCTGGTACTTATAGTAGGTGCTAAATAAATGTTCATTTACTGACGAAGATTTAATGACCACCTGCGATAGGTGCTGATGCTACTCTAAGTGAACAAAATAGTCTTCTCTTTATGGAGTTCATATTCTACATTCAACAAGGACCCTAACAAATTAGTAAACAGATAAGATATTAGAAAATGACAAAGTGTGGGGTTACAGGGGCAGGATAGGATAAGGGAGATTGAGCCCTTGTGTAGAATAGCACCACCTGAAAACTTAAATGAGGTGGTCAAGAAGGCCTTGTAGACAGGTGCCATTTAAGTAAGGTTTCAAGAAAGTGGTCAGAAGGAGTCAACCATATGAGATTCTGGGAGAAGAAGATTCCAGGCAGAGGGCCTAGCCAATGCAAAGCCCCTAAGGCAGGAAGATGCTTGGTAGTTCAAGGAACAGAAAAGGGATCAGTAGAGACAGACTGGAGTGAGGAGAGGGGAGAGTTGCAGGAAAGGATAACAAATATTTGTTGGATGGATGGGTAGATGGATAAACTGTTGGGTGGGTGGATGGCTGTGGATTGATGGATAGATATGGATGGATGGATGGATGGATATGGATGGATAGATAGAGGAAAGGAGAGAGAGAGAAAAGAAGGGAGAAATGGTCCATGTCTAGGAATCAAAGGCACACACTAATTGTCCTCTAACCATATGTTAGGTCAATAATTGAGAATAAAAAGGGGCCTGCCACTCAAGAAATGTGGCCAATCTCAGACCAAATGAAGTCATCCCTCCACACCCTTCTCTGCCAGAACACAGTATCCTGGAAAAGGGATGAGGTTGCCTAAGAAAGTAGGTTCAACCGTCTTAGGGACCCAGGATCCCAAAGTGAGGGCTCATCCAGGGCCTGGGATCCTGCCCATGCAGCTGGCCAGAGTCCCCACAAACCATGAGACTGAGCTACAAACCATGACACTGAGCTGCTCCAGGCTCCTGATAGGTAACAGAGGAATTGCTAGTGAAGAATCTTCAGATTCTGAGTCTCTGAATGACATCCATAAAATTCCTTTAAAATAACTGAGATTTGGGATCCTTGGGTGGCTCAGCAGTTAAAGCGTCTGCCTTCAGCCCAGGGCATGATCCTGGAGTCCCAGGATCGAGTCCCATATCAGGCTCCGTGCATGGAGTCTGTTTCTCCCTCTGCCTGTGTATCCACCTCTCTCTCTCTCTTTCTCTCTCTCTCTCTCTGTCTCTCAAGAATAAATGAATGAATGAATAAATAAATAAATTAATTAATTAATTAATTAAATAACTGAGATTTGAAATGAAGTCATGTTGGTTCATTAACATTAGGAATTTCCTCTTCCTTCCTCATCCCTAGTTTCAGCATCCCCAAGGGGCCAGCAGAAGAGGATCCCCATCCCTAGGGAACTCCTGGGTGAGGGTGTGAACCAACGCCCGAGTCAGGGGGAGCCCTTGTCCCCAGAACCTGCTCCTGATCTTCCCTCATCTCTCCCATCTCTCCTGCTCTGGGAAACATTTCCAGCCTTCCAGACCAGACACATTGCACATGTACAGACTTGACCACTGGTGGTGGCTGTTTCCCCACATGCCTCATCTGTCCCCACCATGGGACACACTCAGCTCTTGTGTGCCCTCTGCCACTTTTTGCCCAGCTGGCCAGTTCACCTTGCAGAGTCTTCTTTTCTCAATTTCCATGACATCACCTTCCCCTCATTCTCCTCCTGACTCTCTGGCTGCTCTTTCTCTGCCTCTGCAGGACCCCTGTCACACCACAACTTTGAAGTGTCAGAGCACCCCAGGGCTGCATATTGGGCTCACTCTTGGCTCCCCTCTCCCCCTCTCTCTCTCTCCTCCTGTAGTTCTCTCCTTAAATCACCTCATCCATTCCCAGGGTTCAAATATCATCTATCTACTGGCAACTTCTAATATTTTCATGCCCAATCCTGGCCTCCCCAGTGACTCCAGACTCCATCCTTACTCCATCCACAAGACATCTTAAACTCACCATGGACAATAGAGCCAATCTTCTCCACGCTTCCTCTCTCAGGAAGTAGCACCACCACCACCACCCCCAGCTGCTGGAACCAAACACCAAGGAGTCCTCCCTGACCCCTCCCTCTGTGACCCTGCCCCCTCACATCTGCAGGTCCCCTCTGTGCTTGCTCCAGGACCTGCCTCGAATCCAGCTTCTCTCTCTCTCTCTTTCTCTCTCTCCTTGCCTCCCTCCCTCCCTCTTCGGCCAGGCCTCCATCCTCATTCATCATCCTCCTTCTTCTCCAGCCAGAGCAGTCATCCAAAACTGTGGGCTCTGCTTCAGGGAGAAGAACCAGCAACAGCTGTGCAGCACGTAGAGGCCAGTGCCCTGCAGATGGAGGCGAGTTGCAGACCTCCTAGGAGAGAGCCATGCAGCACTGCTGGGGGGACAGCCCTGGTCTCTATACCTCCTGCACTCCCCGTGAGAGCTGCGAGCACAGCAAAAGAAGCCAGTGGCCCCACAGTCCCGGTGTGTGAAGCCCAGCACATCTGAGCCACAAGTTATTTTCATTTCAATCATAACAAAGACAATATCACTCTCTGCCTTTGTGGCTCCCTTTACAGAGAGCTTCCAGGAGCATTACTGTCACGATTCCTTCACCAACCCTGTGGGATTGGGGTGATAACCCTCAGCCACAGGTGGGGACCCCATAGTAGCAGGACAAGGACTCCATTCCAGGCCACCAAACACAAACCTATAGGCCCTGATTTCTCCCGCCTCCACCCACGGTTCCCTACTTGAAATAAGCATTTCCATGCTCTCCATAAATAAATCAGAAATCTCCCCATCCCAGTCAACTCTGGGAACATAGGCAGAAATCCTTTTTTTTGGCCACTGATCCCCAGTGTGGGTTTGGAGCGGTCCTTAGCACCTGTCAGGTGCCCAGCAGCCCTGCACCTGGTCACCGTGTTCTGGAAAAGCCACATCTAGACCAAATCTTAAGTTCAATGGGGCACCTCCTTCACTTGCTCATTCTCATCATGCTCAACCCTGGCTACACCTGAGAACCTCCTGGAGCACCCGCACCCAGGAACTGTGATTCCCTGGGCCTCTACTAGGGCTGTGCTTTGATAGTCGTGCATTTTTTGAAAACAGGTGATTCTTTTTTTTTTTACTTAAAATTAATTAGCCAACATCATTAGTTTCAGATGTAGTCACAACAGGTGATTCTAAAAAACAAAAAACAAACAAACAAAAAAAAAACAGGTGATTCTAAAAGGCAGCCATTGTTGAGAACCACTGATATTTGATTCACAAACAGATGTGGAATATTGGTTGAGGACCAGGGATGTGCCTTCTGGAAACTCCTACCTAATATGGGAAATAGGAAGATAGGAAGGTAAACAGATTATTAAAAGGGACTACTTAAAAATAATAATAATAATAATAAATAAATAAATAAATAAATAAATAAATAAATAAATAAATAAGACTACTTTCCAAGTGTTGGTTTTTATAATTTTTTTTAATTTAACAAACATTTCTAGAATTTACCAGTTGCTAGGCAACATTCTAAATACTATACAAATTTAATTTATTTAGAACTTGGAACAGTGAGAAAAGAAACTTTACTAGCCCCATTTTCCAGATGAAGCTACAGAGAGCTTAAGTAACTTGTGTAAAGTTACATCTAACAAGCGGCTAAGCTCGAATTCAGAGCCAGAGAATGGGATTCATCTTTCTAACCCCTGTTCTCCATAGGCAATGGCTCCCAAATCTTAGAGGGATTTGCACAGGAACACAGATTCTCGGCCTCATTCACCTCACTCCAGTCCCGACGCCCTCACGTTCCAGTTCAATCAACTAAGGTGGGACCAGGGAAGCTACATTTTTTTTCTTGTCCCAGACATTTCAAATGCAGGTGTCCTGAAGATGGCCCTCGGAGAGACTCTGATAAAACAAATTTTGGTGACTTTAAAATGTGTCCATATCAGTTGCATATAAACCCAGTGCTCGTTACATCATGTGCTCTCCTAATGCCTATCACCCAGTCACCCCAGCACTTCCCTCCCCTCCAGCAACCCTCAGTTTGTTTCCTATGCTTAAGACTCTTTCTTCTTATGGTTTGTCTCCCTGAACTCTGCCTCTGAAATTAATAATACACTATAAGTTAATTAATTGAATTAAAATGAAATTTTAAAAGAAAAAGAAAAAAATGTGTCTACAAATTCCACAATATGCCTTCCTTTAAAAAGTGGAAGTTGGGGATGCCTACGTGGCTGGGTCGGTTAAGCATCTGCCATTGGCTCAGGTCATGATCCCAGGGTGCTGGGATCAAGCCCTACATCAGGCTCCCTGCTCAGCAGAGAGTCTGCTACTCTCTCCCTCTGCCTCCCCTCATTCTCTCTCTCTCTGTTTCTCAAATAAATAAATAAAATCTTTAAAAATAAAATGTAGAGGCTAACCCCGCTCTCCTTGAGAAGGGGCTGCATTCAGTGATGTGCTTCTAACAAACAGAATGAAGCAGAAGTGGTGGGATGTGATATGTGGCTCCTGTGAGGGCTAGACCGTTAGCCAGGTGGGATACAAGGAGCCAAGAAGCACCATGCAGGCCCTGAGAGCACTACAGCTTCCTCCATTGTGCTATCTTAGGTCACTCATTGCGGGAGAAGCCAGCAGCTGTGCCATGAGGCCTCAGGCAACCCTGTAGAAGGAGTAAGAGCCTCCTGACAACAGCCAGCACCTCCACGCAAGTCAGACATCTTGAAACTGGACACTCTATCCTCCACCAACATCTTGACACAACCCCCTAAGAGATCCTGAGCAACAATCACCCAGTTAAGTTGCTCCCTAATACTACAGAACTGTTAGGTAATAAGTGTTTGTGGCTTTAAGCCACTATGTTTTGGGGTATTCATTATGCAGCGGCAATAGATCACTAATGTGAAGAAACAGCTTTCACCATTGATGAGAGTCAGGAAAAAGCTGCAGACATGACATGGGAGCCAGGGCTGGAAGAACACAAGCCACGAAGGGGGAGAGAGAGTGTTCATCCCAGGTAGAGGGAACAGCATGTGCTAAGGCATGGGTGAGTACATTGAGCTAGTATTTTCCAGCTTTGCTAGAAACACAAGAGGCACCATATTGAGTGGCTAGAGATGTGTCAGGGCCAAGTCAGGATGGACAGAGTGACTATGCATCCCAGTTTGTCCAGGACAGTCCTTTTTTAAAAATACTTTATTTTTAAAAATACTTTATTTGTTTGTTTGTTTGTTTGTTTGTTTGTTTAGAGATAATGCAAGCAGGGGGAGGGGCAGAGAAAGAGGGAAAGAGAGTCTCAAGCAGACTCCACACTGACCATGGAGCCAGATGCGGGGCTCGATCTCATGACTCTTGAGATCATGACCTGAGCCGAAACCAAGAGTCAGATGCCTAACTGACTGAGCCTCCCAGGCACCCCTGCCCAAGATAGTCTTGATTTATACCTCTTATCCACACATCCCATGCAATTTACTATTTGTCCTAGATCAAACTGTCTCTGATGATTTTTTTAAGATTTTTTTAGTTATTTATTCATGAGAGACATAGAGAGTAAGAGAGAAGCAGAGACACAGAGAGAGAAGCAGGCTCCATGCAGGGAGCCCGATGTAGGACTTGATCCCATGACTAGGATCATGCCCTGGGCCGAAGGCAGGGTCTAAACCGCTGAGCCACCTGGCCGTTCCTCAGATGATTATGAGTTAGACATGATCACCCTGCTGATGTGTGTAGGCCAAGGCATGTGGGCTTCATCTTGGAGGCAATGGAAGCCATGGAAACGTTTTAAGCTTGGGAATGACCCCATCCCAACTGTGTTTCAGAAAGATCCATTTGCAGAGAATGCACGGGTGTGCAGGGTGAACTGCTCTGGAGGGTGGACTAGTTTAGAGGGAATGTAGAGGTTTGACTGGGATGGAACAAGATGAGAGGCCAGGGAGGACCTGGGGACAGTCCCCTGATCAGGCGATCAGTGACCATGACAGCCTGTGTGGACGCCACAACAACGAGAATTGGGTCCAGGGAAGTTTAGGAAAATTTGGGAGATATTGAGCAGACTCCGTTGCAGTAAGAGATGAAGGAGAAGAAGCTGGAGGGCGAGCCGAGATGCTGAGGCTGTCAGGGAGCGTGGCCCCCACATTTCAGGGACCAGAGCTCCATCAAAAAATAGCTCTGAGATGAGTCACCACCATCAGAGCCAACATGGATTTGGCTGGTTTGTTTCTGAACTGCTGGGGGTTTGGCCAAAGAAACTGAAGCCGCATGTAGCCTTGGCTCAAGTGGGTCTCGGTGGACCCAGTCTCCTGCGAAGGGCAGTGCCACCGCCCTGGTGCCTATGAGCTCCTCTCCAATGCACGAGACCACAACGACGCAAGAATTATTTTGTTTCGTGTTGCAGTTAAGGCCTCTGGCCTGGGAGAAGCGGCCAGAGGTTGCCAGGGTACAGGCTGCAGGCAGCGCAGCAGGGACGCAGACCCAGACCTCCCCACATGCTCAGCATCAGCCAGAGAGAGGTTTTTGGGTGAAATCCCTAGAAACACACTCTTGCTCCTCCCAGCTGGGATACCTTGGCTGAACTTGAGTCATCCTCCTAATAAAAATTCCGTGTTCCATCAGCAGAATGCTTCCAGCCCAATTAGATCAATTTTCTCTAAGTAGCAATAAATGTGTTTTCCTTTCAGAGGCCAGCCTGACACATTAAGCAGGCTCGGGGCAGCCATTCCCCCCGGCCGCCGGCTCCAGAGTGCGCAGGGGCAGGGGTCACCGTGCCGCCGCCTCCAGCTCATTAGTGGGGCCCATTCATCTTTGCTGGGGACACCAGCACTCAACATGGTGGCAGGGCTCAGGGCGGGGGGTGTGGGCAATTCATCAGGGACTCAGGTTCGCTGGAGACAAGAGCAGAAAAGCAGACCTGCTCAAGGGCCGGCAGGAGCCCCAGGCCCAGCAGCTGAGGCCCGGAGCCGCTGGGTTAAAGGTTAACCTGGTCCAGGACGTCTGTCTGTGGGGGCTGCAGCCACCATGCAGGGAACAACGAAGGGCCCCTAGGGCCCCTGGGCAAGCCCCTTTGAAATGCACCTGGCTCCTGTCTGCTAGCGAGGTTCCCTTCCGGCCACCTTCCTGACCCCCAGAATCCATCCAAGCAAGGCCTACAAGGGCCTGGAGAGTGACACCGTCTCTGGGCCCCCTGTGGCTCTGGGACTTGCCCGGAACAGACCCTTTGATTTGCACATCCAGATGCTACGAATGAGAGGGTACATCACCCAGACCACCGGCCTGGGGGAAACTTGTTGGAAGTCATGAGATCTTTCCACCTCCCCAGGGCTGGGGCTCAGTCTCCCTCAGGCATACAGCCCCTGCCACCTGAGCTAGCAGAGGCCACAGCCCAGACACAGGATTGCCAGAGGGCCAGGGTGTTGTAGGAGTTTGCCAGAGCTGCCCTAAAGAGGAACCACAGACTAGTGGCTTAAACAACAAATATTCATTGTCTCACAGTTCTGGAGGCTAGAAGTCCATGGTCAAGGTGTCAGCAAGGCCAAGGTCCCTCTGAAGATCCCGAGAAGGGTCTGTCCCAGGCCTCTATCCCAGCATCCGGGGGCTCCCTGGCTTGTAGCAGCAAAATCCCAGCCTTTACATGGCATTGTGTTTGTGTGTGTGTGTATGTGTGTATGTATGTGTGTGTGTGTGTGTGTGTTCAAATTTCCCCTTTTTATAAGGACACAAGTCATATTGGATTAGGTCCCACCGTCATGACCTCATTTTTACCGATTCACCTGTTCGAAGACATGATCCAGTCCCAGTCTGAGTTACTAGAGGGTTAGGACTTCAACATATGAATAAGGGGGTACCCAATTCAGCCCATGGTAGCCTCCCATTGGGCCACAGGAGAGGTGAGCCCCAGTGATCCCGGCTCACTTGGGGATGCGGGTGTGTACAGAGTGCCCACCAGGCCTGGCACAAGTGAAGATCTGGAGTCGGCCCACAGTTGGCAGGGAGGCAGGCACTCATCAATCATGCAAGTACATGTACAGTTACAATCACCACAGGTCTCGAAGCACAGGGGTGGGCAGCTAGAAACACAGGTCACCAGGTCACACGGCAGGTAGAGAGTAGCGCTGGGGCTGGCATGACGATAGTAAGATCCTGCCTGGCTTCCCTGGGCTCTGCCTCCGACCCCCACCCTCCCGTCCCCCACTCCCACCCCCAACCCCCTCCCAGCCCTGATGCCTTTCCTGGAAGCCGGATTAATAGCGTCTGAGCAAGCCTGGCCAGGAAGCTAGGGGTAACCTTTCCACAGGGCTCAGGGGGGCTGGCAGAGGTCTTCCTGATTTATACCGACCCGGCCAGGCAGCCCTCCTCAGCAGAGAGCCCCTCCTTCAGCCCTCGGGGGCTTGCAGCTCAACCTGCTTCCGTCCAGACAACCACCAGCCCAAACGTCATCTCCTCGGGGAAACTCTGCTAACCAGGCTCCCACAGCACCCCCACCCCCAAACCTCTCCTTGGCACCTTAAGTATAATTGAAACTAAATAATGGATTGCAAAACTAGCTCTCTGGTGTCTGTCTCCCCTGGAGGCTGCAAGCTAACAACTGAGACCGTGTCTCCCTGCCCTTCCATGCACCCCAAATCCCACCCCAAGCCTATGACACAGCAGTGCTCCGTGTGTGACACTGGCTGAATCGATAAACAAAATAATTGATTATTTAATCAACCTCCTACTTCTCCCAAAACCACAAGCTGACCCACAGGCCCGATGCCAAATCTGTGCCACTCCCGAAGGCACCACGGGGATAAGGATGAGGAACAAACAAGAGGGATGGTATTCCGGGTTGGGGTGGGGAGAGAGGGCTTGGGAAAAGGCAAGAGAGCAAGGACCATATGCACAGTGGGTCTGGAGAAAAGCGAGCATCCCAGTTTGGCCAGAGCAGGGCCTGAAAGCTCGGCTTAGGCGGCAGCAGGTGCCACTGAAGGTTTTTGAGTGGTGTCCATCCCGACACGCAGAGCAGGTAAGTCCACAGGTCAGGGCAAATGCGAGACCAGAGGTGGGAAAAGAGGAGTTTGCTGTAGCAAGGGCTCGAGTGCTACCCCACAGGGAATGCAGTCAAGGTCACTGCGTGAAGCAGAAAAGGGGGAAATGACACCAAATCTGGGAAGACGGGTTCAGTGGAGTGGCATGGTCAGGAAAGCAGAGAAGAAGCACCTGGAGGAGGAGGAGGGCAGCCAGGCGGCCCAGCTGGGAGGGAGGCACTCAGGTAGGTTATTCTTCTACCTACCGCCCCCGGGATGGGTCAGGGGCTTCAGAGTCCGACCCCATCAAGGACTGGCTGTGAAAGCTGGGCCAGCGGCTGCACCTCCACCGCTCTGTTTTCTTATCGGCAAATTGGAGCTGAGTGAGCCTATTGAATATAGCATGTGGCGCACTGAGATCTCTAGCACAGGTCTCAGCCCACAGATCCTTCCAGGGCTTTCCAGCCTCACAGTCCTGGGTACAGATCAGAATTTCCAATCTCAGCCCTCTAGACTTTGGGAGCTGGCAAGTCCTTAATGCCCACATGCCCTGTAGGATGTTTAGTACCATCCCTGGGAACCAGAACTGTCTCCAGACATTAGCAGGTGTCCTCTGCAGGGTGCAACCGCCACGTAAGCCATGCGGGTCTGTAACAAACCCTCTCAGGAAAGCTGTGCCTGTAGGAGGACTGCCTCTTGTCGCCTGGAGGAGACCCTGTGTGTCCCGTGCATCTGATCCACAAACATCCTCTGAACATGTAACTCTGAGCAGAACAGTGATTCTGCTCTCAGGAATTGTACAGTTAGTGGGAGAAACCATTTTGACATATGGGATCATATGGCAGGCTGAGCAGGGTAATGGCCCCCAAAGATGTCCACAGGCTAATCCCTGGAACCTGTGGAGATGGTACCTTACACGGCAAAGGGGACTTTGTAAATGTGATTCAACTAAGGATCCTGAGATTATCTGAGTGAGCCTGACGTAATCACAAGGCTCCTTGTAAGTGAAAGAGGAAAGCAGGTGAGTCAGAGTCTGAAAAGGAGGTGTGGTGACAGAGTCAGGGAGAGACAAAGACCTACACCGCTGGTGGAGGAAGGGGCTCAAAGCCAAGGAATACAGGTAGCCTCTAGAAGCGGGAAGAGGCGAGGAAACAATTTCCCCCTAGACACTCCAGAGGGAACACATCCCTGCAAACACCTTACTTTTAGCCTGGTAAGATCCATTTCAAACTCCTGACCTCCAGAACGTAAGAGAACAAACTTGTGTTATTTTAAGCCACTCCGTTTGTGGTAGGTTTGTTACAGCAGCGACAGGAAACTAATACACGCAGCCACACAATTATGCAGAGGGGCATGTAGAATCTCAGAGGAGGGAGCAAGGCTGCCACGTGTGGTTGTCCAGGTGATGCGCTACTCAAAAATAGTCAGCTAAGAAGGTTACTGGGGCTGAAATTGAGCCCACAATTCTCTTATCTAACCATGAGCCCTTGTGGCAACCATGGCCAAGGGGGAAGAGAAGACACAGGCACTTTCCATTTTGCCAAGAGATGTGGGGAAGTGGGGTGGGGGTCCTTAATGTGCAGCTAACTGTGGCCCTGGAAGGAGACCTCGACTCTTCCTGAGGTAGTCAGGAAGGCCTTCACAGAGGTGGTGACACCTGAGCTAGCTCTTAAACAACAAACAGGGAAGGAAAGGGGAGCCGTTCCTAGGAAAAGAGGATGGCACAGAAGTCTGAAAGAGCCTGATGCCCTTGAAGGAAGGGCCAGAAGCTCCACCTGGCTGGAGCATCAGGTACATGTATGAGGGGAGGTGATCCAGGGATGCAGGATTCAGTTTGGGACCTGCAGAGTCTGAGGCCTGTTGATATTCATGGGAAAGTGACTCAGGAGTTCTGGCAAGAGGTCTGGGCTGTTCCATACTGGCCTCCAGATGCCACTCCAGCGACGCAGCCTGGACCGGACTCTGGCTCCCCTCCCACCTGCCCAGCCCCGGAGACTTTCACCCCATGGCTCCGAAAGGGGCCTGGCTGCTGGACAACTTGCTTTTAGGGTCTAGTAGTCAGTCCCTGCAGTGCCCTCCCCTTCCCAGCACTTAACTCCAAGACAAGTATTGATGGTGCCTTGACCTTCCCTAATATATTGCCACAAGGTGACGTGGGCCAGTCCTGCCATCCCGACAGGCCACGGCCCCTCCCTGGCCCTGAGCAACGAACAAGGAAAAACCATCAAGCTGGGCACAAGGTTTGCGATACAAATGGCAGTAAGTAAGTTGTTTTCAGGAGGCAAATGGGCCCCCACAGACTAATGGCCGTCCCTGGCTTCCCCCCCATTCCCCTCCCCATTCCCTTCCCCCTCCCCAAGCTTCCCCCCTCCAGAGCTGGCCCAGCTGGAAAGCTGCAGTGGCTCCAGCTCCCCCCAGCTCCCCACCCCCAAGCCCTTTTGCTGACAGTATAACCTTCAGGAACCTGAAATTCCTGAGTGGTCCCCAGAGCTCAATGCATCTTGAAAGAAAATTTGTGTAATGTCATTTCAGGCTGTCCCTAATCCAGAATTATTGGGGGGGGGCTGGGACCTGGGAATTGCCTGTGACACTTGACAAATACTTGGCTTTGTGTAAATGGACAGGCTCCTGAAATAACTGCCTTTGGATGTCACATGAAGAGAAATTAATTCTTTATTAACTTCCGCAATGATAATCTAATAAACCCATCGGGCCTCCGGGCCCCAGCATTTAAAGAGCTTGGTGGTTTGGATGCAAATGTCTCCCGACCCCATTTTGTCGGGAATGTGCTCGTGGAGCAGAGAAATAATCAGCTCTGGAGGTCAGATGTCAGATGAGGGTCAAAATGGGTGACTTTCACGGCTCCACACAGACCTGAGATTCAGGAGACTCGGCCCACTCTGTGACAGCCAGCTGTTCTGGATTTTCTGGGATGGACCTCAATTTCAGATATGCTGTCCCTTTGTCCCCAAAAGAGCATTTGTTCTGGTCAGATGACAGTCTCTCATTTTTGCTTAGATTATGAAGTCACCATAGCCATCACCCTCCAGTTCCAAAGGACAGTCATCTATTTTTTCAACTCCTAGGTACCAGCCATGCGTCGAACATGGGAACACAAGACCTCTGTCTTTGGGGGCTTACAGTCCAGTGGAGAAGCAAACAACAAAATCAGCTGTGATTGTAAATTGGGGGAAATGCTATGAGGACAAAAATATCTGAGCAAACAGACAAAGACCACTTCTCAGAGATGAGTCCAGACCATGCAGGTTGGCAGTGTGAGCAGTAGGCAACCAGCTGAGAGAGGCCATCACATCCAGCCTACCTGGCAAGATCCTGGCTGTACATACCCTGCCATGAGCCCTGACAGAAACAGAAGTCTGAAGGTCCGTCCTGGAAGCAGGAAGAACAGGAGGAAGAGGAGAAGGAAGGAGGATTATCATTGCCTCCCAGACCTGCTGGGGGCACACAGGCCTTCCAAGACAGGGAAATCAGAAACCTCCAGACCACCAAAGACAGAAGATCCCAACCTGATGTGGTGCTTTACTTACTTGCACACCTCCCGTCACAGGCCACTCACCACCACTCAAGGCCCCAGAGAATTCATGATTGCACAAGTCCTGCACAGACTAATGTGTTTGTGTGTAAATGAATTTAGAGCATTATAAAGGCAAGCTCATGAAGAAATGAAGAGTGAAGGATTATTCAATCCATGGTACTAGATCAATGATCTAACTATATGAGATCTCAAATGGACTTAAAAACACAGTAAAAATCAAACAAGAAGAAAAAAATGTAGGCAAATGGAATTTGGAGTACAATAAGGATTTTCTAAGCATGAAAGTAATAGAAGAGCCACAAAGGAAAAGATAATGAATGTGGCTGCATAAAAATTTCAAACTTCTCTATATTATAGACTCAAGCATGATAATCAATACCACTTTTTAAAGGGGGCAAAGGTCGAAGGAGATAATTCACCAAGGAAGAAATACAAACAGCTAATATGCATATGGGGAAAAAATGTTCGATCATGTTCATAATCATAGAAATGCAAGTTAAAGCAGCCATAAGATGTCAGCTCTCACCTATCAAATTGATTTTTAAAAAGTGTAATGACTTTCAATGCTACAGATGAGATGTGTGCTCCCTCACACTGTTGGCAGAGGTGCAAATTGTTATAACCCTCCTGGAAATCAGTTTTCTAATATGTATTGAGAACTATAAAATTTTGTCTTATCACAGATTCTTCAATACATAAAGGGCATAGTTTCAAAAGGAGGGAGAGGTAGTATGAAGAGATATTTATAAGACTTATCAATGAATGCAAAACGTGGACTTTTGTTTGGATCCTGATTCAAACAAGTTGTCTATGGGAAGATATTTTTTAATTAATTAGAGAAAATTTGACCTAGCCAGATATTAGATAATATTTAGGAATTGTTGTTAGTTTAAGTGTGCAAATGGTATCCTGCTTATGCTATAAGAAGTCATTATACCTGTTTGAGAAGAAAAACTTAACTTTTACAGGGGAAATAATACAACATCAGGACTTGCTTTAAAACATTCCAATCAAAAAAAAAAAAAATAGGGGATCCCTGGGTGGCTCAGCGGTTTAGCGCCTGCCTTTGGCCCAGGGTGCGATCCTGGAGTCCCGGGATCAAGTCCCGCGTCAGGCTCCCGGCATGGAGCCTGCTTGTACCTCTCCCTCTCTTTCTCTCTCTCTCTCTCTGTCTATCATTAAAAAAAAAAAAAAATCTTAAAAAAATAAAATGAGGATGGGATAGATAAAACTGTCAGAATTTCAGTAATCGTCAAAGCTGAATGATAACACAGGGTGTCCAGCTCACAACTCTCTCCAATGTATATTTGAAAATTTTCCATAATAAAAGGTGTTTTTAATATATCACTTGAACCAGTCATCCTGCTTTGAGGTTCTAGTCTAAGGAAATTTTCAAAGATATGCACAAAGATTTATGTAAAAAAGATATCAACAAGAAAACTAGTCATGAAAGAAAAAAAATCCATTAAAGCAAAATATCACATAACAGGTTGCGACATAGCCAAAGAATTCTATACTGGGCCACTGTTGGAAAAAGATATTTTTAAAAACACATATTGGCCTTTGGAAAATGTTCGTGTATTAAGCGATGGGGGAAGGGGAAGCAAGATACAAAATTATAATATTCACTATGATCCAAATTATCTTAAAAATGAATACATTTGCAGAGGGAAAAAAGGCCAAAAGGTTAAGAGTGGTCATCTTTGGAAGGTATAATTACAAATGATTTCTATTTGCTTCTTTAAACTTTTCTATATGCAACAAGGTGGAAAAAATGTAATTATCTTAAGAACTGGTGCCAAAACTCCTCTCGGAAAGAATCTGGCTTTGGGCAAACAGCTTGATTTGTACATGGGCTAGAAGCTGAATCCTTGAGGGCCTGGCCCAAGGGGAAGCCAATATCAGGCCCAGCTCCATCTCAGGGCAATATAGCGGGGGTCAAAGAGCAGGGGAGGCTTGGAGAATGTAAACCAGAGGGGAATGCAAAGAACTCCTGGTGAGGAAAAAAAAAAAAAACTCCTGAAGAGGGCTTTGAGTGTCCTCTGCTTTGGGGATAGAAGGGCCAGATCATTTCACCTGGAACTCTGAGAAATCATGTCTCCCCTGCACCCCAGCTGACATCTCAGCAACTTGTATGTTCCAAGGATTCTACAAAAACAGATATTGCTTCTAAAATCAGAAAGAAAATTAAGGAAAATAAAGTCTCCTTTATTTATTTATTTATTTATTTATTTATTTATTTATTTATTTTTTCTGACACACACACAGAGAGAGAAAGTACACAAACAGGGGGAGCAGCAGAGGGAGAAGCAAGCTCTCTGGGGAGCAGGAAGTCCGATGTAGGGCTCCATCCCAGCACTCTGGGATCATGATGTGAGCTGAAGGCAGCTGCTTGACTGATTGGGCCACCCAGATGCCCCTAAGTCTTCTTTATCTCAACCTGGAAACCGCCTTTCTGGAGCCATCCCCGATCACTCCCCATCTGAATCCATCCAGAACGAGTTGGCTCTGTCCTTCCCCTGCAGCCTGAAGGGAGTAAAGATGGTACTCACTTCCCTGGTCGACCTTAATTCCTATCTGGTAGCATCTGGGTTTTCAGCTAATTTCAGCCCACTTAGAAAAACCCTATCCAGTTTGTGGGGTTTTCCCACACTTACAGAACCAGTCTCCTCATGTCACCCTCACAGCCCTCACCAGCTGGCGTTTTCTCCTGGAAGATCTGAGCCCCAGCTCCTTGGGGCTCCTCCTCCCAGCTTCTAACTTCTGGAGCACACCCCCCCCCCCATGATGCCTCGGTGTTCAGTTTTGATCTTTCCAGTTTTCTGATGACCACCTGTCCCTTATATGAAACACTTGCTATTAAAGTAGCTGCTGTGGTTTCTGCCTCCCGATTGGCCCTGACGGAGAGACTGCTGCAGAGTATCATCTTCCCCCACTGAGTTCCTAATGGATGATTTTACGGATGCACCTGTTAGATTTCCTCCTGTGATGGTGGAACATAGCTCCCACCTGTCTAGAGGTTGTTGGGTCCTGTCTTCCACCCCATTGACTATCCCCCCCAATCTCACTCCATCTACCTGTGTGCTTAACTAACCTAGGGTCCTCATCCAAGTCCCTAATTAAAACACAACCCAGGATAGAGACCTCCGTACGCCACTGAGGACCTCCCTCCCTTTCCCCCAAAGCACCTGCCAAGAGGCTTTGCTCTCACCTGGGTACTCGAGAATCACACCGGAGCTGAGACATGTGGAAAGCCATCTATGAGTCATCCCGAAACTGCAATCCAGCACAAGTGGGGCATGGTGGCGTCAGCTGGCACCGCCAGGGCTGCCTGCGGGGGGAATGGGCCTCCACAGTGAGAACCTGGCATCTCCATCACCCCAGAGAGCCATGCCTCACATCAGGAGCCCCTGGGCCTCTTTCCCTAGAGCACATTCACCCAGGTCCAGTGTTTACGCTGTTTACTAACTTCACAGCAAAGTAGCAGCACAAATAATATCAAAGGCCTATTTTGTAAATTGCATGTAAATTATATAATTTTCCCAGGAATGATTTTTACATCTAATTAGCACAAATTGTCCTACCTCCCCAAAAAAAAAGTTGCATGCAAAAATAGTTTTGGTACCTTTATTAGAAATGCTTCCTTAAAAATGGAAATAAGCAATCTTGCAAATCAAAGGGATTCCAAGGTCAGGCTTAGGAACCCCAGCTTCTCTTGGGGAATCCAGGAGGTGCTTGGAGGAGAGATTTCATTGAGTCGGGAAAGAGAGGCCCACCAAAGATGGTCTCATCTCTGGGGTTAGGGAGTTGAACCCCAGAAGAGAAAGAGACATAAATACTAATCAGATATATCCTTTATGTCAGGAACCAGGCCCTGGGCTAAACACCCCCCATAGGTAACGTCTTCTTCGAGGCTTCATCCAGGGCAGTTGTCCCCACGCAAGGACTTCTGGGCCCAGACTCCTTTTTTTTTTTTTTTTTTTTTAGATTTTATTTTATTTTATTTTATTTTATGAGAGACACAGAGCGAGAGAGAGAGATGGGCAGAGACACGGGCAGAGGGAGAAGCAGGCTCCATGCAGGGAGCCCGATGTGGGACTCGATCCCGGGCCTCCAGGACCACAACCTGGGCCGACGGTAGCGCTAAACCCCTGAGCCACCCGGGCTGCCCCCTAGATTCCTTTCTATGTCAAGGCTCCCTCCTGAGTCCCCTCATGCCAGCAGCAGACAGGAAAGGGAAGGAGAAGATGTGTGCAGAATGCCCACTCTCTCTTAACCACCTCAACTCAGAGGTGTTCTCATCACTTCTATATTCCACTGGTAACAACTAGTCAGAACCAAAGGGCAGAGGGAACAGAGCTAGAACAGTGAGCCTTGGAAATTCCTGATAAGCACAAGACATGGGCACTGCTGACTCTGCCCCAACACTCAGCACAGGACCAGGTCCTATAGCCTTCTCCCCATAGACAGGGGTTGGCTCCATCTGTTGGTTGGATTCCTGGTCCAGACTCTGCTGAGAACTCCTCAGCTGACCATCCGCCTAGAAAGGCATGTCATTTCTGTTTAGGGACTCTGGCTGCCACAAGATCACATTCACCCATCTACAAAGCTGGCTGTCAGATGGGCTCAGGCCAGGCCTGCCTCATCCCTGGGACACCTGTCAGGGTGAGGCTCCTGGTTGCCACCCACGGCTCTCCATTCCTCCGCCCTGCTTATACCCCACCACTGAGTCCTGTATCCATTACTTAGGACTGTTACAAATGGAGGGGCTTAAAGAAACTTATTGTTTCACTGTTCTAGAGTCCATGATCAAGACACAGGCAAAGCTGGTGCCTCTTGAGGGCTGTGAGGGGGAATGCAGCCCGGGCACCTCTCTCCCTCAGCTTCTGGCCCTCTACTAGCAATCTTTGGTGTTCCTTGGCTTGATGCCAAGCCTTCAGCTTCCCTTGGCATCCTTCCTCATACCATCCTCCCTCTGTGCCTGTCTCCATGCCCAAATTCCCTTTTTATAGGTACAGTCATACTGGATTGACCTTGTTTTAACTTGATTATCTGCAAAGACCCTATGTCGGTACTAGAGAGGGACTTCAACACTGGCAGGGAGGATAGTGGGGATAGGGCACAATTCAACCCACAACAAGGTCCCAGCATGCTTTGAAGTCTTAGCTGAAAATACCTTGACACCCCTGGGCAACCCCACCTGCCCAATAGTTAGAGAGAAGGGAGAGGGCTCTTCTGATGAGAACACCCCCACCTCCCATCCTCAGGCCCAGAATGAGTGGCTACAGGAGGCAGGTGTGAGAGAGGAGGAATTCAAGCAGCCAGACTCAGAGTCCTGCAACATCAGTAGCCTCATGACGACTAATAATTATTAAGTTATTAATAAGGATTGATCCGGATCCCTCCAAAGATTACAGAGGAGGCTAGCTCCTAGCATGAAACAGATGGATAAAAACAACTCCGAAGAAAGCTGCTCACTAGCCTGGGGACCAAGTGGCCCAGTGTCACCTTCTGGGGCATATGGCCTCAGAAACAGACCTGGGTGTGAATCCCAACCTGCCACTTTTGGGCTAAGACACCTCAAGCAAGCCCATCCCTTCCTACCAGGATTGAGCGAGTGTTGCATAAGAAGCATTTGCCAAGTGCCCACGCAGAGGGTTGCTTTCTAAGTGTTTGCTGAGGCTCACAGGGAAAGTTGGAGGCTGGAACCTTGCTGAAGCCTGAGCACAGAGTCAGGGCCACACGAGCTACAGAATGGTAGAGTCATTGTACATAATTTGACAGAAGTCTGCATAGGACTTCTTGCTGCTCATTGATGGCTGCCAACCCTGAGCCAGTAACACCTAAAATAGACACAGCGTGGTGGTAGAGTTGACAACACAGATACACACACAGACACACAGACACAGACAGACAGAGAGACCAACACACACACACACACACACACACACACACACATTGCTGCCTGGGTTTCAGAGCCCCGAGCCCATTCCAGGCCTAGGGCCATCGTTTCCCTTCTACCCTATTTCACTTTTCTTCTGAGGCTCTCAGAACCTCCCCTTTGGAGGTCCTCAGCAAGTTTATATTTGGGAATAATTGTAACGTAATTTGATACATAATTAGGGCAGGATAGAAGACTGCGCTTTTAACTACCCATACATCCCCATCTCATTTAAATAATTCCTAATATATCCAAGCAGGCTGCCTTGCACGGCACTGATGTGTATTGAGCTGAGGATAATGAAATAAGGGATGGGCGAGGGGAAATGCTATTTCAGAGTCTGAAGATCACCAATTAATGACATGAAAAACCGAGAGGGACTCTGTTCGCTTAATGTCCCCCCGGGCAAGGCACAAATGCAGACCCCTCCCGGCCTCCCCATTCAGCATCCCCAAGGCAATTAAGAGAAGCCAGAGGGACGATGTAGGCGGGGAGAACAGGGACAGAGGGGACAGGGCTGGTGCAAGGATGGCCCCTGCCACCACCGCCAAAATAACCATTTCCACATCCCAAAGCGCCTCCACCCTGACCCAGCTCCCCCTGCTGCCTCCCCTCATTCTCCACCACACATTGATCGGGCACCTACTGTTTTATGCCAGCACTGAGGTCTAGCCATAGATTCGCGGGCCCTGTTCTAACGGAACAATCCACCCACTCAGCCACCGGCTCATCACAGCCCTTGATCCTGAAGGACCCTCGGTCCCTCTGCACTTTCATCCCAGGCCACCAGCCACTCACTGAGCTCTAACCTCACAAGCTCAGGGGCTTTGCACATGCTGCCCCTCTGCCTGCACACCGCCCTCACTCCTCCCTGGCTGGTTTCTGTCCATCCTCAGGCTTCACTTACATGCTCCTTCTTGGAGAGGCCTTCCCAGACCCCCTGTCATTCACCCCAGCATCCCATGTATCTACCTCATGGCACAAACCACAAGATATAACTTACATATTATATTCCCAAGCTCCAAGCAGCAGGGACCATGTCATATTTTCTCCTATGTAGCCTAAGCCTAACACAGAACAAGCACAGAGAAGGTATCAGTGCAAACGGTTCATGGGTGTTGAATGGATGATTCTATGAAAGAGAGAGAGGTGGTAAGCAGCACTGGCCTTGTGCTCCTGCTTAGTGCACCCCCTCCAACCTCCTCCATCACATGTTTCTCTGAATACCCCACCACCTGGCTCCTCGGGGAGGCTCATACCTCCTACTGGTGGCTTTTCTCTCAGTTACCCAAGACCTCTGCATTCCCGCCACCTGTACCCCATCAGCCAGCTCTGGGACATTACAGTGTGGCTTCTCCAAGTGTGATTACTAAACAGCAAGGCGCCACCATCGTGTGGAGAGACAAGGGGTCTGAGTTGGGGCTGGAATGGGTCAATGAGCATAGCTTCTGGCAGGAGCGAGATGTGGTCGCACAAGACAGAAGTCACATCTTGGAGTGGAAGCCCAGGCCAGCTAGGCCTCAGCAGCTGGGCTTTGGGGATGGGCCAGGAGAGAGCAGCTAATGGTCCTACACTCTGAGCTGTGCTAGTCTCTTAACAGAAACAAGAGATCCTCCAGCATCTTTATGCCTCTCCACCCCTACCACACACACACACACACACACACACACACACACACACGTTTTCCCAGAACTAAGGCCTCTGCCCACAGCGCTAGGTGTGAACTTGGCATCCAGAAAATACTTGCTCCATCAACACAGCCCACAGGACTCCCAAAGGGGAGAATTGGGGGATTTCATTTTTCTTCCAAAAGGCCTCTTAGCAGATTTGTTTGACTCACGTGATCTGGATTCACATCCTCTCTCTGCAAGGAGCCTGGCACGGGGGTGACTGAGCTATCCCACAACCCAAGATGGAATATAGGCCAAAGTGGTTCCTGCCTGGGAACACAGCTTTATCCCCCTGTCCTCACTCATCTGCCATCACCCTGGTGCCTGCTCATGGCCGGGGCATGGGACCACTTGGCAAAGCATCCTGGGATGCAAGATCCAACATGTTTATCCTCCCTGACCTCTTGCTCTGTCCTCACTAGCCTGGGAATCTTGGCAAGCACCTCCAAGGTCATTAGCTACATTCCTAGATAAACACCAGGGCCCCACACGCTGGAAGCACTGCGTACCTTTAGGACAGACTTGTTCCCCATTGCCAGCCTCTCTGTGGACCAGACAGACCACAAAGTCCAGGACAGGCCCCATCTTAAACACAGGACCCTAAAGACCACCACAATGAACAGTCAACACATCAGACCTCCTCCTCCTAGCTTTTCAGTTCAGAAAATGTGCTCAGCACACAAGGGTTCCCTCCAGGCCTGGGCAGCACGGTGGAGGGCTGGGAGCTCCAACTTGGAAACCAGACTGCTTCACTCCAGACCCAAGCTCTCTTGCTCCCTGGCTTTGTGGCCTTGGCTCATCACTTCCCTCTCACCGCCTGGCTCTTTACTTGTAAGTGGAGGTAAATGCGATGCCTCTTTCCAAGAGCTGCAGTGAGATCAAATGAACGCAAGTTTGAATTAGTCCTCAGGTTAATACCTCAAGTTAATGTCCTGTTTTGCCTAAAACCATCCCAGATTTAGCTCTGAAAGTCCTGCACCCCAAGAACACCTCACTCTGCCAACAACAAATAGGGGTTATCCCCCTAACAAAATATATGTGTATATTTATATATGAGATGCCTGATGTGTAGCAAGTACTAAATAATATTTTTTTAAAAAAGGAGGGAGGACATCTGGGTGGCTCACGTTGAGCGTCTCTGCCTTTGGCTCAGGTGGTGATCCCGGGATCCTGGGATGAGTTCCACATCGGGCTCCCCGCAGGGAGCCTGCTTCTCCCTCTGCCTATGTCTCTGCCTCCTTCTGTGTGTCTCTCATGAATAAATAAATAAAATCTTTTTTAAAAAATTAAATAAATAAAACCCCCTGAGCTGGGCATCGGTGACATCACCTGCCAAAATGTGCTCCTGCTCCCACTTGCCCAGCCCAGCCCCCGCTTCCATGGCAGTCTCACAGATTGATGTGGGGCCAGGCTCCCCATTCAATGCCTGGAGCAGGACTTCCCAGACCCCCGTGTGAGGCAGACCCCTTCCCCTGCTGGCCTGGGACGCCTGGAGGGGTCCCCGCACCCGGAAACATCCTGTCCGGTGGCCCCTCCTCTGGCGTCAGAGTCTTTCTGCTCCAAACAGATGGGCCCCCGGGGGCCACCCCCGCAGCCTAGGGAAGCCCCAGCCCCTTTCACACTCAGGTAAAACTTTAACCAGAGGCCTTTGGCGGCGCACTGGGCCCTGCACTCCCATTCAGGGTATGATAAATGGCTGCTGTCACAGCGACATGAATGCCAATATTGAAGAGCCCCGCTCTCTGTCTCCCTCCCTTTCAGGCTGCCAACTTCTTCTCTCTTAAGCCACCGGGCGTCATTCACGTGTCACCTTCTACTGAATGCCCCCCAGTCAGAGACCCTTGCTCCCGCTGCCCCCGCCTCCCACCTGCCCACCCCACCCCCTTCTCCTGCTCCCCAAATCCTCTCCTTTCCCATCCCTCCTCCAGCCCCAACTGGCCCCCATCCCAGGCCAGGAAGCTCACACTCGTGCCCCTATCATCCAGGCTGTCGCCACCAGGACAACTGAGCCCAGGCACAGGAACTCACAGCTCTGTCCCCACAGCTCTGGCACCATGTCAGCATTCTTAAAGGGAAGGAAGGCAAAAATCAAACAGGAGCCCCAAAAAGTAAATGAGAAGAGAACAGAGTCATAGTGCCCTAATACAATGGTTTTTACCCCAAATGCCAGACTATTATAATGGGCTGAGTCCAGGTTGTGTTTCTCTGGGGAGAGGAACCAAAGATTCCATCAGATTCTCCAAAATGGATCAAGGATTGCTGCTCAGAGGCTCTGCTCATCCCAAGAGGGGGCCTGGCAGCACTGGAAATCGCATAGCTGCTCCACGCTACGGTATCAAAGCCACACTGTTGAAGTAGACAACCCCACTCCTGAGGCCTCCTCCATCCAAGTGGCTCTTGACCCTCCCCGATGGCGTAAGAGGGAGCCACACACTGGACAGCCAAGGACAAAGGGGCCCAGAATCCACCACGGAAAGGAACACGGTGGTGGGTTCTGGGCATTTCTGTAGCGGGGAGAAATGCTATTTTCTTTGAGGACAGGAAATAGCTGCGTGCTGGCCTATCTTTGTCAGAGCCCTTGTCAGCCCTGAGACTCGTCGGTCCAGTAGCCGAGGAAGCCAAAGATATGTTCCATACATCAGGGGCTGCTAAGTAAGCTACCTCGTCGGCATGTTAAACCGAAAGGTGTCTTTCATTCAGAAAAGTGCTGCTCATTTCATCACTGAGATGACTTTCAAGAGGCTTCCATTTTGGTGACAAATGGAGCTGTATGGCAAGGGATGTGGAAAGAGTATGGTGACCTCACAAGAGCCAGGGCCCATCAAGACTACCTTCCAGTGTGTCTGCACCTGCCCTGGGGACCAGAATGCCAGGGGCTGTCTTGAGACTATTTTTGCATGTTATAAACCTCTGTACATTGTGAGAAATACCTGAGGGCACACGTGAGACTTTGCTAAGTCCACTGCTCCCCAGAATTCACACAATGCAGAAGGAAAGGAGGGCCTTCCCTCACTTTCCACTGGGTCTTCCCTCCACCTCAAACGGGGGAGCCATCCCTGAGGTAAAAGAAGTACCACATAAAGGGATTCCTGGGTGGCCTCGTTAACCTTCCAACCCTTGATTCCAGCTCAAGTCATGATCTCAGGGTCATGAGATTGAGCTCTGTGTCTGGCTTCACGGTCAGCACAAAGTCTGCTTGAAATTCTCTCCCTCCCTCTGTCCCTTCCGTGGCTCACACTGTAAATTAATTAATTAATTAATTAAATCTTTATTTAAAGAAGTGCCATACATGGGCCTACCATAGGATATGGCTGGCCCCTGGTGGTTTCCCAAATACAGGGCTGAGGCAATGGACATAGCCCATGTAATGCCCTCCAAAATAGAATTCTATGGTTAAATACATTAAGAAAACACAGCTTGTTAAAACGCCTTTCTTAGAGAGCCATGATAAAGACTAGCTGATTCAGGGCTCTACAGAATCCTACAGTAAATAGACTTGATTAACCCAGGGCTTCCCAAACTCACTTGACAAATGCTGAGCCCTTTCTTATGCAGAATGACCATCAACATTCCAACAAATACACAAGGCACATCACCTACAGGAGCTCACCCTGTATCAATAATAACTCCAGCTAAGTGTAATTATTATACCATTAGACAGATCAAGGTCGTGAGGCTCTAGAAAGTTGAGTGGGTCCTCTTAAGTCTCCACAGATAGCACCCAGCAGAGCTGGGATTTGTCTGACTGCTAAACCAGTTACATGACCCTCTGACTTCTGAGCCATTGTGAGAATGAATTTATGAAACAGAGACACCATCCCCATCCCCAGAAGCAAGGAAAGACAGTAGCATTTTAGACAGACATAGAGCCTGCTCTGCGTCAGGAAAGGAAAAAGGATAGAAGAAGGTAAGATGCAAGAATGGATTCTGAATGCTACCATAATCTTCCCCAAGGAGTCTTGCTTGTGAACAGTCTCATCAACAGTAGCTTCTTCCAAGCATCTTTCCAGTTGCCGCAATCTGGAGGTTTGCCCGAATTGTGATATATTTCCTGCAATGGTTTATTTCACCTCCTAATCAGGCCTGAGGGCTGCCAAACATAGACCAGCCTCTCTAACCCACTTCAAAAGAAGCAGACAGGTTGTGAGGAGGTCACACTCAGAAATCAGAAAGAGGGGACAAAGAGAAACGAGGCCGGAGCTGCGGGCGCTTTTTCTGCCCGCGGTGTCTCAGATTCATTCTTAAGGAACTGGGAACTTAATCTTCCAAAATGTCAAAAAGACCATCTTATGCCCCACCTCCCACCCCAGCTCCTGCAACACAAATGCCCAGCACACCAGGGTTTGTGGGATACAATCCATACAGTCATCTCACCTACAACAACTACAGGCTGGGAGGGAACCCGGGCACCAACAGCCGGGTCACGGCATCCTCTGGTATTACGATTCCAAAACCCCCAAAGCCACCAGATAAGCCGCTGATGCCCTACATGAGGTACAGCAGAAAGGTCTGGGACCAAGTAAAAGCTTCCAACCCTGACCTAAAGTTGTGGGAGATTGGCAAGATTATTGGTGGCATGTGGCGAGATCTCACTGATGAAGAAAAACAAGAATATTTAAACAAATACGAAGCAGAAAAGATAGAGTACAATGAATCTATGAAGGCCTATCATAATTCCCCTGCATACCTTGCTTGCATAAATGCGAAAAGTCGTGCAGAAGCTGCTTTAGAGGAAGAAAGTCAACAGAGACAGTCTCGCATGGAGAAAGGAGAACCTTACATGAGCATTCAGCCTGCTGAAGATCCAGATGATTATGATGATGGCTTTTCAATGAAGCATACAGCCACTGCCCATTTCCAGAGAAACCACCGCCTCATCAGCGAAATCCTTAGTGAGAGTGTGGTGCCAGACGTTCGGTCAGTTGTCACAACAGCTAGAATGCAGGTCCTCAAACGACAGGTCCAGTCCTTAATGGTTCATCAGTGAAAACTAGAAGCTGAACTTCTTCAGATAGAGGAGCAACACCAGGAAAAGAAGAGGAAGTTCCTAGAAAGCACAGATTCATTTAAGAATGAACTTAAAAGTTTGTGCGGTTTGAAAGTAGAAGTGGATATGGAAAAGGTTGCCGCTGAAATCGCACAGGCAGAAGAGCAGGCTCGCAAAAGGCAAGAGGAGAGGGAGAAAGAAGCAGCAGAGCAAGCTGAACGTAGTCAGAGCAGCATGGTTCCCGAGGAAGAGCCAGCTGCTAGTAAGACCCAGGAGAAGGATGACGAAAGCATCCCTATGGAGACAGAGGAGACACACCTTGAAGAAGCAACAGAAAGCTAACAGAACGGTGAAGAAGGCTCGTCTACTCCTGAGGACAAGGAGAGCGGGCAGGAGGGGGTGGACAGTATGGCCGAGGAAGGGACCAGTGATAGTAACATTGGCTCAGAGAGCAACGGTGCAACAGTGGAGGAGCCACCGACAGACCCCACACCAGAAGATGAGAAGAAAGAATAAATGTTGCCTTGTTTTATGTGTTCTAAATACTTTTTTAAATGAAAAAAAATGTACTTTGAGTGAAAGAAAGAAGAAAGAAAGAAAGAAAGAAAGAAAGAAAGAAAGAAAGAAGAAAGAAAGAAAGAAAGAAAGAAAGAAAGAAAGAAAGAAAGAAAGAAAGAAAGAAAGAAAGAAAGAAGAAGAAAGAAATAAATCAGAAAGAGCTAGAGGTGAAATATCAAGGGGCAGGAGGCCTGGCCTGAGCCTAGTCTCTGAGGTCCTGCAGCAAACAGCTTTCAAGGTTTCCACCCATTGTAGGCTCCAAAAAGAGCTGCTGAGTAGCCTAACCCAGTCAACATGTGGCGTTCTCTTGCCAATGATTATGGGTCCAGTGATGATGGGCACATGACCAAGGTTGGGCCAATCCCTTTTTCCCTCTGTATTAGCTATCTAATGCTGTATAACAAATTATCCCAAAACTTAGTGGTTTAAAGGAGCAATAACCATATATCATATCTCAAGATTTCTCCAGGTCAGGAATTCACAAGGCCTGATTAGAACATTCCAGCTCAGGGTGTCTCTTGAGGTTGAAGCCTAATTTCAGCTGAGGCTGTCATCTGAAGGCTTGACTGAATCTGGAGGATCTGCTTCCAAGGAGGCTCACTCACGTGACAGGGCAGTACAGGCTGTTGGTGGGAGGCTTCAGTTCCTTTCCTTGTGGGCCCTTCCACAGAGCTGAGAGTCCTCACAACATGCCTGCTGGCTTCCCAATTAAGCAATCCAAGAAACTGTGGACAGTTGTAATGACCTTTACGACCCAGCTGCAGAAGTCCCACTACCACTTCCACTGTGTTCCAGTTGTTACGAACAAGTGACTAAACCCAACATTCATTCAAGGATAGGAAGATTAGACCCCACTGGTTTTTTGTTGTTGTTATTATTATTATTATTCAAGAGAGAGACATGAGCAGGGGCAGAGGGGTAAGTGGACTCCCCTGCTGAGTAGGGAGCCAGATGCAGGGCTCTATCCCAGGACCCTGGGATCATGACCCAAGCTGAAGGCACACGCTGCACTGACTGAGCCACCCAGGTGCTCCAAGATCTCACCTTTTAAAGAGAGGAAAGCTAATATCTTTCCACTCACAGTTCTTCTCTTTCCCTTGATGCATCACTCATCCTCAGCGGGAGTCCAGCACCTGTAGTCTTTTTGACATAATTAATTCCTCCATTGACTAAACCAGTTTGAATTTGATAATGTGTTACTTGCAGCCAAAGGCACTCTGACAGACACAGGTTTTGAAGCAATTATGATGCAATGTGGTGAGCCCATAATCAAAGTATTCACAGTTTTTCACTGAGACAGCAAAAACAAAAAAAGAAAACAAAAAAAAATCTACTAACTCAGCTTGGTGAGGACCAGGAGAGGTGATCCCTGAACTACAATCACGATTGGAGTGCCAGTATTGCTGATTTGGGGTTTTTGGTATTTTGTGTGTGTGTTTTTTTTTTTAATTTTGGTTTTATTTTACAACAAGAATTGACTTCTATTTCTAGGCTACAGCCTTAAGATGAAGCATTCAGGTGTCTCTCTTGATGAGTAATTCTAGATTTCTGTTACAAAAAGAAATCTCCCATTATTTAAAAAAAATGTCTTGACAATTCTGTGATGTCAATATGTGATTTCAATATCACATTTATATACATTAGAGACCTCAACCCTTATGAAAATCAAATGCAAAAAGAGGAAAATTTATCAAATTGAACCTAAATCAAGACTTGCCTCATTATTATTAAAGAATAATCACCCTCACATTAGTGAGTTAACTTTAAAATATCAAGCTTAAGTACTAATTAACCTTCAGTTGACGCTTTACATAAATTTTATTGTGGTTACTTAACAAAGTAAAAATATCATTAATAATGTAACATGTTCAATGCTATAATCTTTCAGATACTGTGATTAATAGAAACCATTTCTTCAATTTTCCAAAATTGCCATTTTTAAATTATATTAAGCCTGGGGAGGGTGAGGGAGAGCAGAAGTCAGTTCATAGACATCCAACCAGGTCACACTGACACTGGGCAAATATCCTGAGGGCTGGGCCTGGTGACCACACAGTAGCTACATTGTCCATCAGAAAAGCATTTGGTTAGGGCATGTTAGGTTTAGGGCTCAAATAAGCATTCCTGAGTTTTTCTTGATACCTGCCCTAGCTGGTGACATGGAAAGAACCCCAAATCCAGATCAAATGGAACCAGGCACTCAGCACATGTCCTAGTTACCAAGAGACATGAGCAACCCAGTTCATTCTTCTCAAGAGAGGGGACAGGGGTCCTTCCCACAAAATACTGTATCCCAGCTACTTAGTATATTCCTGAGAACTGAGGAGCTATGGTTGCCATCATGGAAGAGTTCCCATGTGCCAGAATTTCTAAGAAATATTCCCTAGGCATTATTTTATTATATCTTCATAATGACCCTGAGAGGTAGATATGGTGGGGACTGTCACTGAGTGTCAATGCCCATGTGTTCCTCTAGACTTTTTCCACCCTGGCTGCTAGTTTGGGGTCATTAGGCAGAGCTGTAGCTAGTGGACCGTAGGTAGACATGATGGATAACACTCCCAGACCTAAGCCCCAAAACCAAGGTCTGCAAACACTTTCTGTGAAGGGCCAGGTAGTAAATAAGCGAGGCTTTGCAGGCCCTGTGGTCTGTCAAAAATACTCAGCTCTGCCACCGTAGAGCAAAAGCAGTCATTGACAACAAGTAACCTAATGAGTGTGCCTGTTCCAATAAAACTTTATTTACAAAACCAACCAGAGCCTACATTTGACTCATGGATATAGTTTGCCAATCTCTGTCCTAAAACTAAATTCTCATTCTTGGATGGCTTAATACAAAGGATCCAACAGAGAGCCTTGAGGAGGCCTTAGGGGATGACAGAGCCACACAATGGAAGAGCCTAGGCCCCTGAGTCACTGCTGTAAGGGGGCCACCTAACCTTAATTGTACTATAACCAAAGCAAGAAATAACTTGCACTGTGTTTGAGCCACAGAGATTTGGGGATTGTTTGTCATGCCCTCTTGCATTAATTAACCTGATTAACAAAGTAGATTTAATTGTCTACCTTCTTCTAGCCCAGATAACTGTCTCTGTCGACTTTTGAAAGAAGCCGATTCAGTGACAGCCTACTAAGCATAGACCTAACTATGTATTATCCCTGAACTGGACAACAGCCTTGCATACACACAATACTGCAGCTTCTTTCATACCACTGGCCTTGGATAATAATTGTTCCTTTGTGGCAGCTAAGAAAGATGAGACTCCAAGAGGGAAGTGGTCCTCCCAAGTTTATAGAGCAAAGAAATACTAGAGTCGGGTCTAGGATGACCAACTCATCATGTTGGGACTTTCCTGTGTTTAGCACCCAAAGTCCCGCACCCATCCTGAGCAACAAGGCTGGTTGCTCACCACCCAGAACTCCAGCAGAGGTCTGACTCCAAAGCCCATACTCATGGCCTCTCAGAAAGGGGGATGAGGAAGGCCCAACTCGTCTTGGCCTGATCTTCACAGGAGGCCTCACATACCAGCACCCATTCCAGGTGTGCTAGAACTGGGAGGTCAGCAGGGAGCCATGTCATCTCCTCCTCCCTCCAGGCCTCAGGTCTCTTCCCTGAAGCAGTGAATCAGGCATGAATTTTAAATATACACTAGCTTGAGTGTGGAAGTCAGCCCTGACATCTATAAAATGGCACTAAATTCTGCTTTTATGAGCTCTTGCTACATTCTGTGGAGTGTTTTATCACACTCACTGGAAGTTTACTGAGGAGAGTTAATAACCCAAAAATACTGTGGCCTGCCCAGCTCTGGATTGAGGAGCAGTGGATCCCCCAGCCCATGATATCAGGGGAGCTATTCAAACTGATGCCATAGGCACCTCCGCATCCACCTGCGCTGTCTTACCCAGGCCCCGCCCACTGCTTCCTTCTTCCATCCATCCGTCCATCCATCCATCCATCCATCCATCCTGCCAGCTGCTCAGGGCCCAATCCCAGGATGGGTGCTCAGGTGGTCAGGAAAGGACTCTCTGCAAGGGTAGAATCTGAAGGTTGAGAAGAAGCTGCTCATGCCAGAAACGAAGGGAAGAGTATCCCAGGGAGAGGGAAGAGCATAGGCCAAGGCCCTGAATCCTGTGACACTTAACCCAGGCAGAGAAAGACTTTCCGGAGAGGAGAGGAGAGGAGAGGAGAGGAGAGGAGAGGAGAGGAGAGGAGAGGAGAGGAGAGGGCCAGGACAAATCTGTGAACAGTCTGGAAGAGACAGGCAGAGGAGGGAACATCCAGAAAGGAAACAATAGAACAGAAAGCTGGGAGCGAGAACCAGGCTGGAGGGAACCAGGCCTGGGCAGGCAGGGGGCATCTCAAGAAGAGAGAGCCCAGTGGTGTTGCATAGTACAGAAAAGCTGAGTAAGAAAACAAAGGGGTCCCTTGGCTTTGACAATGTCAAAGTCACAGATATGTGCTGAGTGCCTACTGTGTGCAGGGTTCTGTGCCAAGTTCCAGAGAAGCAGATAAAATAAAACACAGTGGGGGTGCTTGGGTGGTTCAGTTGGCTAAGCAGCTGCCTTCAGCTCATGATCTCAGGGTCCTAGGGTCGAGTCCCACATCAGCAGGGGGTGGGGAAGGGTCCCTGCTCAGGGGGGAGTCTGCTTCTCCCTTTCCCTCTGCCCCTCCCCACCCCTGCTAATGCACACACTCTCTCTCTCTCCCTCTTTCCCAATCTAATAAAGAAATAAAATCTTTTTTAAATTAAAAAAAAAACACAGAGGTTTAAGGAAGGAGAGGGGGGAACAGAGAAATATTCAAATAATTAGTGACCTGTGTTTGATGCTGTGGGATCCCAGAAGAGGGGCAGAGTAACACTAGCTGGGGAGTTGGTGGTTCTTGTGAGAAGACAGCACAGCTGATTTGGGCTGTGAGGAGTGAACAGGAATTTACTAGATCAGTAGAGAGAGGAAACACCATGGGCCAAGCAGCAGAGGCCTATGTTCAGGAAGGCACGAGGTTCCTTACCCTGGGAGATCAGAGGAGGTGAGGCTGGGGTGGAGGGAGGTGGGGAAGGACCTCCCCAGCCCTGCCAAGGAGTCCACATTTATTCTCTAGCAACAGGGCAGCGTGGAGAGAGACAGCATCCAATCTGCACTTTAGAAAATAATCTCAGGGATCCCTGGGAGGCGCAGCGGTTTAGTGCCTGCCTTTGGCCCAGGGCGCGATCCTGGAGACCCGGGATCGAATCCCACGTCGGGTTTCCTGCATGGAGCCTGCTTCTCCCTCTGCCTGTCTCTGCCTCTCTCTCTCTCTCTCTCTCTCTCTCTCTGTGTGTGTGTGTGTGTGTGTGTGTGTGTGTGTGTGTGACTATCATAAATAAATTTAAAAAATAAAAGAAAATAATCTCGGGGGCAGCCCGGGTGCCTCAGCGGTTTAGCGCTGCCTTCAGCCCTGGGCCTGATCCTGGAGACCCCGGATCGAGTCCCACATCGGGTTTCCTGCATGGAGCCTGCTTCTCCCTCTGCCTGTCTCTGCCTCTCTCTGTTTCTCTCATGAATAAATAAATAAAATCTTTAAAAAAGAAAAAAAGAAAAAGAAAATAATCTCGGGGCACCTGGGTGGCTCTGTCAGTTAAGCATCGACTCTTGATTTTGGCTCAGGTCACAATCTCAGGGTTGTGGCATCGAGCCCCATGTGGGGCTCCGTACAGAGTCTGCTTGAGATCCTCTTTCTCCCTCTCCCTCTCCCTCTGCCCATAGACATATCCTTACTCACGCTCTTGCTCTCTCTCTAAAATAAATAAAATATTTTTTAAAAAAAGAAAAGACAGAAGAAAATTATCTCTGGCTGTGGGTCCCAGCCCCAGCCCTGACACTAACCTGAGTGACCTTCAGCAACTCCCTTCTATGATCTGGGCCTCAGTTTCACCCCTCGGACAGGGGAAATGAGACTATCCTCTCCCACCCTTACAATCTGAGGGCTCTATGATTATTACAAAAGTCAGCTGTTCTGAGAGTACCTTTTGTTTATATACAGCCAGTACAAATAAATTCATCACATAGATTCGGATTTTCAGAGTCATCACTTGCCCTGAGTTTTTGAGAAGTTTAAGCCCAAAAGACTGTTGGGTTCAAGCACAGCACCAGCACATCTAAGAGACTTTTTCCCAGGTCCCTCGTGAGGATGAGAAGCGAAAATTCCGTTGTAGCCCAGGGGAAGGGCTGACATTTGGTGAGATGTCTGTGTTTAAATCCCACCACTTGACATCTGTTTCCAATTAATCTGCCCGTGTTAAGAGGGATGCTGCCCGGAGCACACGACTCATGCTCCATTCCAGACAGGCAGAGGGAGGCAGCCATAAAGGGTTAGTGCAAACCCAGTCCACCCACTCCCTCCTGCTCACACCCCAGGGGCTCCCACCTACCCCCAGGCCCACCGAGGCCTGCACGGTGCCTGAGGATGCGCCCTATGCCCCTCTCTGCAACTTACACTTCAGCAATACCAGGCAGGATGAGTTTGAAGAACTAAAAAAAAAAGCCAAGATCACCGGATATACTGAGTGGAGAGCAGCATGAGGTGGGTGGGCAAGTAGGCAGGGGCCAGATCTCGCAAGGCCCAGCAGGCTAGAGGAAGGAGTCTTGTTTTTCTTCTAGGTCTGGTGGGAAATGACATGGTCTAGTTTGATCTCTCCGGCCGCTCCACGGAGAATGAGTTGTACAGAGGTGAGAGCAGGAGGAGACATCATTTCAAGCAGCACTGGAAAAGGTGAAACTATGGAGACAGTAAAGAGACCAGTGGTTGCCAGAGGCCAGGGCAGAGGAAGAAAAGAATAGGCGGGTATGGAGGGTGTTTGGGGCCGTCTAACTACTCTGTATGATACTATAAGGATGGACGTGTGTCATCATGTTTGTCCGAACCCACAGAACGTACATCACCAAGAGTGAGCCCTAATGTAAACTACAGACTTTGGATAATGATGTGTCAGTACAGGTCCATCAAGTGTAACAAATGTCACGTTGGTGAGGGATGGCACTGATGTGGGAGGTCGTGCATGCCTGGGGTGGGGATACATGGGGAAATCTCTGCACTTTGCATTCACTATTTTTTTTAAAGATTTTATTTATCTATTTGGTGGAGAGAGAGAGAGCACAAGCAGGGGGAGCAGCAGGCCGAGGGAGAGGGAGAAGCAAGCTCCCCGCCAGGACCCGGGGATCATGACCAGAGCTGAAGGCAGATGCTTCACCGACTGAGCCACCCAGGCACCCCTACTGGGTGAACTTAAAACTGTTCTAAAAAATAAAATTCATTAGTCTAAAAAAAAGTTGTTTTTTAATCAAATTACCTGTTTCTGTTCACTTGTTTTAACGTGACAAACAAGAAAACGTGAACTCTCACGTGTGGCTCTCACTATGTCTCTACAGGCTGGCAGTGAGTTAGAAGGGGTGGTGGTGGTGAACGCAAAAGGAGGAGCCGCACCTGACGTGTGTGTCGGAAGTAGCATTGGTAGATCTTGCTGATAAAATTGGATGTCGGGAAGGAGCGAGGGAAAGGGGAATATCGGGGCTGATGGCTGTGGTTCTGCCTGATCACGTGGGTGGATGGTGGGGTCACTTCCTTGAATGGGAAGACTTAGCAGAGGGAAGACAACCAGAAGACAACAGGAGGGAAGACAACAGGAAGACTTAGCAGAGGGAAGGAACAGTGAGTTCCTTTGGGACAAAGTGGGTTTGCGATGCCTCTCAGATGCCCAGTGAAGCTGTCAAGCAGGCAGTTGGACACATCGGCCCAGTCTTCAGAAGCAAAGTCTGGGGAGAAGACCTAAATTTGGAAGCAACCACTTGGAAAAACTAGGTCCCGCCTCTAGATGTGAATCTCACAGCAGACAGATGGACACGTGGACAGAGATGTTAAGGCACTCCCCTGCTCTCTCCATTACAGCAAAGCCTTCTGAATATGCAAATGTTCGCTCTGGCTTTGAATCTTCTCTGTATGTCACCAGCTTTCTCCTCTTCACCGCCCCCACCTCTCCATAAACCCCCTTTCTTGGCTCGCCCACCCCTCAAACTTGCCGGGCAAAAACTCCAGCGGAGGCGCCCATGGCAGACAGTCCTCGTCAGAGCACTGTGGGTCAGGATGTTTGCACAAATGCCTCACAGCATCATTTATCTTGAGGGATGTCAACTCGAAAAATGTTAGTTCATGTCACTGTCGGTGTAAATGCCAAAAATTAGCTTTCTTTCATCAGAAAAAGGAATAATTAACTTTGCAACTGTTTCCAAAACTGCTAATTAATGGGTTTTACCCACTTGATTTGTCAGGCTACGTTGCGAGCCGAGCAGCGCCTGAGCCCCTGGAGGATTCCCGTCCTCCCCTTGTCTCTGGCCCCCGCAGCCAGAGTGGGAAGAAGTTTCAGGTAAACAAGCAAAGAAAAGCAAGACCAGAGGAAAATGCTGCTATTTTGGAGCTGAGCGTTTTTCTTTTCCTTTCCAAATCGGCCTCCCCTGACTTTGCTCTCCCACATGACCGTCCCCAGTTGATCTCATGGTGCAGTGCTCAGCCTTAGTTGATGGGGTCTCCACCCGCCTGTCACCCAAACCTGGAGATCAAATTGCATGCCTCGCTCCCTCAACCAAGGTGGCAGGGATGGTGGTTACAGACTCAGGCCCTGGAGGCAGGCAGATGTGGGTTTGAAGGCCAGGTTGAGTTCCTCCCAGCCATGCATCCTTAAGCAGGACACTTCCCCTCCTGCTACCTCCGTTTCCCCATCTGTAAAATGGGATTCATAGCAGACCTTTGTCTGGGCTTGTCAAAAGCTAAAGCGAGATGACAAATGCACAGTCTTGGCCACATTTCATTGTTGATATAGGAAGTCATCAATAGGGCTCTTAGCACATCTACCCCATTTCCATCTACAGGGCTCCCCACTCCGGCACCCCCCTCCCTGCCCTCACCTGGACTATTGTCTCTTGGCTGAGGGCCAGCCTATCCTCCACTGGGATTGCCAGAGAAGTGTTCCCATCATGCAAATCTGAGCACGTAGTGAAGTAGATCATTGGTCCCTATTTTTATTCCGCTACATCAGGATTATACAGCCATACCCTTTGCCTTGTAACTTTGCAGAGCCTCCCACTGTAGATGGAGTGTACTTCCCCACCCCACTGATTTTTTTTTTTAGTTTTTTCTTTTAATTGTAGTTAGAGACACATAAAATTAACCATCTTCTGCTTTAGCAGGCTGCTAGCAATACTAGCTGCAGGTAACTTTAACCTGTACCCTTCTCTGGAGAATTGCCACGGGCTAAACTGGATCTGTCAGCTTCTAGCCAGTGATTGATTGACAAGGGAGGGGTGTGTCAAAGGGGCTTAAAGTGGAACCAAGGTGGAGGTGCACTTTTTTGCTCCAAAACTCTCCACTGGACCAGACTGAAGCCTATCTCTAGCTAACATCACATCCTGACTAACCTTTCTTCCTCTGTTTTATCATGTTTCCTTAGCTTCCCTTCTCCTGAAAGTGGTCTCCCAATAAAACATGTTCACAATAATCCTCAAGAGTGTAACAAATGGTAGTTGTCTTAAGCCACTGAGTTTTGAGGTGTTTTGTTACATGGCATAATGTAAACTGATACTATTCGAGCACACAACAGATGGAATACCATCCAGCCATTAAAAATGATGATGGAACTCTGCATCGACTCCAGAACAATGACTTGTTCAAAGCAATGTTGCTTGAGAAGAATCCATCACAATAGGGTATGTACAGCAGCCTGCTTTTTGTTAAAAAAAAAAAATTAGTACATGTTTCCACGGGATAGTCAGGTACAGAGAAATGTCCAGCAGGGACTTCAGCGGTCAATGGTGTCTATCCTTGTGTGGTGGGATTATGGACAATATACTACTTTTGTCTTTGCACTTATTTTATACCATCTGGTATTTATTTTTTTTTATTTTTATTTATTTATGACAGTCACACACAGAGAGAGAGAGAGAGAGGCAGAGACATAGGCAGAGGGAGAAGCAGGCTCCATGCAGGGAGCCCGACGTGGAACTCAATCCCGGGTCTCCAGGATCAAGCCCTGGACTAAAGGCAGGCGCCAAACCGCTGCGCCACCCAGGGATCCCTATACCATCTGGTATTTAAATTGAATTTTCTTTTTTATTGGAATTGAAGTTCTTTAAATAACAACAGCAAAATTACCAACTTAACCATTTCTAACTGTACAGTTCATTAGTGTTAAGTACATTCACACTGTCATGCAACAAATCTCCAGAATTCTTTCCTCTTGTAAAACTGAAACTCTACATCAATCAAGCAATCACTCCCCATTCCCCCGGCCCCCAGCCCCTAGCAACCACCATTCTACTCTCTGTCTCTATAAATTTGTCTATTCTAGGTACTTCATATAATTGGAATAATACCTATTTGTCCTTTTGTGACTGGCTCATTTCATTCAGCATCATGTCCTCAAGGTTCATCCACATTGGAGCCTGGGTCAGAATTTCCTTCCTCTGTAAGGTTGAATAATATTCCTGTTGGTGTTGGACTTAGCCATGTGACTTGATTTGGCCAATTAAATGTTGGCAGAAGGGTGGGATGCATGGAGGATCTTTAAATGTGCTTGCATAGCTTGACTTGGCTTCCTACCCTCCAGACCCACACTGCTGAGGTAGGGCCTCTGCTGATTACTCGCCTACAATCCCATCCCTGCCCAGGGCCCTCTCTGGATGCATTAAATGTGTACTTCCCAAATAGAGATTGAGGCTCTTAGCTTAAGAGACCTCTTGATAACCCATCCTCTCCCAGCCAAAGATCTGCCTTCTCCCATCACAAAAATACCACCACACAACTAACTCTAAGGCCACAGAACAAGAAGGCTCACAGGCAAAATGGAGATGTTCAAATCATGTCATTCACTGAACCAAATAAGACACACACATATGCAAATCAATAATAAAACACATGAGGTTGGTCGACACATTTGTGATGGGGTTCAAGTGAGTAGAGTGGCCAAATGACCCTGGAATCCTGGGATATGTATGATTCATATGTCCTGGCTCTTTCCCCCGTCACGTCAGCCTGCCTTGCTGATGTGTGTGGTTCAGAGGTCCAGAGTTGAGGTTTGAGCAAGGGCATCCAACAGATGGACATTGCTTGGGTCAATAACACATATACTCTGTTGAAGAGACAAGGCAAGTATGTGTGCCTGACTACCGTTACAGCTTCACCACTCACCTCTGAACAGTACTGGGTTTTATCTGCATTCCTTGAACAGAGCACATGTGGGGGGAGAATAAGACCAGGATTGGTAACACCCGTGGGTAGCCAATTTAAGGATGACCTGTTGGAAGTGGTACAATTGTGACTTGATCTTTCCACCCATTTCTATTTATAGTACTCTCGTTTGTTTTACCATATAAGCCATTCAATCTAGCTATGATTAGCAGGTTGCTAACGTTCTTACCATCTACATTTAACACATCTTATGAATTCTGCGTGAGTCTCAGAAGCTTACTCATTGTGTGTACTTAACACATCCTCTAAGTTTTGCCTCTGTTGCATAAGCGACTAGCTTATATACTATCTATGCCAAACATTTTGTAGAAGATCCATCCCATCCTATTTGTTTTCCTTGTCCTTTATAGCAGAATTACGTATTCTCAAGCAATACAGTAAACACACGTTACACTTTCCAAACCACCCACGTTCCTGCAACTCCACCACCTCCATCCCAGTCCAAGCTACCACTATCTTTCACCCAGTCAGCTTCTAACTGGTATCCCTGCTGCCACCCTGACCACCCACACAGCAGCCAGAGGATGCCCTCTGAAAGGGAAACTCTCTTCTGGCTCCATCTGGCCATAAAGTCTGAACTCCTAAGTGGCATTAAGGCCTATCGTGATATGGACACAATACCTCTCCTTTCTTCATTTCCCACTGTTACCATCCCCATACCCTGCACTCAACACCAGCCCTGCCTAGAAGGAGCTCCTTCCCAGGTGCCTGCTCACCCTTGTTCATCTCCTACACTCCAAGTCAGAACCAGCTCAGGTATTCCCCACTGTGATGGCTAGTTTTATGTGTCAACTTGACTGGGCTAAGGGAATTCCCAGAGAGCTAGTAAACAATATTTCTAGGTGTATCTATCAGGGTGTTTCCGAAAGACATTGGTATTTGATTCAGTAGACTAAAGAGATCTGTCCCCACCAATGTGGGCAGGCCTCAACTAATCCACTAGGGACACAAATGAAACAAAAGGCGAAGGGTGAACTCTCTCTTTCTTCTTGATCTGGGTTGTCCATCTTTTCCTACCTCAGACATCAGAGCTTCCGGTTCTCAGGCTTCAGGACTCTAAGACTTACGCCAACAGCCCCTCGCTCTTCAGGCCTTCAGCCTGAGCCTGAATTATACTCCTAGATCCCCTGGTTCTTCAGCTTGCAGATGCACATAGAGGCACTTTTCAGCCTCCATAACCACATGAGGCAATTCCTTTAATAAATCTCTCATATCTATCTATAGATCAATCCTATTAGTTCTGTTTCTCGGAAAACTCTAACAACATCTCCCCTGGGAATCATTTTTGGATTCTCTCCCCAGTAAATATTTAAGGAGAAAAGGAAGGAAGGAGAACAGAAAAGGGAAGGGAAGATGGAGGGAGAGAAGGATGAAGGGAGAAGAACTAGAACTATTGTACCATAAAAGGAACTAACTCAAGAGGTAATAGTTATCCTGCCCCTCTAGGTATTTAAGCAAAAAACTGAAAGATGTCTGCAAAGGAAAAAAAAAAACAGAAATTATTTACACACAGAATGTGCATGATCTTTCCTTGGACTCTGGATCTTCCAATTAACTCTTGATGCTAAACAAACTACCCCTATACTTAGTGGCTTAAAACAACATGCATTTTGTTATGTCCCATGATTTTGTGGCAAGGTTCACCTGGACCATTTTCTGCTTCATGTGGCTCTGACTATGGTCACTTGGTGGGACTCAGCCATCTGAGCTAGGCCGGCAGGTCCAAGATGGTGTCACTCACACGTCTGGACGTTGGCAAAGACTAGAAGGCTGGACTCAGCTGGGCACCTCCCCTTCTCTGTGTAGACTCAAAGTCTGACCACCAAGCGTGTCCAGAAGTGGGGCCACACTTCTTAGATGGCAGCTCAGGCTCCAGAAGACCAAGGTGAAAGTTCCCAGGCTTTTTAAAAACTAGACCCTTGGCAGCCCTGGTGGCTCAGCGGTTTGGCACTGCCTTCAGCCCAGAGTGTGATCCTGGGGACCCAGGATCGAGTCCCATGTCGAGCTCCCTGCGTGGATTCTGTCTCTCCCTCTGCCTGTGTCTCCGTCTCTCCCATGAATAAATAAATAAAATCTTAAAAAAAAAAAAGAACTAGACCCACAACTGGCATAGCAGCACTTCTTCCATGCTCATTTTTGGCCAAATCAGTTACAAGTCAGCCCAGATTCAAGGGGAGAAGAGATAGACCCCATCTCTTGATGAGGGGAATGTCAAAAATTTTGCAGCCATCCATAAATTCCCAGTGCAGAACTGATGACCACACCTCCAGAAAGCCTTGCCAGGACTGGGAACAGGGCAGGGAAATCAGCTCCTGAATCCCTGACCCACGGCAACTGTGAGAGATAAGATGTTTATTGTTGTTTAAAGCCACTTCATTTGGGGGTAATTTGTTACATAGCAACAGATTCTAAATCTGTACGCCTTCTCCAAACTGCCCTGTCCAAAACTGGGTCCTGAGTGGAAGGACACCAGGGACTGAACATGTTACGTACTTTAGGATAAGAACCTAAAGAATTTAAGGAAATTATCAGACCAGGTCTTCAAAATCTGCTTTCTCAGGGACAATTCACATTCATGTATTCATTTAACAAATATTTATGAGTGCTCACCATGTGCCATGCACAAAGCAAAGTAGTAGAGACAGAAGGATGAGTAAAAACAGACATGCTCGGGAAACTACATGCTTCTATGAGACTCTCCCACTCTGGGTCCTGTCCTGCTCCGTAACCTGGAAGGTTCACCTGCAAGGCAGGTCCTGCCGGATGAAGATGGGCACCAGGCACCTTTGAGCATTCACAGCCCCTCTAAGCCCACCTTGCTCTCTGCTCTGGTCCACTGCATGTTAAGGGCCCTCCGTCCCATTGCTGGGACCTAGTGCTCTGGCTTCTGGCTTCCCTGGGAAGCTCCAGCCCCAAACCAGAGCCACGAATGGCAAGGACGGCCTGGGCATCTGCCTTGTGAGCCGCCCCGCTAAGTCCAGGCCACCAGTCCCGAAGTCACCCGGCCGGTTCCTCCTTGTGCCTGCACGGGCTGCGGGCTGCCCCAGCTGAGCTGAGACACTCATCCCTGGGCTGGGCTGGCTCTTCGCTTCCCTTCGGGCCCATGAGCCATTGTCCCCGGCCAGCGAGGCGCATCTCGGAAGCACCATCTCCTCGGGCTCTTTTTCTTGTTCTGCCTGGATTGGGCTCATTTACTAAAAATTAGTTGGGAATGAAAAAAGCCCCTAGTTTATTAGCGTGCTATTATTCCCCTCCCGCCGTCCCCCTGCCGCATGATGGATTGCCTGGTGAGGGGACGCAGCCCCAGCCGGGGAGCGAGCAAGCTCCGCGCGGTCCCCGGCGCAGACAGATGGGGAGGCCGAGTCCTGACCATGATTGATTAGCTCCGCAAAGCCTGTTGAGCGGAGTTCCATCAAGATTGATGCTTTCTCCTCATAACAGCATTTCCAAAAAGTTTCTATTACATTTTGATTATGTTTATAGAATCTCGCTGGTCCGGGGGAAGATGCAATCTCTTCCCAGTGTGTGTGCGTCTGCGTGGGCCGTGGTAGGGCCCCGCTCGCCCTGGCTGCCCAGGGCCCCTCACTTTCTGGGCAGCGGGAAGGCCCTTCCTTGCCTCCCAACATCGAGTTGGAGGAAGCCAATGTCCACTCCCCCAGCACCTGAAGTCCAGTCTCAGGGCAACTCTGGTTTTGGAGGGCAAGTGCCACAGGTGTTCTAAGGCCCTGGCCTGAGACCTACAGGATTCTGGAAGGAACTGGACAGCCCCCATCTGTCTACCTGGTCCCCGTGGGCACAGTATGGGGCCTTGTCAAATGTCTGGTAAGCTCCATGTTTAAATATTTATATGAATGTGTCTATTTGTGCGCGTGTGCGTGTGTGTCACACTTTACCCCACAAGGGATTTGAGTGATTTACAGGAAACAGTGAAAAATAAATTAGAGAACAAAAAATAGGACCAGGGAAATGCAAATCAGCCCAGAATAGCAAGTCCAAAATGTGGAAGTAAAATATGTATGCAGTCAAGTAAGATCCTACATGGGCTTTCTGTGTGGGCCTTAAATCTGGTCTGAGTTTCCTGAGAGTCCAAGAGAAAAGGGAAATAAAATTAGTTACTCAGGTCTTACCGTCATTAGTAAAAGAATGAAAAAAGCCAGCTCCTCAGGAGACTCAATTCTTCAATTAAGGATTTCTTCCACTTTAATTCTAAAGAAAACTTCATGCTAGAGAGTTCTGCATGAAAAACTGTGAGAAATGTGTAAACCAGTTAAAATGTTTCTCAGCCTTGACATCTTGGGCTGGGTAATTTTTGTTTGAGCGGGGGAGGCTCTATCCCATATACTGTAGGATATTTAACAGCATCCCTGGCCTCTACCCACTAGGGGTCCATAGCAACCCCTCCTCATCTGAGACAACCAAATACATCTCCAGATATTGTCAAATGTCCCCTGGAGTAAGGTTGCTAGATTTAGCAAATAGAAATAAATTCAGGATGCCTAGTAAAATTTGAGAAACGAATAATATCACAATGAATAAACACTGATTAATATTTAAGTGTAAGTATACCCCCATGCAACATTTGGGACATACTTATACTAAAAAGTATTCTCTTTTTAAAGATTTTATTTATTTATTCATGAGAGATAGAAAGAGGCAGAGACACAGGCAGAGGGAGAAGTAAGCTCCATGGAGGGAGCCCGATATGGAACTCAATCCCAGGACCCCAGGATCACAAACTGAGCCAAGGCAGATGCTCAACCACTGAGCCACCGAGGTGCCCTTCTTTTTTTTTTTTTTTTTATTTATGATAGTCACAGAGAGAGAGAGAGAGGCAGAGACACAGGCAGAGGAAGAAGCAGGCTCCATGCACCGGGAGCCCGACGTGGGATTCGATCCCGGGTCTCCAGGATCGCGCCCTGGGCCAAAGGCAGGCGCCAAACCGCTGCGCCACCCAGGGATCCCTTTTTTTTTTTTTTTAATCTGAAATTCAAATATAACTGAGAATCCCATATTTTATAAAGTAACCCCTCCCAATGGACAACATCGTCTGGTGGGAACAAGAACCTCAGGAACTCTTCAAACCTGATACACTGCAAGGTGCCCACTCCCTACTCCAGATGTTTTAAAGTGTTATAATGGTGAAAATGTGTTTTTCATCAATGCTTCTATTTATTTATATGTCGCCAACAGTTTGTTTTCTGTTTCCTATCTTTTTTAGAATAAGAAATACCCTAAATATTGTGAAATAACTTGTGAATAATTTAGGCCAATTTTTTCACCAGAAACAAACAAACCTTCTGATTGAGAACCACTGTGTTAATGGCCTCAACATAGCCCTTCAGGTAATGCAGCAGACTGTTCCAGAAGGCTCTTGCAGTATCCACAAAAGAGCCAAGGACATAACTCTACCATATGACTTTTAAAAAGCAAATCTTCAGAATTTTAAACAATATCATCTTTCCACACTGTTTTCTGCTTGAAATAATACACTTCACAGCAACCTGCCCATAGCCTACAAGCCCAGAATCCCTCTGCAAAAAGGCAACAGGTGAGTTTCACCGTCTGGCCCTGAATGACCTTATGTCGGCTTCCTGTGGCCACTGGGATTACGAAATAGACTCAGGCCATCTTTAGAAATAATCCATTGTTGGATTACTCAATTGTAAAAACTGGCTAGGCTTCTGGAAAAATAACAAGCTGGATGCCTTCCTCACTCTTCATTGCAAAATAAATTCCATGTGTATAAAAACTCTAAACCCTAAAAATGAAATTAGAATAATGCTAGAAAAAATACAGGTTCATTTTTGGAATTTCAGAATGGGAAAAGGCTTTTGTGTCACCTTCTGGACACAAAATCTAGGACCCATTAAATAAAAGATTGAGAGGTACAACTATATTTTGAAAAACTTTTTTTTTTTTTTTTTTTTTTTCATTTTGAAAAACTTAAACTCTCCACATGGCAGAAAGAAAAAAGAAGAATGATGAGCTCAGAGAAATACATAAGCAGCATAAAATAAAGAACTAATTTCTCTATTACAGAAAGAGGTTCTCACAAATCAATTAAGGGAGAAAAAAACACAGAAAACTGGTTTTAAAAAGAATAGGAACACAGAGTTCTTAGAAAAAGAAACACAAATGGCTTTTAAGTACATGCAAGAATGGTGAACCTCACTCTGATAGAAATTAAAACCACAATTTTAAACCTCCATCAGATGGGCAAAGATCAAAATGTTTAATGACATACTGTTAAGAACTGGAGGAAACAGACACAGTGTTGCTGGAAACAGGTGCACTGGGGTCACCCTTGGAAGGTATTTTGGCAGTATGCATTCAGATTTTAAATATATAAGTCCACTTTGGGTATTTATTCCACAGATATTCTCAGATATATGAGCACAAAGATACATGAACAAGGTTATTCATGAAAGCATTCTGTTTATGGTAAAAGTTTGTGAATAAGCTAACTGTCCACCACTACAAACTTCTTAAATGGATTATGCTACATCCATGAAAAGACATACTAGATAGCAGTTAAGAAATATGGGATAGCTGTAGAATATGCAACAAGAAGGAGTGATCTCTAAGATATATGTTAAGTAAAAAAAAAAAAGATATATAGAGGATGGTAAGGAAATGGAGATGTACAAATACACCTTCTGTGTCCATATCCTATTCTTACAGCTATGCACAAGAACCTACTCATGTGGACTTTCTCTACGAAGGGAATAGAGAAACCAGGAACGAAAGATGAAAACTTACTTTTTAGTGAATACTCTTTTGAACTGTTTGGGTATTTTTTTATCATGTGTGTGTAACTTTTCAAAACGAAATATTTAAAAATGTTTAATAAAAAACGCCAGGGTGCCTAGGTGGCTCAGTCAGTTAAGCCTCCAACTTCAGCTCAGGTCAGGATCCCAGGATCCTGGGATGGAGCCCTGCATCAGGTTCTCTGCTCTGGGGAGCCTGCTTCTCCCTCTCCCTCTGCCTGCTGTTCTCTCTGTTTGTGTTCTCGCTTGCTCTCTCTCTGTCAAATAAATAAAATCTTTAAAAAAATAAAATAAATAAAATAAAAATAAATTTTAAAAAATGCCCAATTGCACTTAAGAAAATTTATTCTATGGAATGAACCAGAAATGGCTGCTAAAATTCATGCTCTGAAATATTTATTATAAAGCTATTTATAATAGTGAAAAAATGGAAACATCTAACAATAGAAGTTTGGTTTAAATAAATTATGGTATATCCATACATTAGACTACTTTCAACCATTAAAAATCACATTCATAAAGAATGACTTAGGACATGAGAAAATTATCATGAGAGGTTATCAAGTGAAAAAAAAACAGGTACAAAATAGTATGTGCAGTAGGATCCTGATTTCTCTCTCTCTCTCTCTGTCTCACGCACACACACACACACACACACACAGAAATGTTTATAAGCTAGATAGGGTATTTCCCACATGTTAGCCACCATACAGATACAAGGGTTACTTATATCCTTTTCTTCATACTTTCTATATATTCTACATTTCCTATTAAGAAATAATAATTTTATAATAAAATGGCATTAAATGTTCCATGGAAAAAAAATAAATTTCCACTAGCCCACTAACATTGTATGAAAAAGAAATCATTTTCCACTCAAATGGATATCAAGTTCCCTAGACCCTCTATGGGGCTTAGAGTCTATCTTTATTAAGTGAAAAGGCTGAGGGATGCCTGGGTGGCTCAGTGGTTGAGCGTCTGCCTTTGGCTCTGATCCTGATCCTGAGGTCCTGGGATCAAGTCCTGCATCCGGCTCCCTGCAAGAACCTGCTTCTCCCTCTGCCTATGTTTCTGTGTGTCTCTCATGAATGAATGAATGAATGAATGAATAAATAAATAAATAAATAAATAAATAAAGTCTTTCTTAAAAAATGAAAAGGCTGAGTTCTATTGGAGAATTGTTTGTGGGCTAGCCTAATTTTGGGTGACTCAGTTAACCTAATTAGAAGTCACGGCTCAGTCCCATGGAATTCATGTGAGGCTGGGGAAGAGGAGGACAAAGGTACTGCTCCTTGATATCATCCAGAACTCCTTCCCGCATATTTTTGGCTAAAACCACTACCTTTATTTCCAGAAGAAAGCTATAGCAGCTTCTTCATGTCCATTAAACTTTCAAAGCCCACCACATCCAGGCAGCTCTCTCTGATACCACCTCCTCTGCTTTCTTAGGACATGGTGCAGGCACCTAGCCTCTAGTACCCAGTGAGCTACTGTACTGTAGAAGTATTTTAAATTTACTAGTAATAACATCTGCCATTTATTTGGCTCTTCAACTTGTCCCACACTCTCTGCTAAGCCCAATACATCCATTCATTCATTCGACCTTCACAACAACCCTATGACAAAGCCTCTATAAATCATACATTTCAGCAAATTGAGGCACAGAGGAATCCAGTTACTCACTCAAGATCTTGCAAACAATAATGGTAGCACCAGGACTCAGATTTAGTTCAGTGATTTCTTTTTTTTTTTTTTTTTTTTTTAGTTCAGTGATTTCAAAGGCCATAATCTAAGCTACCATGAAATGCTGAACTCTTTCAAGATGTGTGCCCCACATCGAAGAGTCTTTATACTGGGCAGATCCAGCCAAGTATTCATTTCTTCCCCTTGACAGCAGCAACCAAATGTTGATTTGGGAAACACACAGCGCTCATTGCATGCAGCATTTCTGGGATGGTCATTCAAGGTGTCCTACCTTTCCTGGCCATGTGACCTTAGCCATGTCATGCTCATTTCCAGAATTCAGAGTCTCAAATGGGTGATGCAGGGACAGAAAGGACAAAGGCCCCTTGATCCAACTGGTCTTTGATTCCTGATAACTAGACTCTATCCTCAGGGCTGAACCTACTGATTTCACCTGCACCATAAAATTCCTAGTTTTGCTTGGGTTAGCCAGAGTTGACTCAATTTAGGTTGTGACCTGACCCTAACTGAAAGGGCCAGTATCTACAATATAAAAAGAACTCCCAAAATTCAAGAGTAAGACACCAAAATTCTCCAAAAAAATAAATAAATAAAAATTTAGCAAGCCAAATCCAGCAACATGTGACCAAGTGGCATTTATCCCAGAGTGCAAGGTTGGCTGAACATACAAAACTCAGTCAGTGCAATACCACATTTATAGAATAAAAGACAACAAAAAACATATGATCATCTCAAAAGAGGCATAAAAAGCTTTTGAAAAATCCAGTACCCTTTTATTAACAAACTAAAAATATACTTAACAAACAAGAAATAAAACTGAACTTTCTCGACCTGATAATGGCCACCTGCAAGAGGAAAAAAAAAAAACTCACATCATAATCAATGGTGACAAATTCGGTGTTTTCCTCCTGAGATCAGGAACAAGACAAGTATGTCTGCTCTTGCCATTTCTCTTCATCATTGTACTGTAAGTTCTAGCCAGGATCACTAAACAAGAAAAAGACACAAAAGGTGGACAGAATAAAAGACATATTTTCCAGACTGGAAAACAAGAAGTAAAATTATCTCTGTTTACAGATAACATGATCTTATATGTAGAAAATCCTAAGTAATCTACTAAAAATTTGGTAGAAAAAGTAATAAGTTCAGTAATCTTATAGGATACAAGATCAATATACAAAAAGATTGTATTTCTTTACACTTTCAATGAACTATCCAAAAATGAAATTAAGAAAAGAATCCTATTTACAATAGCATCAAAAAGAATAAAATACTTAGGAATAAATCTAGCAGAAGTGCAATATTCATACAATGAAAACTGTTAAGAATATCATTGAGGGTGCCTGGGTGGCTCAGCAGTTGAGCGTCTGCTTTTGGCTCAGGGTGTAACACCAGGGTCCTGGGATGGAGCCCCATATCAGGCCCCCTGCAGGGGGGGGACCTTCTCCCTCTGCCTATATCTCTGCCTCTCTCTCTGTCTCTCTCATGAACAAATAAATAAAATATTTAAAAGAAAAGAATCTTTGAAAAACGTTAAAGACCTAAATAAATAGAAAGATAGCTGATGTTCATGTATTGTAAGGCTTAATATTAAGATGGTAGTACTCTTCAAATTGCTCGAAAGGAACCCTACCAAAACTTTCAGTTACCTTTTTTGTAGAAATTGATAAGCTGATCCTAAAAATACTATGGAAATGCAAGAAGAGATAAAAACAATAGAATAAACAAAATCATCTTAGAAGAGAATAAGAGTGAAGGACTCACACTTCCCAATTTCAAAACTTAATGTATAGCTACAAGAATCAGGACATTGTGGTACTGGCATAAGGATAGAAGTAGGGATCCCTGGGTGGCGCAGTGGTTTGGCGCCTGCCTTTGGCCCAGGGTGCGATCCTGGAGACCCGGGATCGAATCCCACGTCGGGCTCCCGGTGCATGGAGCCTGCTTCTCCTTCTGCCTATGTCTCTGCCTCTCTCTCTCTCTCTCTCTCTGTGTGACTATCATAAATAAATAAAAATTTTAAAAAAAAAAGGATAGAAGTATAGATCAATGAACTAGAATCCAAAATCCAAAAAAAAATCTTTACTTAAAAAAAAATCTTTACATTTATGGTCAATTTATTTTCAAGAATGGTGCTGAGACATTTCAGTAGAGAAAGAATGGCCTTTTCAGAAAGTGGTGCTGGGCTCCCCCAACTGCTAACACCTGAAAATCAGCACAACAGGCCCCTCCCCCAGAACACCAGCTGACGGACAACTTCCAGGAGAAGCCAAGGGACTTAAAGAACACAGAATCAGAAGATACTCCCCGGTGGTTCTTTTTTTGTTTGTTTGTTTGTTTTTGTTTTTGTTTTTGTTTTGTTTTGCTTTTTGATTTGTTTCCTTCCCCCACCCCCTTTTTTTCTCCTTTCTTTTTCTTTCTCTTTTTCTTCTTTTTTTTTTCGTTTTTTTTTTCTTTTTCTTCCCCTTTTTTTTCTCTTTCTCTTTTCTTTCCTTCTTTCTCTCCTCTCTTTTTCTCTTTTTCCCAATACAACTTGCTTTTGGCCACTCTGCACTGAGCAAAATGACTAGAAGGAAAACCTCACCTCAAAAGAAAGAATCAGAAACAGTCCTCTCTCCCACAGAGTTACAAAATCTGGATTACAATTCAATGTCAGAAAGCCAATTCAGAAGCACTATTATACAGCTACTGGTGGCTCTAGAAAAAAGCATAAAGGACTCAAGAGACTTCATGACTGCAGAATTTAGAGCTAATCAGGCAGAAATTAAAAATCAATTGAATGAGATGCAATCCAAACTAGAAGTCCTAACGACGAGGGTTAACGAGGTGGAAGAACGAGTGAGTGACCTAGAAGACAAGTTGATAGCAAAGAGGGAAACTGAGGAAAAAAGAGACAAACAATTAAAAGACCATGAAGATAGATTAAGGGAAATAAACGACAGCCTGAGGAAGAAAAACCTACGTTTAATTGGGGTTCCCGAGGGCGCCGAAAGGGACAGAGGGCCAGAATATGTATTTGAACAAATTCTAGCTGAAAACTTTCCTAATCTGGGACGGGAAACAGGCATTCAGATCCAGGAAATAGAGAGATCCCCCCCCTAAAATCAATAAAAACCGTTCAACACCTCGACATTTAATTGTGAAGCTTGCAAATTCCAAAGATAAAGAGAAGATCCTTAAAGCAGCAAGAGACAAGAAATCCCTGACTTTTATGGGGAGGAGTATTAGGGTAACAGCAGACCTCTCCACAGAGACCTGGCAGGCCAGAAAGGGCTGGCAGGATATATTCAGGGTCCTAAATGAGAAGAACATGCAACCAAGAATACTTTATCCAGCAAGGCTCTCATTCAAAATGGAAGGAGAGATAAAGAGCTTCCAAGACAGGCAGCAACTAAAAGAATATGTGACCTCCAAACCAGCTCTGCAAGAAATTTTAAGGGGGACTCTTAAAATTCCCCTTTAAGAAGAAGTTCAGTGGAACAGTCCACAAAAACAAAGACTGAATAGATATCATGATGACACTAAACTCATATCTCTCAATAGTAACTCTGAATGTGAACGGGCTTAATGACCCCATCAAAAGGCGCAGGGTTTCAGACTGGATAAAAAAGCAGGACCCATCTATTTGCTGTCTACAAGAGACTCATTTTAGACAGAAGGACACCTACAGCCTGAAAATAAAAGGTTGGAGAACCATTTACCATTCGAATGGTCCTCAAAAGAAAGCAGGGGTAGCCATCCTTATATCAGATAAACTAAAATTTACCCCAAAGACTGTAGTGAGAGATGAAGAGGGACACTATATCATACTTAAAGGATCTATTCAACAAGAGGACTTAACAATCCTCAATATATATGCTCCGAATGTGGGAGCTGCCAAATATATAAATCAATTATTAACCAAAGTGAAGAAATACTTAGATAATAATACACTTATACTTGGTGACTTCAATCTAGCTCTTTCTATACTTGATAGGTCTTCTAAGCAAAACATCTCCAAAGAAACGAGAGCTTTAAATGATACACTGGACCAGATGGATTTCACAGATATCTACAGAACTTTACATCCAAACTCAACTGAATACACATTCTTCTCAAGCGCACATGGAACTTTCTCCAGAATAGACCACATATTGGGTCACAAATCGGGTCTGAACCGATACCAAAAGATTGGGATTGTCCCCTGCATATTCTCAGACCATAATGCCTTGAAATTAGAACTAAATCACAACAAGAAGTTTGGAAGGACCTCAAACACATGGAGGTTAAGGACCATCCTGCTAAAAGATAAAAGGGTCAACCAGGAAATTAAGGAAGAATTAAAAAGATTCATGGAAACTAATGAGAATGAAGATACAACCGTTCAAAATCTTTGGGATGCAGCGAAAGCAGTCCTAAGGGGGAAATACATCGCAATACAAGCATCCATTCAAAAACTGGAAAGAACTCAAATACAAAAGCTAACCTTACACATAAAGGAGCTAGAGAAAAAACAGCAAATAGATCCTACACCCAAGAGAAGAAGGGAGTTAATAAAGATTCGAGCAGAACTCAACGAAATCGAGACCAGAAGAACTGTGGAACAGATCAACAGAACCAGGAGTTGGTTCTTTGAAAGAATTAATAAGATAGATAAACCATTAGCCAGCCTTATTAAAAAGAAGAGAGAGAAGACTCAAATTAATAAAATCATGAATGAGAAAGGAGAGATCACTACCAACACCAAGGAAATACAAACGATTTTAAAAACATATTATGAACAGCTATACGCCAATAAATTAGGCAATCTAGAAGAAATGGACGCATTCCTGGAAAGCCACAAACTACCAAAACTGGAACAGGAAGAAATAGAAAACCTGAACAGGCCAATAACCAGGGAGGAAATTGAAGCAGTCATCAAAAACCTCCCAAGACACAAGAGTCCAGGGCCAGATGGCTTCCCAGGAGAATTTTATCAAACGTTTAAAGAAGAAATCATACCTATTCTCCTAAAGCTGTTTGGAAAGATAGAAAGAGATGGAGTACTTCCAAATTCGTTCTATGAAGCCAGCATCACCTTAATTCCAAAGCCAGACAAAGACCCCGCCAAAAAGGAGAATTACAGACCAATATCCCTGATGAACATGGATGCAAAAATTCTCAACAAGATACTGGCCAATAGGATCCAACAGTACATTAAGAAAATTATTCACCACGACCAAGTAGGATTTATCCCTGGGACACAAGGCTGGTTCAACACCCGTAAAACAATCAATGTGATTCATCATATCAGCAAGAGAAAAACCAAGAACCATATGATCCTCTCATTGGATGCAGAGAAAGCATTTGACAAAATACAGCATCCATTCCTGATCAAAACTCTTCAGAGTGTAGGGATAGAGGGAACATTCCTCGACATCTTAAAACCCATCTATGAAAAGCCCACAGCAAATATCATTCTCAATGGGGAAGCACTGGGAGCCTTTCCCCTAAGATCAGGAACAAGACAGGGATGTCCACTCTCACCACTGCTATTCAACATAGTACTGGAAGTCCTAGCCTCAGCAATCAGACAACAAAAAGACATTAAAGGCATTCAAATTGGCAAAGAAGAAGTCAAACTCTCCCTCTTCGCCGATGACATGATACTCTACATAGAAAACCCAAAAGTCTCCACCCCAAGATTGCTAGAACTCATACAGCAATTCGGTAGCGTGGCAGGATACAAAATCAATGCCCAGAAGTCAGTGGCATTTCTATACACTAACAATGAGACTGAAGAAAGAGAAATTAAGGAGTCAATCCCATTTACAATTGCACCCAAAAGCATAAGATACCTAGGAATAAACCTCACCAAAGATGTAAAGGATCTATACCCTCAAAACTATAGAACACTTCTGAAAGAAATTGAGAAAGACACAAAGAGATGGAAAAATATTCCATGCTCATGGATTGGCAGAATTAATATTGTGAAAATGTCAATGTTACCCAGGGCAATATACACATTTAATGCAATCCCTATCAAAATACCATGGACTTTCTTCAGAGAGTTAGAACAAATTATTTTAAGATTTGTGTGGAATCAGAAAAGACCCCGAATAGCCAGGGGAATTTTAAAAAAGAAAACCATATCTGGGGGCATCACAATGCCAGATTTCAGGTTGTACTACAAAGCTGTGGTCATCAAGACAGTGTGGTACTGGCACAAAAACAGACACATAGATCAGTGGAACAGAATAGAGAATCCAGAAGTGGACCCTGAACTTTATGGGCAACTAATATTCGATAAAGGAGGAAAGACTATCCATTGGAAGAAAGACAGTCTCTTCAATAAATGGTGCTGGGAAAATTGGACATCCACATGCAGAAGAATGAAACTAGACCACTCTCTTTCACCATACACAAAGATAAACTCAAAATGGATGAAAGATCTAAATGTGAGACAAGATTCCATCAAAATCCTAGAGAAGAACACAGGCAACACCCTTTTTGAACTCGGCCATAGTAACTTCTTGCAAGATACATCCACGAAGGCAAAAGAAACAAAAGCAAAAATGAACTATTGGGACTTCATCAAGATAAGAAGCTTTTGCACAGCAAAGGATACAGTCAACAAAACTCAAAGACAACCTACAGAATGGGAGAAGATATTTGCAAATGACATATCAGATAAAGGGCTAGTTTCCAAGATCTATAAAGAACTTATTAAACTCAACACCAAAGAAACAAACGATCCAATCATGAAATAGGCAAAAGACATGAACAGAAATCTCACAGAGGAAGACATAGACATGGCCAACATGCATATGAGAAAATGCTCTGCATCACTTGCCATCAGGGAAATACAAATCAAAACTACAATGAGATACCACCTCACACCAGTGAGAATGGGGAAAATTAACAAGGCAGGAAACAACAAATGTTGGAGAGGATGCGGAGAAAAGGGAACCCTCTTACACTGTTGGTGGGAATGTGAACTGGTGCAGCCACTCTGGAAAACTGTGTGGAGGTTCCTCAAACAGTTAAAAATATACCTGCCCTACGACCCAGCAATTGCACTGTTGGGGATTTACCCCAAAGATACAAATGCAATGAAACGCCGGGACACCTGCACCCCGATGTTTCTAGCAGCAAAGGCCACGATAGCCAAACTGTGGAAGGAGCCTCGGTGTCCAACGAAAGATGAATGGATAAAGAAGATGTGGTTTATGTATACAATGGAATATTACTCAGCTATTAGAAATGACAAATACCCACCATTTGCTTCAACGTGGATGGAACTGGAGGGTATTATGCTGAGTGAAGTAAGTCAGTCGGAGAAGGACAAACATTATATGTTCTCATTCATTTGGGGAATATAAATAATAGTGAAAGGGAAAATAAGGGAAGGGAGAAGAAATGTGTGGGAAATATCAGAAAGGGAGACAGAACGTAAAGACTGCTAACTCTGGGAAACGAACTAGGGGTGGTAGAAGGGGAGGAGGGCGGGGGGTGGGAGTGAATGGGTGACGGGCACTGGGTGTTATTCTGTATGTTAGTAAATTGAACACCAATAATAAAAAAATAAATAAATAAATAAAAAATAAAAAATAAAAAATAAAAAAAATAAAAAAAAAAAGAAAGTGGTGCTGGGACAACTGAGTATCCACATGCAAAAGAATGAAGTTGGGCTCCTACCACACATTATATGAAAATTAACTCAAAATTTGATCAGTAATCTAAATATAAAAACTAAATCCACAACAGTCTTTGAAGAAGACATAATAGTAAACCTGCATGTCCTTGGGTTAGGCAATGGTTTCTTAGATATGACACCAAAAGTACAAACAACCAAAGAAAAAATAGATAAATTGTATTTCATCAAAATTTAAAACACCAGAAGGCTTTATCAAAAGGTTCCATGGAATGGGAGAAAATATTTGCAAATCATATATCCAACAAGAGATTTGTGTTCAGAATACATAAAGAACTCTTACAACCCAACAACAACAAAAAAGACAACCCAGTTTGAAAATGGGCAAGATTTGGAATAAACATTTCTCCAAATAATATATACAGATTGCCAGTTAGCACATAAAAGATGCTCAACATAATTTGTTATTGGAGAAATGGAAATCAAAACTACAAGGAGATACCATTTCATGCCCACAAGGATGCCTATAGTCAACAAGGTGGAATAACAAATATTTGCAAGGATGTGGAGGTATTGAGCCCTCAGACTTTGCTAGTGGGAATATAAAATGATGCACCAATTCTGGGAAACAGTTTGGCATTTCCTCAAAATATAGAGTTTCCAGGGGTGTCTGGGTGTCTCAGATGGTTAAGCATCTGTCTTTAGGTCAGGTCATGATCTCCCAGCCCTGGGATCAGGCTCCCAGCTCAGCGGGGAATCTGTTTCTTCTCATTCTTCCTCTCCCCCTGCCCATGTTCTCTCTCTCTCTCTCTCTCTCTCTCTCTCTCTCTCTCTCTCTCCCCACCCCATCTCAAACGAATACATAAAACCTTAAAAAAAAAACACAGAGTTTCCATGAGACCTAGCAATTCCATTCCTACATATATACACAAGAGAATTGAAAACATGTTGATACAAAAATTTGCACACAGTGTTCATACCAGCATTAGTCACCACAGTCCAAAAATGCAAACAACACAAATGTCTATCCATGGATAAACGTGGATAAACAAAATGTGATAGATCCACATAGTAGAATATTATCCACCCAAAGAAAAGGATGAAATTCTACAATAGGGTTGAAACTTGAAAACATTATGATAAATGAAAGAAGCCAGACACCAAAAGTTATATATTGTATAATTCCACTCATATGACTATCCAAAACAGGCACATGTACAGAGACAGAAAATAAAAAAAGAAAATAGATTCCTGTTTGCCAGGGACTGGGGGAAGGGGAATAGGAAGTGACTGTGAATAGGCACAGGGTTTCATTCTGAGTTGATGAAATGTTCTGAAATTAGAGAGTGATTATCAATGTATGCTTTGTTAATATACTAAAAACCACTCCAGTGTACTCTTCAAGAAAGTCAATTTTATGATATGTGATTTATATTTCAATAAAGCAGTGATTTCTAAAAAGAGAGCTCAAAAAAAAAAAAACTCAGTAAAAAAGCAAACAATCCAATTGGAAAATGGGCAAAAGATACAAAGAGACATTTCACAGAAGGCGATATATAGGCGGCAAATGAGCACATGAAAAGGTGTTCAACATCATTAGCCATTAGGAAAATGCAAATTGAAACCACGATGGAACATATAAGAATCACAAAAAGAAAAAATAGTAACACCACCAAATGCTGGCAAGGATGCAGAGAAACTGGAACACTTACACATTGCTGGTGGGGCTGTAGAATGATACAGCCATCCTGGAAAACAATTTGGCAGTTTGTTATAAAAATTCAGCATACGATTATCATGTGACCCAGCAATTGTACTCTTGGGTGATTACCCCAGAGAAAGGAAAAGTTATGTTCACACATAGGTGAAACTGTATGAAAACCTACACCTGAATGCTCATGACAGCTTTATTAGTGATAGTGCAAACCTGGAAACAACCCAGATGTCCTTCAATGAATGAATAAACTCTGGTATATCCATAGCATGGAATACTACAGAGCAATAAAAAGGAATTAATTTTAGGGGCACCTGACTGGCTCGGTTGAAGGCATTTGACTCTTGATCTTGGGGTCATGAGTTCAAGCACCACATGGGGTGTAGAGATTACTTAAACAAATAAAACTTTTTTTAAAAGGAATGAATTATTGATAGACAACCTGGATGAATCTTCAGGGAATTATGCTGAATTTTTAAAAAACCAATCCCAAAAGATTGCACATTGTATGATTCCATTTAGGTAAGATTTGGGGGAAGGGGTTTGAAATCAAGGATGGATCCGTGGTTGCTAGGAGTTGTAAACTGAGGCCTGGGGGATGGGAGAGAGGTGGGAGTGGTTATTTAAGGGCAACATAAGAGATCCTTGTGGTAATTGATCTATCTTGACTGCGGTGGTGAAGACCTTAATCTACGCATGTGTTAACACCGAACAGAACAAAATACATACACACTCATAAGTATAAATAAAAGTGGGAAAATATTAGTAAGATCCATAAACTGTATCAATGTCAATATCCTGGTTGTGAAATTGCACTGCAGTTTTAGGAGGTGTTACCACTGCAGGAATATGGGGAAAGGATACAGGAAATTTCTCTGTGTTGTTTCTTACAGCTGCATATGAATCAACAATTATCTCAGTACAAAAAGCTTAGTTTTAAAACCCCCTACCTGCTTAAAAAAAAAAAAAAAAACACCCTACCTGATATGATGGAAGGAAAGGAGAGAGGGAGGGAGAGAAGGAGAGAGAGGGAAGGGAAGAAAAGTCACATCTGCTGTGGATTTGCCTTATTACAGAATCCAGGCTCTTTAATACCTGGTTGGAGATACACATTATTCTTATCCCCATTTTATAGATGAAGAAACTGAGTCTCAAAGAATAACTATCCCTTACTCAGAGACACACTTTGAAAAGTCAGGATTCAAGCCCTGCTCTCTGACTCTCACGCCTGCCTTCACCCTTCAGGCAAACACAGCCATCAATCAAATGTAGGCAATGACTGCATTACTCAAGAGGAAATTGAAGCCAGATTGTAAGACGCAGTCCACAAAATTCATGATTTCTTCCCCCACCCCCACTCCTTCTACTTGGTCCCTTTTTCATATGGATTGGGTTTTTATTTCTGCATTTATTGCACACGCAAATTACAGATGAGAGCATCGACTACACAAGTCATTACTCAGAGTAGCATCTCCCCAACTGCCACCGGACGAGGACCGAACAGCTTGTGGTTAATTTGCTATATAATCACTGCCTGTGACAGGGGGGCAGGGCTGTGCCTATGCTAATATTTGGAAAGGGGAAGCTGAGCAGAGAGGACTCCTGGGGCATGGGGAGGGAGAGTGGGATTGGTTGGACCAAGGAGAAAAGAAGAGAGTTGTTGGGGAGCAGAAGGAGGGGTCTCTGCCCCAGTCACAGGCTTCTGGGAGGGTCTGCTCCTCTGCCAAGAAGTACAATTGCTCCATCCCATTAGTCACGTCTCCATGGGGGAACTAACCAGAATCCCCACTCTCCCAGCCTCCGCCATTCCTGGCCACCACCACTACTGCCTCGGCTCAGAGGAGGGATATTTTTACGCACAGGCATAACGGCAGGGATGGCTGATGGGCTGGAGGAAACTTACCAACAGGCAAGAGTTACACCACTCTACCAGTGTGCTAACAATCCAACAAGAAAAAAGGCCAACAATCCAATAAAAAAATGGGCAAAGGATGTGAACAAGCAGTTCTCAGATTAGGAAGCTTAAATCGCCTCTGAACATACAAAAAGATGCTTAACCTGAGGCTTTGGAAAAAAGAAATAAACAAACAAAAATCACAATGCAATACCATTTTTTATTTATTGAATTAACAAAGATTAAAATGTTTGATCACACACTGAACTGGCCCGAGTGCAGAGAAACCACCAGCCTTTGAGAGCAATGGATGGCAATTCAGCATTCTCTGTCAAAATGTTTGACGCACGTACCCATTGACCCATAAATTCTACAGCTCTAGAATGTATTCCAAAGTCATACTTGCATATATGTATGCAGAGTTGGATGTACAAGGCCATTCACTGCAGCACGGTTTATAATAACAGAAGATTGGAGACAGCCTGAATGTCCATCAACAGAGGACTGCTTAAATAAATTGCCATACATCCATACAATGGAAATCTTTACGGCTGTTAAAAAAGAATGAGGCAGCTCTTTATGTACGGATATGAAACAATCTCCAAGATATATTGTTAAGTGAGAAAAGCAAAGTGCTGAACACTGTGATTAGAATGTTGCTCTTTGTGAGGGTTTTTTAAGGATATAGACATATACGTCTACAGTTATATATGCAGAGCATCCTTCTGGAAGGATGACAGTCTTTGCAATGTTTGGTTCTGTAGAGGGAAAAAAGGTTCTGCAGGCTGGAAACAAAGGAGGGGGAGGTGCATTGTTCACTTTACCATATGCAAGTGTAACACATTCTAGTGGATTAGTAATAATTTTTAAAGCTCCTGTTGGTTCCTCTTGTCCAAGAATCAAATCTCTTGCCCTAACACCCAGAGCCCTTTTGGTTTTGACGTGAGTCTATTCTCCTTGGTCTCCTGACACACCACCCCTAGAACACTCCTCTCTGAGGGCATTGAATTTCTCACTTCTCCTAAATGCACTGTGCTTTTTCATACCTCATTTACTGTTTTCTGCGTCTGGTATGCCCCCTTCACTTTCATTTGCCCTACGCAGGGCTACACATCATTCAAGACCCAGAAGTGGATATCTCAATGCACATTAACACATTAAAAGTTCTGAGGAGTCCTGCAAAGAAAAAAAATATGAAGTCGATTTAGCCAGTGCATCCCTCACTTTTTAACCCCAGAATTTCCTTCCCTCAAACACCGAGAGAGATGTAGTGGCAGTGGAAGTGGAGGTGTGTGTGGTTAGGGTGAATTGTCAGACAGAGGCTGAGTCAGAGGCGGAAACATAGTGAGTGATACCTGCAAAGCACCAAAGGTCCATGTTCTCTGCACAGTGGGGAAACCTTTTCCCTTGGTGACAGCTCGGCAGGCAGACACATGAAACAGATCAGAGAGAAGGAGGGAGAGAACCCTCATTGTTGAAGTAACTGGAGGCAGGTTCTATTCACCATCGATGGAAGAAAAGTTTCCTCTTGATTCTTTTACTATTGAGAGTCAAAATAACTGGAGCCACAGAGATAATGTTGGAGATTCTCTAAGAGTGGGAATAATAAGCAATTGCATCAGAGTCTGAGAATTTTCTGCATGTGGAGTTAAAATCCCTGATATGATGTAGAGAAGTAAGAGACATAGGGGATGTTCCATGCAACAGGTGGGCTGGGACGCCCACCAAAGAATACAAGATCCCATCATGGCACCCATGATAGATAGCAGACAAGAGCTATCCTGGTCATGGTCTCATCACACTCCTTAGAGCTAATGCTCAGTCTTCCTTTCCAACTCCCTCAACCGAACTGCATTTTTAAGATCTCTAGGGAATGCCCCACCTGGCCCAGCCATTCAGAAACCCTGCTCCTCAGTGCAGACTCCCCAGGCCATTTGCCCCAGCCCCGCAAGCGTGACTCAGACATGTGGAACATCAAAATCTTCTCCGCTTCTTCACAGCCACAGCCTAGTCTAAGACCTCGTGCTGCACCTGGCAACATTCTCCTAATTTCCTTCCTGATTCCATCCTGTCCCTAGTCCACACAGCTGTCAGAGCGCTTAAAAAAAATCAGATCATGTCATTCCTCCATTGAAAGCCATTAAGTGGGGTTTTCCTTTACTGTTTTAGTTTGCTTTGTTTTTAACAGCTTTATAGAGATATAATTCATATACCATACTATTCAACCATTTCATGGTTTTTAGAATATTCGCAGAGTTGTGCAGCCATGACCACAATCAATGTTAGAATATTTTAATCACACCCAAAAGAAACTCCTCACCCCTTAGCTGTCACTCCCCAAGCACCTCACACACACAGCCTGAAAACCACTGATCTATTTTCCGCCTCTATGGATTTGTCCATTATTGACATTTCATATAAATGGAATCATATAGTAACTGGTCTTCTGTCACTGGTTCTTTCCGTTACCATAATGTTTTCAAGGCCCATCCATGTTGTAGTATGTATCATCTTTTTATGGCTAAATAATATTCCACTGTGAGGATATGCCACATTTTGTCTGTTCATCAGTTGATGGACTTTTGAAAAATTTCCAATTTTGACCATTCTAAATAATGCTGATGCAAATATGTATATACAAGTTTATGTAAAAATACAATTTCTCTTGGGTAGATACCTAGGAGTAGGATTGCCAAATTATATAGAAACTCTGTTTCACCACTTGAGGACTGCCAACTATTTTCCAAAGTGGGTTACCATTTTACATTCCCACTAGCAGTATGTGAGACCCTCTACTGTATGATAAAGACAAACCTCCTTACCCTGGCCTTCAAGGTCCTCTCTAGTCTGGCTCATACAGCCCCAACCATCTCACCTCCCCTCACTCTGCTCCTTGTCCTTCATTCTCCAGCCACACTGGCCTCTTGCTTCCACCATCTCATGTTCCCTCCACCTTCCAAGCCATTAAAGACTGTTCCCTCTCTGATCACTTAACCAGAATAACCCCTGACCCACCTGAGCTTCTGCTTTGTAGCACACATCACAATTTCAATTCAACATGTAATTATACTAAAACTTGAAGAATTGACAATACTAAGTGTTGACAAGGATGTGAACAACTGGAACCATACACATGGCTGTGGAGAGTGTCAAGTGGACCATATAGTCTAGCAAATCTACTCCTCGTCACTTATCCATGAGCAATTAGTGCATATATCCATAAAGATAGGAACCAAAATGTTCATAATGGCTTCATTCATAATAGCCAAACACTGGAGACAATCCAAACATTCATCAGTAAGAGAATGGAAGAACAAATTGTGATATATCCATACAAAGAAATATTACACAGCAATAAAAGAAAGAAAAACTATTAATTTTCTTAGGTGGATCTTAAGACCACTACACTGAAGAAAAGAAGTCAGACATATTATATGATCGAATCACATGCAATTCAAGAACAGGCAAACTAATCTGTGGTGGTAGAAATCTGAATGGATGGTCCAGGAGTGAGTATTGTCTAGAAAAGGACATAAGAGAACTTCCTGAGGTGATGGAAGTATTCTGTATGTTGATCAGAGACACACATATGTAAAAAAAATCCATCAGTCCACAAATATATTATAAAGCAAATAGACAAAATGTTAATTGTAGAGTCTACATTGTGTGTATATGATGTCCACTGTACCCTTCTTCCCTCCATGTTTTAGTGATTTAACACAATAATCCCACTCATGCAATAGTCCAGTGCAGGTCTCACTGGTCAATGGGCAGCTTTCCTTCTTATGATGAGCCTCAGACCCTAATTCCTTCCTCCTTACGGCCCCACCATCCTCTAGTACAGCAGTTCTCAATTTGAAGTGATTTTGTCCCCTTAGCTCCACGTCTAAAGACATTTTCAATGCCTAAAAAGACATTCAGTTGTCCTGACTGGGGAAGAGGGTGCTACCAGTATCTAGTAGGTGGAGGCCAGAGATGTTGCTAAATACCCTACAGTGCACAGGACAGCCCCACAGCAAAAACATGTCCAGTCCAAAATGTCAGTATTGATACCAAAGAGAAACCCTGCTTTAGCAAATGTAACCTGGGTCCACTAACCCCAAGGAGTACTTGGAGAGAACTCTATTTCAATATAATTGGTTTCCTCTACAATCCTATGATTTTACTTTGTGCAATGAAAATCATTATGCTGAGTGAGGGTCCATAAGCATCACTAGTCTACCAGGTGGTCCACGGCACACAGAAAAGTCCTCTGCTTCTAGCAGGAGCTGGAGAAAGAGATTGGAGAAAGCACTTCTTAACCCCAGGAGGCCTAAAACTGACATAAAGTATTTCTGCTTGCAGCCCACTGATGAGAACTAGTCAAATAGTCACACCTAGATGCAAAGGAGTCTGGGAAATGTAGTCCCTCTGTGGACAGCTGCTCCTAAGCACCAACTCTATTCTGTGAAAGAGGAAGCACACATTGTTGGTGGCCAGCTAGCCATCTCTACTTCACCTTGCCACCCTAATAATGATGAAGATAGTAACAACAAGAATACTAACCAGTGCTAAAGATAATAATAATGTACATAGCTAGCATTCATCAAGCAACTCCTCTGACCCAGTCATTGTGCCAAGAGCTTCCCCAAGCATCATTCTATTTCTTCAGTCCTCCATCTCCCTATGAGGTTAGGAGACTTCTACTCTGTGGTCAGATCCCATTCCACTCCTGCGCACTGTAGACATCCTCACTGCCAACGTCAACTCTCACATATATGCGGCACAGGCTGCCATGGTACCTGCCAGTGAGAACCTGGGGAAGGAACAAGAGGCCAGCTAAAGGGGGCTTGAGCTCTCTGTAACCATATGTCCTGGAGCCTTAGACTCCACCACGCTGACACGCTGACCCTGGATTCTGGATCTTCCCAAAGCCCCCATTTCAAAAAGAGTACTCTCTTGCAGGCTTAAGCTCACCCATTAGGTGCACATCTGCAACTGAGCCCTCCATCAAGACCCCTGATCCAGACAGAGGAGATCTAGCCAAGAAAAGTGATCACAATTTTCACTGTCTGTGAAAGCGTAGTGGTGACAGTATATCTCCTCCCTCTGTCGCTTGCATTAGGGGAATGAATGATGGACTCATGTTGTTCAGAGACCTGAAGGCAGGTGGAGGCTTTGATTTATAATCAAAAGCAATATCTGGTCCCTGCATGTGAGTTCTCTCTGCCCATGGTACATACAAATATTATGCCATTTTACAGATGGAAGAACAATGACTTGACTACATCAAGTCAAGAGCATGCAATTATGGAGCTGCAAGGTGAGCTGGGCTCAGGGTGGGGGGTTCTCGAAGCACTTTGCATGGGTGCCTCAGGCTTCCTGTTCAGAAGTGTTGGGTCCAGTCCAACACACCAGTCTTGGGCCTGGAGTCCTCCCCAAGCTAATCAGGGGAAGGGGGAGGGGGAGTCTGCAATTGAAAAGCAGCTGCACATGCAGCAGATGGTAGCGGCTGCCTCTCAGATGTTTTGTTTTTTTTTTATCACGTAGCTTTTTTCTTTCACATTAGGATTTTTTTTAATCCTCTAAAAACATGAGTTTTACAGCAACAGAGGTGGCTGAGTGCTTCCAAGAGATCCAGAGCCCAGACTCAGTGTGTTGGCCCACTGGGGTCTTGACCTCGGTGACATATGAAAAAGTAAGTTCGAGCTCACTGCCTAGACACAGTCCCTGGAGGTGGGTTTCCTCCTCTTCTCCTGAAGCTAGTGGAGCCCTGGGATTCTGGAAAACCATGCCATGGGGCCATCCTATCCCAAGCCTTGCAGTTAGTGGCAGCAAGCCTAGAGCAGCAAGGATGCAATGGAAACCAGCCCTGGTGTGCTGAGAGTTCCAGTCCCTAAAGACGCAAGTCTCCAAGGCAAGGAACAGAGAACAGCATCACCTCAAATAAGCCACTTCGACCTCAGTCTCCTCATCTGTAAAGTGCAGATAATGCTGTCGATCTCCTGAAGTTGTTGGGAGGATTGAATGAGGCTTGTCAAAGCACAGCCCAGGGCCAGGATCCAAAAACAATGCCAATGAAAGTTAGTTTCAAGGATGATTTTCAAACCACAGGAAAGAGAAAAGGTCATCAGTGATGTAAAGGCCAGAGATAAGACTCTGCCCCCCAGGTGGAGGGGTGATGGGTAGGCTGGCTAGTTCAGAGAGGCCCTTGTGTTACCCATCAGGAAGGTGCCTTAGCCAGCCACTTCCAGAGGTGGGGAAGGGCTTGAGCAAGTAAGCCCCCAGCCCAGCATGGCTCCCACTGCAGCTCTCATCCTTGCTGCAGAGAAGTCTTCTAGGATATACTGGGGGAAATATTGGAAGACATCCTTATAGGTGTGATGTGTCCTTTAAAGATGCCCTCTGCTCGGACAGATGCAGATGATTCTTAGAAGAAGCGCCTTTGCACCCCCACCCAGCAGATCTGAAGAGGGAGCAGGGTGGGGTCCACTGAGATGTAGTTATTGGCCACAAGAGTAGATGCTCCTTATGGGGGTCAAGGCATCAGTTTTGCAGGGGGAACTGGGAGCACTTAGACTGGGGGTGCTGACTTCCAGGATGCAGTTCACTGGCCTACAGAAGGAGCACAAGGTGTGCTTCCTGGTGAAGGGGATAGAGGATGTGCTGGGCCCTTAGACAGTAAAGTTCCCTGCATCAGGATAGGACCTGCAGCTTGGGCTGGACCTTGACCTACCAAATCCTAAGGGCCTTTCAGATAACAAAGCTTCACTTAAATGGAATCCTCCCAGCAACTCAGTGAACTAAAGATTATAATCCCCATTTTACAGATAAGGAAAAAAGGCTAAGAGAAATGAAGTTACTTCATTCATTCATTCATTCGCTCAACCAATCACATCCATATTGATTGTCTAATGTGTGCCAGGTACAGCACTAAACACTAAGAAATACAATTGTAAATGGGCCAGGCATACCCTGCCCACATGAAGCATACTGTTCAGGGGGAGACAAACAACTAACAAATAATCAAGTAAAGAGATAAATCATTAAAAAAAAGGAAAGAAAGAAAGAAGAAAAAGAAGAAAGAAAGAAAAAGAAAGAAAGAAAGAAAGAAAGAAAGAAAGAAAGAAAGAAAGAAAGAAAGAAAAAGAAGAAGAAGAAGAAAGAAAGAAAGAAAGAAAGAAAGAAAGAAAGAAAGAAAGAAAGAAAGAAAGAGAAAGAAAGAAAGAAAAAGAAAGAAATCATCAAGCATTCAATGTGATCAAGTGAAGGATGTGGGGTAGGTTGAATGATTGGCTCCAAGTCCCCACCCTTCTTTAATTTTTTTTTAAAGATTTTATTTATTTATTCACAAGAGACACAGAGAGAGGGAAGCAGAGACACAGAGGGAGAAGTGGGCTCCATGCAGGAAGCCCAATGTGGGACTCAATCCTGGAACTCCAGGATCATGCCCTGAGCCAAAGGCAGACGCTCAACCACTGAGCCACCCAGGTGTCCCCCCAACCCTTCTTTATGTCAAGATTGATCCAGAGTCCCTACCATTCATGGATTTGGGGCAAGATTTTGACCAGTGGAATGTAGGCAGTCATGACTTAAGTAGGAATGTACTTGCACAATGAGGTTTGTCCTCTTACACTGCAGTCATAGCCGTGAGAACATACCCTAGCTAGCCTGCTGGTCCCAGGAAATGAATGAAGGCAGAGCCACCAGCTCATGAATGAGATAAATATTTACTATTAAATACCACTGAGATTCTATGCTCTTTTCCTGTTGTTACACAGCTTTAGCTGACCAATATAGAATGTGATAATAGGTAATAAGATAGAAAGTAGGCTATAAAAAAGACTGAATACATATAAGAGAGGGTAAAAGAATAGAACTCTCAGAAAAGAAACATAAACAGAAAATTACTAACTTCGAGACACACAAGAGTGCAAAAGTGGGGAGGAGAGCTTTAAAGCCAGAAGGAAAGACACGCAAAGTCCTTGTGGTGAAAAGGAGCAGAACACACTCCAGGAAGTCCAAAAAGGCCAGAAAGCAAGGGCAGGATAAGATCAGAAAGGAAGTTGAGAAAAAGAACAGAGAAAGAGCATGCAGACCTGTGGGCCATGGTAAAAAGTTTTATACTTTTAGGCTTCATATTTAGTTCTGTGATTTTTACGGAAATAAAATTCACACACAATACAATTTGCCCATTTTAATTGTTCAGCAATTTAGTGGTTTTTAATAAATTCAGGGTTGTGCAATCACTACCATTCTCTAATTCCAGAACATTCCATTACCCCAAAAGGAACTTCATACACATTAGCAGTCCCTTCCCATTCCCCTCTTCCTAGTCCCTAAACCACTGATCCATTTTCTGTCTCTATGGATTTGCCTCTTCCAGACACTTCATATAAATGGAGGCATAGAATATGTGGTCTGTTCTGTCTGGCTTCTTTCAATTAGCATCATGCTTTCAAGTTCCATTCATGTTGTAGCATGCATTAGTACTTCATTCTTTTTTGTGGCTGAATAATATTCCATTATATGGATATAGTACATTTTGTTTATCTACTCCTCAGTTGATGGACATTTGGTTGATTCTATGTTTTGGCTATTATGAACAGTGCTGCTGTGAGCATTTGCATCCAAGTTTTATGGCAGGTACTGTGTCGTTTCCATTCATTCATTTTGTTTAAGGACAGTGACAAGCTATCAAAGACTGTAGAACATGGCAGTGACCTGATAAAAATTCCTCCTGGATGTTAAATGGGTAATGGATTATAAGGCTGACAACAAACTCTCATACAATACTGGTAAGACTGTAAACTGGTACCACCATTTTGGAAAAAGTTCAGCAGTTTTCTTAAAAAGTTAAACATATACCAATAAGCAATCCAGACATTTCACTCCTACGTATTTACCCCAAAGAAGTGAAAGCATATGCCCATGCAAACACTTGTACAGGAATGTACATGGCAGCATTAGTTGTACAAGCCAAAAACTGGAAATAATCCAAATGTCCATCAACAGGTGAATGGATAAACAGATTGCAACATATTTATACAACAGAATACTATTCAAAAATAAGAAGGAATGAACTATGGATACATACAACCACATGGACGAGTCTCAAAATAATTGTGCTGAGAGAAAGAAGAAAAAAAGAATGCATACTGTACATTTCCATTTATATAAAATTCTAGAAAAAGCAAACTAATATACAGTGACAAAAAGCAGATCAGTGGTTGACAAGGGATGGGTATGTTCATGATCTTGAATGTGGTGATGGTTTCCAGGTGTATAAATATGTGAAAACTTTTCAAATTGTACACTTTAAATACATTCAGTTTATTGTATGTCAAACATACCTCAGTAAAGCTATAAAAAAATTAACAGGACTTATTGATGGATTGGATGTGGCAGGTGAGGGGAAGAGAAATGTCGTGTGACCCCCAAGTCACTGGCTTTAGCCACTGGTGGGTGGAGTTGCCATGTCCTGACATGGGAATACTCGAGAAAGAAAAGGATTGGGGGAGGGGGAGGGAGCCACTATGGGCAGGTGGGAGAGAGAGAGGTCAAGAACTTGGGTTTTGCCATGTTAAAGTTGACGTCCCAGTGGAAATGTAAAGAAGTTGGCTGTGTATATAAGTCCATAATTGAAAAGAGAGGTCACAGTTCAAGAGCAGAGACAAGCTACTCCCCTCTCACGCAGAGAAACAGCGACCCAAGGTGTAGAAAATGGGAGTAGGGAGGAGAGAAGAGCCTGAGACAGGAATCCATGGTGGGAGAGGATGGGCGTGGGCAGGGTGGAAATGGGTAGACGGGATGGAGTGGAGAAGTTAGGCAGATATCACCTTAGGGAGGAACTTAATACAGGTCCACTGGGTGAGTGAGCTGAGTGGCCTCTGTGGGACCTACTAAAATTCACAGCCAAGCAGAGAGGATGATAGAAATCAGAAGCCCTAGAAAGGGAACCTATTTATGGTATTAAGACAAAAGGAGGAGTCAGCTTTGGGGTTATGGCATTGGGTAGAGACATTCCACAGGCAGCTAGATCCTTGGATCTAGAAGAGTGAGGAAGGGTCTGGGCTGAAGAGAGGCAATCAGGGCTTCCCTGGGAGTGAAGGGATTGGAGGGAGAAGCAGAAGGCCTCAGAGATGCCCTAGAGTGCAAGTGAGGATGGAGATGCAGTCAGAATGGGAGGAAGCAGGGGCAAGAACCAGATCCAGTCCCCAGAGGCCTTACAGGAGCACCTTGGGCCAGAGCAGCAGTTCCCAGGGCTGGTCACCAGGCCTGAAAAAAGGAGTCACCCTTGAAAGACACTGGAAGGAAGGAAATATCCTAATCCCCAAGGACCTGGGACATTTACCTCCAGCCCCTTCATGAGATCAGTGCAATTATCCCCATTGGACAGACAACAAAACTGAGGTTCAGAGAAGTCAGAAGACATCTTCCAAGGTCACAGAGCTTGTACTTAACCCATGTCTAGGGGATCAAGCACTCCTTTTGAGCATCAAGATGCCCAGAATAAGGTGCACCAGGGCCAGGTTTGAACCAAGCCCCCACTAATGCCCCCCGAGGACACAAGCACATCTGAAGCAGTTAGCATGAAGGAGGGAGCACAGCTAATTGCCTGTACAAATTAACTCTAATGCGATCAGCATCGATGTACTGATCTTTCTTTAATTACATTAATCAATTAATGAAGAAGATGGTTTCCTCTTATTATGATTTCCAAGGCCCATATGTTCCCAAGAGTCCAGCTAGAGCTTGGGTTTCTCTTCTGCCCCTGGCTTCGGTGGACAAGGGAGCAGGCACCAATAGGAGAGACTGCCCCCAAACTTTCTCTACCCTGAAGCTAAGCTCCAAGAGGGAAGAGGTGAGAAAATAGGAATAACGACCCCAGAAAAGGTAACCAGAGGAAGAACCCAAACTCCCTAACCTGGCATTAAAGGCCCCGTCTCCAGCATTGTTTGTTGCTCCATGCACCTGTGTTTATCAGCCTGGACTGATGGATTTTCTATGAACATGCTTCAGCCTCCCCTGCCCCCCATAAGTGCCTTTTCCACCACCAGGGAGGCCAGCTCCTCAGTCAGGGGTCCAGGGCAGGCCAGCAGGTTCCAGTCACCTCCCTGCACCACCCTCCCTCCAACACCCTCTATAAGGCCTACCTACAATAGCTTCTAGTCAATCATTTCGGATATAACAAATATTTACAGGCCCTGCCTGGAAGTGTAGCTTCTAGTCCTTTGGGACAGACAGAGGTTAAACAGATCCATGATTCATAAACCGGTGGTTCTCGGTCCAATAGAATCACCAGCTGATACTAATGTGCAGATGGAGCTGAAACCATGTCTGCAAAGCTGCCACCAGGGGTTCCTTTCCCCAGAGGGGTTCCTTTCCCCAGTAGTATGATCAACCCATGATACTCGGTTTAAATGAGATGAGCCAACATCAGAGACTCTGTCTTCTGTGTATAAAGAAGTGACACACCATTGAGAGTCTCTCAGTGTTTCTCAAACTGGGTGCACACCAGCATCAGAAACCAGAGGGCTCATGAAGACATAAGCTGGGCCCCATAAATTTTAGTTTCTCATGAGGTGATGCTGCTGCTGGCCTGGGAGCCCCATTATGAGGACCGCTGAATTAGAGCAAGGTTTAAAAAAAAATTCAAGTGGTTGCATATTTCTCTCCCTCATTAAACCCCTGCTGTTCAGGGACACCTGGGTGGCTAAGTGGATGAGTGTCTGCCTTGGGCTCAGGTCATGATCCCAGGGTCCAGGGATCAAGTCTCGCATTGGGCTCCCCACAGGGAGCCTGCTTCTCCCTCTGCCTAGGTCTCTGCCTCTCTCTGTGTATTTCTTTCATGAATAAATAAATTAAGAAAAAAAGAAGAAAACCTCTGCCATTCACAAATTGTGTTTTAATCAAAGTCATCTTCTTCCAGGTCAAAGAAGAAAACAGCCTCCAGTTGCCCCTTTTTAGAGGCAGAGGTGTTTGAAAGCTCACACCTCCCCATCCCACAAGTTCCTGTTTTACATGACAGGTGTTTGGTGACCACCGTGCTTCTGGCAACTCCTCTCCCTTCTTTAACTACCAATTTTGTAACAGAGCAGTGGCTCTCAGCATGCACCTCACCTGGGAACTTGGTAGAGGTGCAGATTTCCCAGGCCTCCCGAATCAGAATACTCTGGGGTTGGAACTCAGGCATCTGTGTACAAACAGGCTGCTTGGGTGATGCTAGCCAACTCTGAGATTTCCAAACTGGCTCAGAGAAAATGTGTCAGTTGACACATTTGAACTATTCAGGACCCTACTTTGATCATTTGTATTGGGTTGGTTTTTTTTTTTTTTTTTTCCATTAACAGAATGCAATTCGATCTCAGGGTCATGAGTTCAAGCCCCAGGTTGAGCATAGAGTTTACTTTAAAAATAAAGAAATAGGGGGATCCCTGGGTAGTTCAGCAGTTGAGCGTCTGCCTTTGGACCAGGGTGTGATCTTGGAGTCCCGGGATCGAGTCCCACAGTGGGGGCTGCCTGCATGGAGCCTGCTTCTCTCTCTGCCTATGTCTCTGCCTCTCTACCCCTCCATGTCTCTCATGAATAAATCAAATATTTAAAAAAAAGAAAGAAAGAAAGAAAGAAAGAAAGAAAGAAAGAAAGAAAGAAAGAAAGAAAGAAAGAAAGATAAAGAAATAAATAAAATTAGCTTCCATTGGTCAAGCCTTCCTAGGTCCTGGGAACAGTCCATTACTGATCTTGTTAGATCCTCAGAACAACCCAATACTTGTTAAATCTATTTTATAGATGATGAAGCCAAGACGCAAAAAGGCTAAGGATTTTGTCCACCTGTTAAGTGGCAGACTCAGGTGGGTAGAGCTCTCTGCCCCACCTAACCCAACCATTTCCAAACAATAACACTGCAGGTGCCTCTCACACTTGTGAGACACCTGCATTATATTGTTCTTCTTCGATCATAGCATTTTAACATCTCAGGGGACACTTGAGTAGCTCAGTCAGTTAAGTATCTGCCTTTTTTAAATATTTTATTTATTTATTCATGAGAGACACACAGAGAGAGAAAGAGAGGCAGAGACACAGGCAGAGGGAGAAGCAGGCTCCATGCAGGGAGCCCGACGTGGGACTTGATCCCGGGTCTCCGGGACTGAAGGCAGCGCTAAACCGCTGAGCCACCTGGGCTGCCCAAGTATCTGCCTTTGGTTGAGGTCATGATCTCAGGGTCCTGGGATAGGGCCCCATGTCATGCTTCTCCCTCTGCCTTTGCCCCTCCCACCTGCTCACATAGACACACACACTCTCTCTCATAATAAATAAATAAAATATTTTAATATTAATACTTTCATCCCTTTTCCCTAATGAGATATTTGCTTTCTAAAGCTAGCATTCATTAAACAATTTTTTTAATCTTCAGTTTTTGAACTGCTTAACATCACCTAACTGAAGATGTCTAGCCTAATATGTCACGCGTTTTTCTTTTGTGAAAATTGTGGAACTCAGTTCATTTGGAAGCCTGTGACTCATATCTAAAGGTGTTTTAATCAGCCAATCAATGCAGCCATCCCAAGTGTCTGAACAGTCAATTCGGCTCCCCGGAAATGTGCTACAGGATGATTATTCAAAGACAAGGCAATAACCAGCTGGTGTCTTTAGCAGGAAAAATTATCAATGTGGCTGTGTTCCAATCCCAGGGTGACAAGCCACCCCAGTTTGCCCAGGACTGTCCTGAAGTCCTACGTCCGAGGAGGTGGCTGCCTTCGTAACAACATGCTAGGCTTGTCTCACTGTGCTGCTTCTCTTCAGCCAGCTATGGAGCTGACTCTGGGGCTCTGAAAGATGGCCCATGGCTCCCCATGGGGCAGGATATCCTGGCCAGGACCAGTGTTGAGCAGCTGCCTCAAGAAAGGGGTATGTATTAGCTCAGCCTGCTACAACATAATACCACAAATGGGATGGCTGAAAATTCTCATGGTGATGGAGGTTGAAGTCTGAGATCATGATGCCAGCATGGTCTGGTTCTTAGTGAGGGCTCTCATCCCAGTTCACAGATGGCCATCTTCTCGTCATTGCCCCATGGACAAGAGCAAGAGAGCTCTGGTCTCTTCATTACTTTATCATGGCAGTGATCCCATTTATAAGGGCTCAACTCTTAGGACCAAATTTCCTCCCAGAGGCCTCACCTCCAAATACCATCACACTGGGGATTTAGGTGTCAACAAATGATGGGGTAGGAGGCAAGCCTTCAGCCTGTTGCAGGATACTTGGAGATAGAAAGATAACTGTTCTGAACAGTGACCGTGGCTCCTGCTGACCACCCTCCTCTCCCCCAGATAGACTCCAGAGAGATTTTGCTGGGATGATTCTAGAGCAGGAACTCCACATCAGGCACCTACCTCTTCCTCAGATAGAAATAAAACCCAGGCTGGTCCCGGAGGAGTAGGGGACAGCAAGACAGGACCCAGACAGCCGGACACTGAGATTCCAATTCCTGGCTTACTCTGTTGCTCCTGGGCCAAGGAGGCTGGGAGGTGTTGGAAGAGGGTCCTGGGCCTCCTGTGCTGGCAGGGCCACCCCACAACACCTAAGGCTACCTGCCTGACCTTGGCCATGGTCACCATAAGAGCAGGGACACAGAAGCCCAGACAATGAGCTGATGAGATCATCCTGGAAATGCTTAGGGAGGTCTCCAACCATTTTCAGAGAGCTCCTGCCTGCCATGACCCAGGCCTGCTCAGAACTGGTTCATCTTCCCTCCTCCCCACCTCTTCTGTCCCCATTGCAGCCCTCTTCACCTCATTGTTGTATGGCCTTGGTTTTCTCATCTGCCAAATGGGAAGAACATTCATCTCAACCTCAAAGACCTATAGTGAGCAGTAAAGGGAATAATGCACATAAAATGCTTAGGACATAGTAGGTGCTCAACAGGGACGCTAGGTGGCTCAGGGGTTGAGCATCTGCCTTTGGCTCAGGGCGTGATCCTGGAGTCTCAGGATCAAGTCCCACATAGAGTTCTCTATAGGGAGCCTACTTCTCCCTCTACCTATGTCTCTGCTTCTCTGTCTCTGTCTCTCATGAATAAATAAATAAAATCTTTAAAAAAAATAAGTGCTCAACAAGTGGTCATCATTGTCATTAGTATATCCTCCAGGGCACCAGGTAGTGGGGAGGGGCTGAAGGAAGAAGGGGAGAAGCAGGTTTTTACACTCTCCCTTCCCCAGGAAGCACAAGATCTGTTCTTCCTCAAAACCAACACCAACTTCTCCATTAGGCTCAGTAGCATCAATATTTTAGGGACCAAAAAATCTTTTAATTGCTTTTCATCTTATTTTTCTGTAGTAATAACACTAACATGAGATCTACCCTCCACAAATTTTTAAGCTTACAATCCATTATTGGCAACAGGTACAATGTTACACAGTGGATCTCTAGAGCTTATTCCTCTCAACTGAAACTTTTTATTGAAAAAAAATAATTTTACAAAATGTAACATGTGTAAATTTAAGTTGTGCTTAATGGAAACTTTATGCCCATTGAATAGTAATTCCTTGTTTCTCCTTCCCCCAGCCCCTGGCAACCAGCATTCCATTCTTTGATTCTATGAATCTATTTTAGAGATCTCTTATGAGTAAAAGCATGCAATATTTGTCTTCCTGTGACTGCCCTATGTCACTTAGCATAATGCCCCCAAGTGTCATCATGTCGTCATATGACAGGATTTCCTTCTAAGGCTGAGTAGTATTCCTTTAGTTTGTTTGTTTTACAGATTTTATTTATTCATGAGAGACACAGAGAGAGAGGCAGATACATAGGCAGTGAGAGAAGCAGGCTCCCCACAGGGAGCCCAGTGTGGGACTCGATCCTGGGACCCTGGGATAACGCCCTGAGCCAAAAGCAGACGCTCAACCCCTGAGCCACCCAGGGGTCCCTTTAAAAAAAGAAAAAAAAAAGATTTTAAAAATTAACTTTAAGAGGAGATAAAAATGTTTCATTTTTTTTTTTCTCTCATCAGAAATAAGATTTTTAGGACCCATGAAAATCTATTATTGGGGGAGGGGGCCACAGAGACAGAAGCGTCTAGGGTCCACAGAAGTCATGAGGCAGCCCTGCTCCCTGCTCGAAGCTACACCCATGCCTGCCTTTCTGCATCCCTCTGGCCCTGTCCTCACGCACGCCATGCTTGCCTCTCTCCTGAATCGTGGGGAGAGCCTCCCAGCATGTCTCCGAGCCTGTTCTCTCAAATCCTCAGATATATCCACCACAGAGCAGCCTTCACCAACACCACCCCCTCCAGGAGAAGCCAGGGGCCAACAAGGATTTTCTTGCCACCCCCAAGAAAATCTCAGGGGCCATATTCAGATACCTGGCCAGGGAGCAGAGACCTGGTTCAGCCGTGGTCTGCATGTGACTGTGTACCCCTCTGTGACTCAGTCTCCCCATCTGTTAAGAGTGGGTTAGGCTAAAGCCTCTCAAGAAAGGGTTCTTGTGACTCCAGCTGCGAAAGCTCTTCCAGGGCCTTCCAGCCCTGCCAAGTTGCCAACGCAGAGGGAAGAGTGCCACCTACTGACTCGCAGGCTCCCTCCAGGAACACTGAACAACCAAAGGAATCCTCAAAACGGGTACCCTTCTACATGAGCACTTGTCTGTGTTGTCCCTCTGTATAGCCACGGCCCCCTCCCCGTACATGGGGCCAAGGGGCACCCTCCCCCAGCCTGCCCAAGGGGCTTTAGCTGCACTGGCCCCACACCGTCCCCACCCCCCAAACCTCAGGAAAGCCAGGAGCCCTTGTGCCCTCCTGCCCCCCACGTCAGGCCCAGCACCAGGGCAGCCCCCCAGCTGCCAGCCCCCCTCACACTGGGCCGGCGGCTGGAGGTGGAGAACAATGATCTCTATTGTGACTAAATTTCCCCCTGAAGATCTCATTCAAGATGTTAGAGTGAGCGATCATAAAAGGAATTAATAGTTGATTCGCTGTATAATTTCCTAGTTCAATATACTTTAGTGCGGTGACTAAATGAGCCGTCCCGGCCGTTCGGTGGGGCCAGATAGCGACTTTATCACTGGGATCTCAGGCTGAGGAATAAAAGCAATTCTTCTGAAGTAATTGCGTCTAATTAAAAGAAACATTTAAAAAGTGTAACCAAAAGGAATTCATTTCAAATGGAAAATTAATGCTGAAAAATAGCCCTGAGCTCTCTTGTCGCAGCTAATAGCCAGGCAGCCGCAGAATAATTAAACTGTTTTGAAATGTCGATACCATCCTCCCCGGGAGAGGATGGGCACGGCTGAGCACAGCTCGGGCACCGGCAAAGGGGGCGGCTTCCAGCGTGGTGGCCAGCGCCGGGCCTCGGGCTCAGCCACCCGCTTCCCTGCAGGGTAAGAGCTGGGCCGCCTCCGCCAAGGCTGGAAGAGGTGGGTGCTATGACACTGAATGAGAAGAGCATGGGCCCTCAGGCATCTTGAGTGCCTCAGTATCCCAGCGGGTCCTTGGGACAACCCTGCAAGTCAAGTCTTATCGTTAATTATTATTGTCATGAATATTACCATCACGGGTTCAAAAAGAGGATTCCCAGTGACAAGATACCTTGTCTGCCAATATCACCACTAATATGTACAGTGCCAAGATTCCACCCCAGGTCCACCTGGCCGGGCCTCCGTGTCGGTTTCCCCTATATGGATGTCAGGACCCAGCATTGGAAAATAGGCCCTGAATTCTCTGATGGCTGTGGCTTTGAAAACTCTGACCCAGGGGGCTCCTGGGTAGCTCAGTGGTTGAGCATCTGTCTTTGGCTCAGGGTGAGATCCTGGGGTCCTGGGATCAAGTCACACATCTGCTCACCACAGGGAGCCTGCTTCTCCCTCTGCCTATGTCTCTGCCTCTCTCTGTGTCTCTCATAAATAAATAAATAAATAAATAAATAAATAAATAAATAAATAAATAATTGAAAGAAAGAAAGAAAGAAAGAAAGAAAGAAAGAAAGAAAGAAAGAAAGAAAGAAAGAAAGAAAGTCCTGACCCAGGCTCCACTTCCAAACATGCTGACTTCATTGGTCTGGGGAGAGCCTAGGCATCAGTTGTGTGTGTGTGTGTGTGTGTGTGTGTGTGTGTGTGTGTTTTAAAGACATCCAGGTATCTCTACTGTACATCCAGGGTTGAGGACCAGTGGGCTGACACCCAAACATCTAGCACACATACCCCGTGGACATGCCCTGAAACTTTCCCATCCATATCCCCCGGGCAGGGGGAGCTCATTGCAAAATAGCAGCGCAAATACCACCCTTGCAAGGTTGCAGCCAGGATGAAATGCGCTAGGAGAGACAAATTGAGAACTGGGCACTTAATAGATGCTAAATAAGTGCTCTATTTTCAAATAGAGGAGAACAGAAAGTAAAAGTCCAAGATGAAATGTCTAGAGAGCCTTAACTATAGCTTCTGACTCCATTAAAACTTGGGAAGAAAACGAAATCTGAACAATTTAACAGGCAAGAAGATCTGGTCAAAAGGGCTGTGCTCCAACTTGAATTCAGAATGCAGAGGTCATGCTGGCTTTAGAACCAAATCTGCATTATTGAATATACACAAAAACCCACATTTTTTTTCAACTGCTTGCAGTTACTCAAACGAAGCTAAGGGTTGCCTGTGATCAGTGATTAGGGGGCATGCTTTAGTGAAATAGAAGACTAATTTGTAATCCACGAGTTGTTTATATGCTGACAAGCATTTCTAAAGACCTTGGGAATGCTCACAAAGTAGGTTTAAAGATGCACCTAGGGATCCCTGGGTGGCGCAGCGGTTTGGCGCCTGCCTTTGGCCCAGGGCGCGATCCTGGAGACCCGGGATCGAATCCCACATCGGGCTCCTGGTGCATGGAGCCTGCTTCTCCCTCTGCCTGTGTCTCTGCCTCTCTCTCTCTCTGTAACTATCATAAAATAAAAAAATAAAAAAAAAAAAAAAAAAATTTAAAAAAGATGCACCTAAACCTTATTTACACCATTAAGATTCTTAAAAAACACCTCCTTTATACATATGCAAAGATCCCTAGCCCCCCTCTTTCTGAATTGCAAATAGATTCCAATTTTCAAAGATCACCAGCAAAGCACCCATCTGCTTTGTTAATGGCTAAACCCCTTAAAAGGCAAGTCTGTTTCCTAAAGGTAATAGAGACCTTGGATCCAGGAGAAGCACCACCTAACCTGATGAACTGGGGCTGCTGAGACACAGGGACCCCAGGATCTTTGCAAGTGTAATGGACTTCCATGATATTCTGTGTTCACTGCCAACTGCCTGAGGACTTTCTCTGCCCATTGGTTCCACTTTGTCCACCTGCGCGGCAAGACAGAGGTGCCACCCACACAACCCCAGGGCAACCAAGGAGCAGTGAGACTAGGTTGATAAATACCCCAGCTCCCTCCTCCTTTGAGGAGACAAACCTGTGATATGCTCTGCAGCTTCCTACAGTTTCAGCCGCTGGGAACTAGCATGATCCTGCACCCTTTATTGGCTGTCTTCCCTTGTCTATCCCACTTCCTCACTCCCGGTACTATCTTCACCTCCTGAGTTCATTTACTTGCATTTAAACCCCCATCTACTGGGCAGCCCAGGTGGCTCTGTGGTTTAGCACCGCATACAGCCCAGGGCGTGATCCTGGAGACCCAGGATCGAGTCCCATGTCAGGCTCCCTGCATGGAGCCTGCTTCTCTCTCTGCCTCTATCTCTCTCTCTCTTGATTAAATAAGTAAAACCTTTTTTAAAATGTTTTAAAAAATAAACCCCCATCTACTAAGACAAAGGGTGAGAACAGCATCTCTGGGGGCATCAGGTGAGCAGTAATATGGAGATCCACTCCAAACCGGCCTCTGAACATGCTGCACAGGAAAAAGTATGGACTTTCGGAACAGAGATACCTGGGCTTCAAAGCTGGCCTAGACACTTACCAGCTGTGTGACTTAGGAGACATCAGTTAGCCTTATAGAGCCTGTCTTTTCTTTACCATACAAGGGGACTAATGGTGGACCCCCAACACAGGGTTATTGAGAAGACTCATGAAATCGCCTGGGTTAAGCCCTTGACACAAGCAGATGTTTGTCCCACAACTTTTGGTGGAAGATGTATTTGCTGACAAGCTCAGAGCATGACAATGGGAGGCAGAGTTGCTCTTAGGGAGATAAGATGTAAGAAGTCAACCCAGTCATGCTTTTGCCATTCACCAGGCTGGTAGACCAGTGGGCTGGGAGCAGCTGAGGGGCCGCAGCAAGGTCTCAAAGAGCCTGGAGCTGTGCTGTCCAGGAGCATAGCCGGTAATCGCTTGTGCCTATTTAAATGTTAATTAATTAAAACTAAATCCAATTAAAATTTAGTCCCTTGGTCACACTAGCCACAGTTCAAGTGCTTGGTAGCCACATGGGGCTAGTGACTAGACTGCATCCCCAAAAAACAATTCAGAGGTGGAAACCTATTCCCAATGTGGTGGTATTTGGAGTGGGGAGTTTTGGAGGTGACTGGGTCATAAAGATGGAGCCGCGAATAGAATTAGCAGTTTTATTAAATAGCCCTCAGTGGGGTGCCTGGCTGGCTCAGTCGGTTAAGCATCTGCCTTTGGCTCAGGTCATGATCCCAGGGTCCTGGGATTGAGCCCCTCATCAGGCTCCCGGCTCAGTGGGGACTCTGCTTCTGCCTCTCCCTCTGCTTGTGCACTCTCTCTCTCTCAAATAAATAAATAAAAATTTTTAAATAAGTGAATAAATACAGAGCCCTCACTAAGCCCTCTATCCATTCTGGCACTTGAGGACACAGGGAAAGGACAGCCATCTATGAACCAAGAAGCAGACCCACATCACACAAAGCCAGCACCTCGATCTTAGGCCTCCCAGGCTCCAGGACTGTGAGAAATAAGTTTCACTTGTTTAGAAGCCACCCAATCTCCGGATTTTGTGATAGCAGCCCAAACAGACCAAGCCGCCACCACCCTGGGCAGCACAGAGAGAGAACATCCCCATCATCACAGCAAGTTCTGCACTGGCCTAGGTTCAGACAAAGCCGGGCTCAGACCTGTTGGGGCACCCGACCTCTTGGAGCTTCATTTTCTTCTTCTTCTGTAAAATGGGCTGCATTACTCATCTCACCCTGGGCAGAAGGGGTATCCCAAAGGCCAACCTACAAGTGATCTACAAAATCACCTAGACCAGCCCCTTGTCTGCCAGACTACCTCAGCATTCAGATTTGCATTTCTCCCCCTTGCATCTTTGGGTCCTAGCTGCACCTTCTCCCCAGTCCATCCCCGCCCCGCCCCGCCTCATGACCTCTGTCTCTCTCTCTCACCAAAGACTCAGACACATGGCAGGTGGCGTGTCAGGGACAATGGTCTCCTGGGCTCTGGGATAAGCCTGGAAAAGGAGTGGCCTTAAATGCATAATCACTAAATGAAAGAAACACATCTCAAAGGACTACATACTGTATGATTCCAACTGCATGACATTCTGGAAAAGGCAAAACATGGAGACAGTAAAAAGATCAGTGGTTGTCACAGGATGCTCAGGGGAGGGGGGAGGCATAGCAGGAGCACAGGAGATTTTTCAGGCAGTGAAACTATTCTGTATGATACTACATGATGACACAATGATGGACACATGCATGACACATTTGTCCAAACCCTTAGAATGTACAACACGAGAGTGATGCCTAACGTCAACCATGGTACGTGGGTGTTGATGACATGTCCAGGCAGGTTCACCAGTTTTAACAAACATACCACTCTGGGGAAGGATGTTGATATTGAGAGAGCCTTCCTTTGAACAGGGGATGTGGGAAGTCTGTACGTCCTGCTCAATTTTTCTGTGAGCCTAAAACTATTCTGAAAAGTTATTTTAAAAGAAAAAAAAAGGGATCCCTGGGTGGCTCAGCGGTTTTGCGCCTGCCTTTGGCCCAGGGCGTAATCCTGGAGTCCCGGGATCGAGTTCCGCCTCAGGCTCCTGGCATGGAGCCTGCTTCTCCCTCTCCTCTGCCTGTGACTCTGCCTCTCTCTCTCTCTCTATGTCTATCATAAATAAATAAAAATAAGTTTTAAAAAAAGTCTTTCAGTACCTTGGTCCAGAGCACATGCCAGCAAGAGTAAGCGGGTTAGAAGGAAGAGCAGGGCAGGGAAGGGGGGGACAACCGCAAATGAAAAAGATACATTCTGACTCATAATTGCAAAAATAAGAATGCAGAGTAAAAGGTCCAACCAGAAGGTTAAGGGAATGGCACCTGGCACAGATCCGCGGGCCCCAGCCAGCCCGGGGCACCTTTTATCTTTAGCCCCAGCCAGCCAGCCCTGCTTCAACGAAACCAAACCCTTCAGGATGGAACATTCCCAGTCTTCTTGCTCTCAGCCCCTGCTGGACACCTTCACCTCTCTTTATCCGCTCCTTCTTTTCCTTCCACCACAATATGCTCAAATCATCCAAAACTTTCCCTTTATCACTGAGCCTCCCTAATTAAGCTAACATTATTAGAAGGTTGAGAGGGAAGAAAAAAAAACCTCCCAAATTCTCTTTGCGTTTCAGTAGCTCTTTAATATGCGAGGCAACGAGAGATGAGCTGCTCCTAATTGCCAGTCCCTGGAGTAGCCAGTCAGAAAATGAATTGATGCGTTTTTTCCTTATGAACAATGCATGTAGCACAAATTGCGGTGGCCGTCACCAGAGATTTAATTACAAAATATCATTACTTTCACACATCATTTCAGATTTGGCCTGATCAAATCAAAGTTAGGGCAAAAGGGAGAGAAAAGTGCACTCTTAGCAGGGTCGTCCGTCCAGGGATGGCTGGAAAGCCAGTGGGAATTGGCACAGTGGAAACGTCCTCAGGGCCACCGCAGAAAAGGCAGCTGCCAGAGACACACGTGGAAAAGGAGATTCCTGGGGTCCAGGGGTTCTGCAAAGTGGAGGCTGCGGGCTGTGGGAGGGTCCCCGGGGCATGGAAAAGGATCCCTCAAGGGGCAGATCGGTTGCAGAAAGTATCACAACCCTGCCGCTCAGGGGTGCACACAAGCTCCGCTCATCCGTGGCTTTAAGCAGCTAAGGTCTCCGGTTCTTTCTGTCCACAGACATTTCTTGAGCATCTTATGTGTGCCAGACACTGTGTTAGCCCCTGATGGTGCACAATAGTGAGCAGACAAATGTGGTCTCTGCCTTCATGGGATTCACGCTGTGTTTAGAGAAGCAGATTCACCTCCAGACAGTCACGGAATAGTGAGGGAGGCAGGTAGGGTAGTGGAGCCAGACTTCCTGAGTCCATCCCTGCTTCATCACATCGTAGCTGTGTGACCAAAACCAAGTCACTCAACCTCTCGGTGCCAGAGCTTCCTCATCTGTAAAATGGAGTTAATAAACCAGTACTGACCTTATAGTGGCGTTCAGGGTGTGATGATTTAATATTTATAACACACCCGGAGCAGTGCCTGCTAAGCTCCATTTAAGTGTCTGTTAAATAAATACAAACTAAAAATTGCAACAGTCAGATGCAGAACAGAGTATCCTGAAAGCCTAGGAATAGGACAATTCGACCTTGTCAGGAAAGACAAGAGGAGGTTGAGTTGAAATGTGAAGAAGGGAAAGACATTAGTTAACAGGAACACTAAAGAAGAGTGGTCTTAGCATAGGAAAGCAGCACATGAAAAAAAATGTTTTTTAAATTAAAAATTACAAAAATAAATAAAATTTAAAAAGGAAAGCAGCATGCGCAAAGGCCCTGTGGCTGGAAGAAGCATTTTAAAGGCAAGGTGCTGTACAAAAGACCGGTGTGGTTGAAACATGTTGCAAACTAAAGATAAAGAAGCTGTTAAGAACCAGTCCATGTAGAGCCTTGCAGGCCTTGGTCAAGAGTTTGGACTATAAAAATGACCCATGTGCACTAGAATCTTAAAAGCATTATTTCTCATTTGTTGCAAATGCGGCCCTAGTTTTGTTGTTGTTGTTGTTGTTCATGTTTACATAAAAGATAAATATTCCAATTATTACACTGCAGATGCGAGTGTATAATAATGATACACACTGTGAATTTCATACAGTGATGCTGCTTCTCTGTATCATGTAGGGATCGTTTTAGTGCTGAGGACAAACACTGTATGGATAACCAAAGTTGTGATAGATTTATTGCAAATGTGGTCCCAATTTCCCCCTCCTTATATCCACATCCCTCACAATGTGACTTATACCTACTCTAGCTACTCCCAACAAGGGTTGAAGTCGATGTCTCCATTCTTTGAATCCAGGCTGGCCTTGTGACATACTTGCCCAGAAAAGTATGCTAGAAGTGACATTGTACCAGTTCGAAGACAGACCTCAAGTAGCCTTGCATGCTTCTAACAATTCTCTGAGAACACAGCTCGGCCCACCACTAAAACAAGTTCAGTGCCGTCTGCTGGAGGACGAGAGACTGCAGAGAACAAAAATGAGTCATCTCAACCAAGGCCATTCTAGAAGAGCCAACAATTAGCTGATCTTTGGGAAAGGGGCCCCAGTGGGAAGGAGTACAGCAGGGGTGCCTTGGTGGCTCAGTGGTTGAGCATCTGCCTTCAGCTCAGGTCATGGATGGAGCCGCGTATCAGGGTCCCTGCTCAATGGAGAGCCTGCTTCTCCCTCTGCCTCTGCCACTCCCCCTGCTTGTGCTCAATCTCTCTCTGTGTCACATGAATAAAATATTTAAAAATAAAGAAAGAAAGAAAAAGAAAAAGAAAAAGAAAGGAGTACTTAATCAGCCAAACACAGGCAGAATCCACAGACCATCAGCTGATCCACAGAATTATTTGTTAAATAGTTGTTATTTTAAGCAACTACATTTTAGAATGGTTTGTTACACAGCAGGAGCTAACTGACATATACGCCCTTGGTAGGCAAGGGAGTTGGGCATCATGGGGGGGGGGTGCTATTGTAACATGGTACAGTGCTGACACACCCAAGACATGCACAGAGCGATGGGAGCACTTAGGAGGGTGTAGTTCTGCAGGAAAATGGAAAATAAAAAGAGGTGTTGTCAGAGGAGACTTTCTGGAAGAGAAAAAAATAAGCACATGTTTTTCCAGGGATAACAGGTGGGAGAAGCCCACCAGATGGAAGAAAACATGGGCAAAAGCATGAAGTCATGAAAAGGATGGGGTTTGGTCAAAAGCAGGGAGCTTCAGGCCCCTCCAGGACATGCAAGGGGGCAGAGCTAAAGGTGGAGCACCCAGCTAAGGAGTACCCAGCTGGAAGGAGGAGCACCTGCTGTGGCTACAGGAGATGACGTGAGGGCCTTGAACGGGGGCTTCAGGACCAGTTATAGACAGGGCTGTAGCACAGCTCCCCCATCAGACCCACACAACTCCTGGAATCGATGTAGGTCACAAGGATATCCTGATCCAACCACAAGACAAGACCACTTGCCCCACTGTGTGGCCTTAGGCAGACCTGTCCTGTCTGAGCCCAGCTCCTCCATAGCCTGGCTTCCCAGAGGTCCTACCAAGGAGCTTATGAAATGACATCTGGGGAGGTGCTTTGTAAACTAGAAAGCCCATGTGCTTGGATGGGGTGGGATTATTCTCTTCCTCTTTCTGTGCATTTTCTTCAGTTTTATCCAGAAAAGGGAGTTTTCTCGGAAAACTGTGCATCATTTGGTATCCCACAGGAGACAGATGGTAATTGAGGGGAATCTAATTTTTTAAGTGAGCAAGACACAGGAAAACCAACCAGGATGGTCCCATACCCCAAAGATGGCAGCAGCGGAGAGAGCTGAGGGACAAGAGAAGGGGAACAGTTACCAGGATAGGAAGGAAAGAAGGGAAAACTGACCACAGCCATGACTCCTCTCACCACCCCCTGGTAGGGAAGATGTTGGAGAAATAAATGCCCCAGCTTCCTGTTCTTCCCACCCTCCAGTCTCCAGCCAGAACTTCTCATTGGTTGAACCCACCCAGAAAGCAGATGGCAAGGAAGTCCATGATCCAGTCCCTAATGGGTCACCCACCCAAGGGTGAGAACTGGGGACAAAATGGGCAGTCACCCTGGGAGCCTCATGGAAGAGGTCCAGCACCACGTCCACAGAGGATAAGTGGGGCTTTGGGAGAGGAAAGCAGACTCTCCAAGATCTGCCGTGACATTGGTCAGGGACAGGACTACCACCCCTACGTCCATCCCCTTCTCCACCTGTCTACATCCCAGTGGCTCTCAAAGTGTGATCTGGGGACCCCTAGGGGTTCCTGGGATCCTTTCTGGGGGTCTACAAGGTCAAGTCTATTTTCCCCAAAAACACTGAGATGTTATTTGTCTTTTTACTTTCCCTACTCACAAGTGTTCAGTGGGGGCTTCCAGAGGCTACTTATTGGGAGGAAGCCATAATCCCCTGAAAAGGTTACCAAAATACCCCTCCCTTTTCCAACTGCATATTTGAACCAAAATAACTTACCACAACAGATCGAACGCAGACGCACATATGAGAATCTAGCGATCTCCTGGTAAGCCAGAGATTTTTTAAATTTGCAAAAATGTAAAAATAAATGCCACTTTTCTCACATTTTCCTTGTTTGGGAAAATAGAGATATTTTCTGTTGAGAATGTGATTTACACTGACATGTGACAGGTTGATCATTGTCATTATAAAAACATTTTTTTAAACTCTCCATTTTAATTTCTAATACAGTGGATACTAACAGACAAAGGCCACATAAACAAAAGCCCTTTGGAGTCCTCAACAATTTTTAAATGCATAAAGAGGTCAGAAGACCATGAAGGAAGACCCACTGCTCTTTCGGATTCCCAGAACAACTGATACCAACCACACTGACTACAGCTATTGCTGCCCTCCTGTTAGGGAGGAGGATGCTGGAGCTCAGAGACAGGGCGACAGCCACCTGGGCTCACACAGCTGGTGAGTGGCGCAGCTGGAATTTGAATCCAGGCTGTCTGGCACCAAAGCACAAGCCCCCCATCCACCCCCATCGCCTGTGCAGCAGGAATCCAGGGGAACAGTGAATGATGGCACAGCATCTGGCTTCTGTCACCTTCGAGGAGGAGGGAAGATGACAGGGATTGATTGATCTCAATGATCAGCTATAAATGGTCCCTACATGTGGCCATGTTAATCAGCTTCTACCAGCCAGGATCTGACCAGTTTGAAAGGTTTATAGCAACAATGTGGTGCTGATTTATTTCTCCTTAATAAAAAAGTGATCAAGTGAAACCTGCATCTATCATTCTATTTATCACCCAGGGTGATTTATTAACTAATTACACTTGCAGTGGCCGCTGGCTCTAAGTATGGGCGGCGTGGAGAGGTGGGGTCAGTGTGGCCATTGGTGCTGCCCCGGACATGCCCACCGCCCTCTGCTTCCGGCCTTGCCACTCACACACAAGCAAGACGCAGCTCACGAACGTGGGTGTCGAGGCTCCGAGAGGAGGAGGGGGAGAAAGGGAGAGGGGAGAAATGAAGGGGCTGCCCGGTCCCAGCCATTTACTCCTTGTCCCTGGAGAAGACAGTGCAGCAAGCAGATCTGCTTCCCCATCTTCCTCCTGGCTCTCTGGCAGGAATGGGAGCCTTCGGGCAAGATTCAGAGGGTACTGATGGTTTGGGGAGAGGAAAGATGAAAAGCCAACAGCTCAAAGAGGAGATCTCAGGCTAGTGGGAAGCTGCCAGAGGGCCCACCCCTGCTCCTCGCTTGCTGCCATGGGTGGGGTTGCAGGTAAATCATAAGTCTGAATGAATGTCCCAAAAAGTCTGACTAGACCTGCAAGAAATCCCAGGGTCAAGGGGCACCTTGATGGCTCAATCAGCTGAGTATCAACTCTTGGTTTCAACTCAGGTCATGACAGGGTTTTAGGATGGGCCCTGTGTCAGGCTCTGCCCTCAAAGGGGAATCTGCTTGTCCCTCTCCCTCTGCTCCTCCCCCAGCTCTCTCTCTCTCTCTCTCTAATAGATAAAGTCTTAAAAAAAAAATCCAAGTGCCCAGAACCATGGCCAGCCTCATTCTGCCTACCTGTTCTCTGCTTGCATGTGTCCCTGGGGCCTGAGGGCCTTCCCCTGGGATCTCCAGAAGGCCATGACTTCCCAGAGCCAGTGGGCAAACCGTTCAAGCTTGCCAAGCCTTCTCTCTAAAATGGGGTCCCCCATCCTGCCCCGTCCTTCCCCAGGGGCTACACAGAACTGGTGGGGCAGATGAGTCTGAACAGCTATGCTACAAGGGTCCATGGCAGCGGTGGGGCTGTCATGGGGCTGTCATGGGTAGGCTCCCACCCACTCTGAAAGGGACAAGTTCCTTTTAGTCCCCTTGGAGAAATAACAGCTATAACTCCAAACTGTTTCATCTTTTTTAAGATTTTTTAAAATTTATTTGAGAGAGAATGAGAGCAGGGGGAGGGGGAGGGACAGAGGGAGAAGCAGACTCTCCACTGAGCAGGGAGCCGGATGCGGGACTCAATCCCAGGACCCCGGGATCATAACCCGAGCCAAAGGCAGATGCTTCACCAACTAAGCCACTCAGGCACCCTCAAACTTTTCTTTTTCTTATCTTACCTGAAACTTTGGGTTTGTAGTGGGAAAAGTCAGAAGCTAAGTTGGCACAGCCTTTGTGGAAGAACATGGTGTAGTATTAAAACGGAAAATAAAATTAAAATTGAAGTGTAAGCCGTGCGTAAAATACTGCCCAGCACAGAAGGCTCCGGTGAGTACTTGGAAGTCTATCAACCAGCAACCAGCACTTTGGCTAAGCCATCACCCTCCCAGCTTCCAAAAAAAGGAATCATTCCACTCACACATGCTCTGTGAACAAGGGTGCTCCATTAATCCAAAAAAAAAGAAAGAAAGAAAAATTCAGAAGCTCTCTGAAAGCTGTCAAGATAGAATTAGGTAAGTGGACAGTGAGGTCATCAGACTTTGCTGAAGTAAAAAGAGAAAGAAAGACTCTACTAACCTGCCAAGATGCGCACGATACATTGTTTTTAGAAGAAAACTACGTTGAGGAACATTCTAGAGCAAGGATTCTCAACCTCACCACTACTGACATTTGGGGCCAGATAATTCCCTGGTGTGGGGCCAGTCTGCGTGCTGCAGGATGTGAGGTGGCATCCTTGGTCTCCATCACATGGATGCCAGTAGCAGCTGCCCTGTATGTCATGATGACAACAATGTCTCCAGATGCTGCCAAAGGTCCCCCGGGAGGCAAAGTCACCCCCTAGTGAGAACCACTGGTCTAGACAGCATCAGGAATGTTTCTGTGAACAAAAGCAAACACCTAAACTAGTATCTCTACAGGAATTTAGGTAAGTTTCTGAGAATATACAGGAAAGTCTGGATGGCAAGTTTCTGGACAGGGAGCTGGGGTTGCCTCTAGGGACTGGGGAAGGGGAGATCAAGGAGGATGTCACCTGATGTGTTTTAGCTGCACATTTGCCCATCACAGGAGAGGAGAGAAGGAGGAAAGGGAAGGTGAAGGGGGATGGAGAGAGAAGATGGGAAAGGAAGGGAGGCGGGGGAGGGAGGGAACCCCAGAAGCCAGGTCTGGCCGGGGGGCTGTGGGACACCCTGTGCTGCTTGTCCTCTCTGAGGTCCTCCGTGTCCTCAAAGTGAAATGAGGAGCTGCAAAAACCCCCTGGCCCTCTTCACCCAGCAAGCCCCAAGGTGACCCGGGCCCCTCCCTCCCGCACCCCCAGCAGTTTTCACAAAAGAAGCCTGAGGTCTGGCTCCCTCTCAGCAGCTCTAACTGATTGCACCTCCTGGGGGAGGCGGGGAGGACGGGGTCTGGTCAGCCACCCAGCTCCATGCTGAGGACTTGATCGGGCTTGATTAAATAATTATACAGAGCCCACTGAGTAATCACGCCGTCTCAAGAAGCGAGGAGCACCTTCGGAGGGAGGCCCCATTAGTGATGTGGGGGCGTGTGAGTTAGCATGTCTGTCTCTTGCCTATGATAAAATTATCATCATAAGACCTCATTTGCAAAATGCATCCATCTCCCCCCATCTCATCGATTGCCTCCCAAACCCAGGGGTAGGGTGTAATCCCCATTTGACACACAGCTAAGGAAACCGAGGCTCAGAGGGGTTTGGGGCTGGCTGAAGAGCCCAAGGAGGGGTGGGACAGGGTGGGGGGGCGAGGTCAGCTCCCGTGACCCAGGGGGCTGTGCCAAAGGCGATCATACTCAGGAAGTCCGTGCAGAGCCAGCCTAGAGCTCAGGACTGGAAGATCCTAAGAGAGGTTTGGGTTTTGTTTGTCACTGTTTTTGTTTTGGTTTGTTTCCCCACTAGGATTATTTCTCTCCTCTCAATTTTGGAAAACAAATCCCAAACCATGTGAGCCATGTGAGCCTTCCTAAAATCTGTTGCTGCCAAGAAAACCGCCCAGAGTCGTGGGGTGAGAGGAGGAACCCCACTGCAGTTGCCCACACGCCCCCGCCCGGGGGCTGAGAGGGGGACTGCTGGATGGTGGGGGAGCCCAGGCCGGTCTGGGGGCTCTGCTCTCAGGCTGGGATCTCCGGGTCTCTGGGAGCCACTCCTTCTCTGGTATGGAGGCCACCAGCAGGCGTGGGCGGGGGAGACAGCCATTAGGACTCCAACACCCTTTCCAGTCAAGGGTCTGGTTTAACTAGGAAGAGAAGCAAAGACCTAAAAAGAGGTTACTTTCTTGGGTTCTCTGGCCCAAAGGGAGATGCCCACCACTTACCCCTTGCTCCTCCGGCTACGGCTACGTACCACCAGCCCCATTGGCTCATTTACACTGGAGCAGCCCAAATTCATTAATAATGATTACTCTCTCCTTGCAAAAGAAGTGTGCAATCAAAGGGCCATTAAAATTAAGTGCTGGAGGAGCAGGGTGGGGGCAGGGGACCGGGAGGGGGAAGGGGGTTAAGGAGGGGGGATGGGTAGGTGGAGTTGGGCAGGAATCTCCACTGGACTCGGGCATCTCCTTGCTGCAAGACCTTGGTTGGGTCACGTCTCACCTTACCGCTGAGACTCAGTTTCCCCATCTCTGAAATGGAGGGGCAGTTGTGACTCTGATGTCAGTGATAATGAGCATGGAGGCACCGGGTAGAGAGGCATAAACGTTGGCTGACGGTGACATGAGGCTCAGGGCACTATGACCTTGTTGGGGAGTTAGTGGAAGGGGAAGGATGATGTCACCTGTGAGGCCCGAGCCCTGAGCCGCCCCTTCTCACTGTCCAGCTGCCCTCACTCTCGTCCTGGGCACCACACACTGCCCACCTCACCCAGTCCCGACAGCCTAGGGCCTGGTCCCGGCTCTGTCCCTTCTTCTGGTCTCTGGATAAGCAGCAGAGGCATCCAGGGCAGCAGGAGAGAGGAGGGGAGAGAAGGGGATACAGGAGGAGCCAGGACATCCCTCCCCAGCCGTTGGCAGCCAGTCGGCCCTTCGCTCCCCACTAGCCCTCTGGTTTCTGGGGAGGCCTCAGGTGCAGAGAGGAAGCCCAGGCACCCCTCACCTCCCAAACGACTCTCAAAGTGTCCTGGGTGACCAGAGAGCAGACACAGCCCTTGGAGGGACACCAGGGCATCCAACAAAGAGCCCCCCACAGGGCAGCTGGGAAGCACACCCCTCTTTCTCAAGGAACAAAGAAAGGAAGCAAAAGAAGTAGCCTCTCGGGTCCACGCCTTCCTTGGGAGAAGGCAAGATGCCAAAACTCCAGATGTGCTGATCCCTGGGTTTGTGTGGACTTCTGATTCCTCTTGAAGACAGGAAATGAGATTTTACAAAGACCCCTCTCATGTGCCAAGCACTCAACCTTGTTACTTCACATCACAACCACAAGGACACCGCAAGGATGGTATTAGTCATTCCTGTTTTACAAAGGAAAAACTCAGAAAGGCGTGCCTGAGCCCCTGCGTCTGGGACAGCTACGGTGCCAAAGCCGAGATTCAAGGCCAGTAGCATCACGGCATCTGAATTGCTTCTTCTTCCTCTCTGCCCTAGACAGCCAGGCACCCCGCTCCAGGGGTCAGGGTGGCATGGGTTGGAGGTAGCTTCGCATGGGGACACTGCCCCCACCTTTCCCCGTGCACCAGGCCGTGGTTCTCATAGGCTCGAGTCACACCATCTTCCCCAAAATCCCCAGGAAGCCAGGGCTCTCATACCCATACTCCAAGGTCTAGGGTGTCCTAGGGATACCGGACTGAACTTGACAGCCTGCAAACTTCACAGGGGCAGGGCGGGGTCTGGCCTTGCCACCCCACCAGGCCCCACTGGCACAGCGCTGGGACAGAGACCAATCAATAAATATATGATGGACGGAAAGGGGACTCGGTCACAGGAGGAAGGGATGACAGGTTACATAGCAGCGGAGGCTTGTCAAGAGGCTCTATCCACGGCCAAACTGCCAGGACTCAGATCCCAGCTTTGCCACTTTCTATGGGCAAGTTATATGTGTCCCTGTGTCGATTTTCTTACCTGAAAATGACAATAATCATAGTTCTTATCAGCTAAGGCTCTTCAGAGCAGCAAGTGAGTCACTTACAGCCTGGCACCTTGCGACCGCCCTTTACCACCGTGGATGAGTGGAGGGCAGGCCGCACCAAGGCTCCGGAATGACCCACAGCACAGCCCCCAGGCGACCTCATGAGGCCACCAGCAGTGGTGAGACTCCACACATGCACAAGCCCAAGAGTGAGCCCCTCCTTCAACTTTGCACCCCCCGGGCATCTGATCTGTCTCACCCTAGGCCCCACCCCCGTCTGTCCACCATGCATCTGAGCTCCCCAATCCCCTCAGGTCTAGCGGTCCGCGCCCATTGGACAGGGTCTTTCAGAGAGCCCCCCTGCAAGGGTCTCCAGCCTGGGGATAGTGAGCTCCTCATCACTGAGAGGTGACAGCAAGGGCCACCTGGAAACCTACAAACAATTCCCCCTGGAAAGCACGTTGCATCTTTGCGAATGATCGCAGCTCCACCTGGTGGTGATACGGGGGATGGCCCCGCAGGCCGGAGGGCAGAGCGCCCTAGGGGCAGGGGAGGACCCACCCCCCCATCCACCCCAACCCCCACACTTTGATGAGTTCTTTTCATATCCTCAACTTCTCATAACACTCCAGAGAAGGGATTGTTATCCTTTTGACAGATGAAGACACTGAGGCCCAGAGACACAGAGTTACTTGCCCAAAGTCACACAGCTCGCAAGTGGCAGAGCCAGGATTTGAGCTTTACATGCCACAGCCTTCCCTCAGGGGATTCAGTGAGAGAGAAAACAGATACATACAAACCCCATCCCCACTCCCCACCCCCAGATGTCGTGAAGCTTACAGCCTCACTGGGGAAGAGAAGTCACAAATTCATTTCTTAGGTGCCCTGTGGGTGCTTGGTGCTGAGCTAGGTGCTGGGGATGCCACGGTGAAGAAGGTGGCCAGGGTCTCTGCCACCATGAACTTTGTGGGGCAGATGAATGCTAATCAGATGATCACACAAATAAATACACACCAGTGACAAAAGATGTGAAGGAATAGGTATAGGTTCTGAGACCAGATATCGGGTGCCTACCTGGTTTGGGGGAGTCTTCCCTGGAAAAGTGAGGTGTTGAGCTGAGATCTGAAAGATGGCCAGGCCTTAGCCAGGCAAAGAAGCAGTCTTTTTTTTTTTTTTTTTTTCAAAGAAATGTGTTGTTTTCACTTTTTGCTACACATATATCAACCCATGACTAATACACTGAGTATATGCTTTTGCAACTTTCTAACTCCTTATTCCTCTTCAGATGTGTGCCTAACAAAACATAGAACCATTTGCTTGAACTAAGAAGGTGGTCATACCATTGACAGCGGCCACACGCACCCATGTCCTGCTGATGACACCTGAGTGGTTTCCAAATTTTCGCTCCTACAAACAGCCAACATCCTCCGAGTGCGTGCGTCTCAAAGTGCATGCATGTTTGAGCTCCCCTGCGGTATGTGACCGCATCTTGTTCAAAGACATTTCAACACCATTTTGATAGGAGTGAGGAGAAGACAAGTTTCTATTAATGAAAAACGTATACACAAATTCATTTACTACTTCATTTAGCCTGACTAAAGCCAAGTTAAGGTTCTGGAAAACATTGGCCAAAACATTTCTCATGTTTCTGTAGACCTCCTTCTTTCTTCCGTTTCTTTCTATAATTTGTCCAAAACAGATAACTGCTTGGAGACATACTTACGGGTTTCAAATAATTTTTTAAGTCATTTGTTTCATAAACAGGATAACCTTTGTAAGCCTGAGTTCAAGATTTCAGCTGAGTACTGTGGCTTTCAGGTTGGCTGGTCTCAGGGTTGGTAGCACCTTCCTCCCCCACCCGCCCCTGCCCCCCCACCTCCCCACCCCCTGCGGTGGCTGTACCACAAGGCCTGCCCTCTGTGTAATACCTAGAAATAGGCAGTGCCTGGGAGGAGGGGCTAATGCTTCCATTCCAGCATCTGCATGTTGGACCAGTTTGCACAGTGCCCAGTCTGTAAGCAGGTACAGGAGAAAACCTGAGTTAACCGGCACCATACTTCCCCTTGATCCCCATCATGTGTTATGTCCCTTATGCGTGGCTCCAGGTGCATGCATAAACTCCATATTGGAGGCTTCTAGAGTGTCAGGTGGGAGGGAAACCCTGAGACCATGGTGGTGAGGAGCGGGGTGGGGGTGGGGGGTAAAAGGGGGCGGGTAAGGGATGAGAGAGGACAGCCCCTTTTCTGCAATTGCCCCTGATTCTCAGAGCTGTGGTGCATCTGGGACAATATCAGACTATAGTGAAGGGTGGAGGAGATTCTGTGGTTAGGCCTTGCCACCTCTCCTGACACATTCATTCTCTGGGCACCGGACTGTCTATTCTGTCAAGAGCTCAGCTCAGCTCCGCTGGGCAGGGCTGAACAGAAAGTCACACCCCAGGAGAGAGGACTTCTGATCCAGAAGCAGTTTCACCAGGTGGAAGCACAGTTCCTGGTCCGGGACCTCTCACTGGCTGGGGGTCCACTGGGACTCTCAAATCTGCACCCAGACCCTGCCTTGTGGTTCCACTGCTTGTCTCAGCTGTGTCATTCATTCTGGATCCCCCTGGCTCCATCACAAAAACCCTTCAGCTGAATAAGATACTACAGTCAGTTGAAGCACAGAGAGTCTCCTGTGTCCCTGAGAGCCTGTTCCAAAGGAGCCTGTTCTGATCCATCTCTTTGGAAGCATTGGGCGGGGTTCCCAGACAGCCCAGAAAAACCCAAGAGGCAACATGAGGAGGCTCACACCAGTGTGAAGCAGAGAGAGGACTTCCAGAGCCCAATAAAGTATCCCCTCTCCCTGCCCCAGGTTCTGTCCCTTAACCTGTGTCCATAAGGACTTAAATCTGGCTTGACTTCACTTTCACAAACAGTGGTGGTCTTCCCTGTGGCCCAGCCCAGGACCTGGCAGCCCAGCCTCGGGAGGTAGACAGAAGCCTAGAGGTCAGTTGTCTGTGACCACATTCTGAGGCCTGCCTTCTTCTCTGCCCCTATTCCAGGCAGCTCTGATCTCACTGGCCTTAGACCCCTCCACCCAATGCACCAGCACAGAAGGGCCCATGAGAGGCTGTCTAGATTTCTGAATCAGCACAGATTCATCTGATGGCCACTGGGATCCTGTCTCTGGCTTTGCTTCCAGCCCTTAGCACCCCATTACCCAGTCAGGCAGACTAACCTGTATGGAAAGGTGAACAAGGACTAGCCACAACCTGGAGAGGCTGGCCCAAAGCCTGAGGTTGGGCAGGTTCGCAGCTGCCTGCATAATCCCTTCCTCATGTGCATGGTGATTATAATTCCATGACATGTATGCTTGTGTGATCTTTTACTGTCCTGTACCCTCCTAACCCATAAACTCCATAAAAAAAAAAAAAAAAAAAAGGACCATGTTCACCTCTATAAGCCCTGCGCTGAGCACAGTGCCTGGAACATAGCAGGTGCTCAGAAACTGTGGAATAGGGATCCCTGGGTGGCGCAGTGGTTTGGCGCCTGCCTTTGACCCAGGGCGCAATCCTGGAGACCCGGGATCGAATCCCACGTCGGGCTCCCGGTGCATGGAGCCTGCTTCTCCCTCTGCCTGTGTCTCTGCCTCTCTCTCTCTCTCACTGTGTGCCTATCATAAAAAAAAAATAAATTAATTTAAAAAAAAAAAAGAAACTGTGGAATAAGTAAAAGAATCGATAAATGGGCACCCGGGTGGCTCAGTCAGTTAAACGTCTTCCTTCAGTTCAGGTCATTATCAAACCCCACAAATCCCTGCTCAGTGGGGAGTCGGCTTCTCCCTCTCCCTCAGCCCCTTCCCCCACTCATGCTCTATCTCTCTCAAGTAAATAAATAAAATCTTTTAAAAAAATAATAATAAATGGATATCTTCCCAAAAGGTAGCCCATATTTCCCACAGTGATCTCATCTCATTCTCCCCACCCACCTACTATGTAGGTGCTGTAACCACCCCCATGTTACAGTGTATTCATTCTCTATGGCTGCAAGGACAAATTATCACAAACTTAGTGGCTAAAACAACACAACTTTATAGTCTTACAGCTCTGGAGGTCAGGAGCCCAACACAGGTCCCAAGGGCTGATACCGAGGTGTCAGCAGGGCTGTGTTCCTTCTGGAAGCTCCAGGGGAGAAGCCACTTGCTTGCTTCTTCCAGTTTCTAGGGGCTTCCCACATGCCTTGACTCCTGGCCCCTTTCTTCCATCTTCACACCCAGCAACGTCCCGATGCCCTGACTGAAGCCAGGAAAGATTCTCTGCTTTTAATGACTCGTGGGATTAGATTGGGCCCACCAGGATCATTTAGGATCATCTCCCAATTTCAGCGCATCTGCAAAGTTATTTTTTTTCCACGTGAGATAACATATTCACAGGTCCCGGGATTAGGACACCTTTTTCTTTTCTTTTTTTTTCTTTTTTTTTTTTTTTTTGTGGCATCTGTTTTTATTAGAAAACCCCATTTGGTCAGAGCTCCCCTGACCCAGAACAGAGATTGGGTAGCCTCCGAGTCACTTGGCCTTCATCTGATCTTCCACCCTCTTCTGAGAGGGGAGAGCAGGGGATGGGGGTAGAGTCAGGCAGTCTCCTTAGTGCCCCCTCCTGGGCCCCTCAGTTCACACTGCAGCACCACAAGGCACACAGATGAGGGCCTTTTTTTTTTTTTTTTTTTTTTTTTTTTGTAAAGATTTGTTTTATTTTCTACTGGGGGAAGAAGGACGATAAATAGAACCGTTTTCCAATTTGCTCTCCACTGTATACATACATACCCACACGCATACACAGACATACACACACCAAAAATACCCAAACAAAAAAAAAAATAGAAAACTGAGAATCAAACACCAAAACACCCTCATACTGCACCAATACTTTGTATTTTGACCAAAAGAATAGATCCTGGGAGGGAGTGCAAAATGCAAAATCAAATGACCAAAAAATGCTGAACAAACAGCATTATTAATATACAAAATATTTATATTACTGAACTAGTAGCAGTTGATGTTCTCCATGTCTGTAAAACTTTGGAACCACATAGCTGATTTGTTAAATCTAGTCCATGCCAGCTTCCAAACACCAGAAAAAAAATTTTAGTTAGCTTCATTCTTTGATGCCTCATCAAAATTTTCTATGAGATCTGGAACATCATCATCCTCTTCATCAATGTCTTCTGGTTTTGGTGCTTTGCTATCCAACACTTGCCGAGGGAACTGTTCAGCTAACTTCCTAAGACTTGTTAAGCTGTCAGCACCAAGCTGACTTAATATCCAGGAGGCATATCTGTGATTGGTTTGGCTTCTGCATGACCAATTTGGGGGGTGGAGGTGCAGAGGGCGTTATCACTCCTAGCATACACAGGTTCAAAACCACAGGTGAATGAACTTGTCCACTCCCTCCAGCTCGTGACTGGTGAAGTAGGATTCAAATCCAAGTCTTTCGGACTGAAGAATCTGAGCTCCTTCTCCCCTTGTTGACTTTCTATGAAACCACCCAGTGTCTCTGAACCCCTTTTCAGGAACCAAAAGTGCAGGACACATCAGCCCAGCCCCTTAGAATAAATATGCATTTTTATTTATGGGTTGTTGTTGTTTAAGTCATGTTTGTCTAGGCATTGGAAACATGTGTAAAACTTTCATTTTATTTCTCTTTATTGTCATTGTGTTAATATAAATATTTTTCATCTAGGGGAAGAAAGGATTGACCTACCTTATTGGCTGGGGTTGGGGGTAGGGCATGACCCTCCCACCACTGAATTTAAAGCGGCTTTGCAATTAAACAAATGGCCAGCAGATGGCGAGGAAGGCCCAGAGCTGACTTCTCAGTCGCCAGGACCATTCCTTTTATGGGGTGCGGGGGGGTGGCAGGACAGCGGGAGAGGGGCAGCTAGTTTACAGGACATTTAAGATAGCCAGGTACCCTACATACTTACATACACATTTATTATTTCATCTCATCTTCCCTGTGGCCCAGCTTGGAACCTGGCATTAAAAATAGTGGACTGGCTGGGGAGATAGTAGCAATGCAGGCATCGTTTTTGAATCTTTCCAAATTCCCACGTAAAAATAAGCAGGGCAGGGGTGCCTGGCTGGCTCAGTCAGTGGAGCATGTGATTCTTGGTCTCAGCGCTGTGAGTTCAAGCCCCACATTGGGCGTGGAGCCTACTTAAAGAAAAAAAAAAAGAAGTAGAGCAAATTAGGAAAAGCAAAACCCACAAACATTGACTTCAAAATTAGGTGGCAAAAGTGTCCCCATGAACACCAGAAGATGAGTGGGGGAGCACAACCTCCCAGTAGCTGCCCTCTTGTTATCAAGTTCCTCCGGGGCGGGGGTGGGGGGTCGGGGGGTGGGGGGGTCGTTCCAGGTTTGGCCTCTGGCCCTTAGCTCTCCATCTGCTGGCCAGGGAGTATTTGATAGACCCAAGAAGAGCATGAAAGGACGGTCTGAGAGCAACCAGGATTGCCAGGGGTTGTGCCCCGTCCCGCAGTAGGTGAGGTCAAGAGTCCTCCAAAAGAAAAAAAAAATTTTTTTAATTAAAATTAAAATTAAAAAAATTTAAAAAGAGTCCTCCAAAAGGACTGAGGGGCTGGAGTTCTTCAGCCCTATAAGCTGACCCACTTAGGTTCCCTTCCAGGACAGGGTCCCATACTGAGGGCAAATTGCTTGGAGAGGGATCAAAATGAAAGGGGATCAATCAACACAATCAAGAGAAAGGAAGGAGAAGATCTAGTTAAAAATGGCAGAAGGAGATTGAGCTGGAAATTTCAGAATGCCAGCTACCATATCTGTGCACATCACGTAAAAATGAGGGAGCTCATGAGGTTAGAAATGCCAACCTGCGGGGCATTAGGTGGCTCAGTGGTTGAGTGTCTGCCTTTGGCTCAGGGCGTGATCCTGGGATTCTGGGATTGAGTCCCACATCAGGTTCCCTGCGTGGGACCTGCTTCTCCTTCTGCCTATGTCTCTGCCTCCCCCCCACCTTTTTTTTTTCTGCCTCTCTCTCTATGTCTTTCATGAATAAATAAATAAAATCTTTTAAAAAAAATAAAGAAAAGAAAAGATGTCGACCTGAACATTTTCAAGTTTGGGAAGACTAATTTCACACAAGAGTAAACAACAGAGTAGTCTGTGGTCAGATCCCATACAAACTAAGTTTAAGCAAAAGAAGAATCATGAACAAGATGGCATCTCTACAAAGAATAAATGCATTCCCGTCAGACATTGCTTGGGAATAGATCAAAACCATAACCTTCCATTTCAAAATGACCTAAAAGAAAAAAAAATGACCTAAAAGGCCCTTTTTAATTATGCAAGGGATGAAAGGACAACATAAAACAGAATTAGAAAAATCTTATAAAGTGGCAAAAGTCAAGGAAGGAGCAGCCCTGGTGGCTCAGTGGTTTAGCACCTGCCTTTGGCCCAGGGTGTGATCCTGGAGACCCGGTATCAAGTCCCACATCACGCTCCTGCATGGAGCCTGCTTCTCCCTCTGCCCGTGTCTCTGCCTCTCTCTCTCTGTGTCTCTCATGAATAAATAAATAAATTTTTTTAAAAAGTCAAGGAATAATTAGAAATACAAGGAAATATACCTTTTAGAAACAAAGTCTAAAATAGAAAGACACAAGAGCAAATTAACTCACCCTTAAGATAATGACATTTACAAAGGTGAAACAGGAATATTTTGAATCAACAAGAAATAAAGAGATACTCTTAAATATTTGAGAGAAAGGGACAAATATTGAAATCAGGCAAAGAAGTTCCAACAAATAAGGAGTCTCTGAAGAGAAAATCAAAGCAAGAGAACAAAACAATTACTAAAAACTATAATTCAAGAAAACTTACCAAAATGTTCAAAAAATTGAAATTACACTTTGGAAGAACATACTGCATCCTTGAAAATACCAACCCAAAATAATCAGACATATTCAAGACATTTTAATAAAATTACTGTACTCTGAGGAAAGAGATAAAAAAAAAATCCTTCAGTCATCTAGGCAAAAATACTACTACTACTACAAACTGACTGATAAGGAAAATAAATTAGATTGTTATCAAGTTTTTCAAGAGTAACGCTTTATACCAAAAGAAAATGAAGTAATGTATTTAAGATATTCAAAACAGGAAAATGTATGTTAATCATTCTATGTCCATCAAAACTGACTTGTCAGTATAATAGACTCAGACAAATTGTAAGACTCAGGGAATATTGTTTCCATGAGGCTTTAAAAAAAAAGATTTGGGTAGCCCTGGTGGCGCAGCGGTTTAGCGCCGCCTGCAGCCCAGGGTGTGATCCTGGAGACCCGGGATCGAGTCCCACATCGGGCTTCCTGCATGGAGCCTGCTTCTCCCTCTGCCTGTCTCTGCCTCTCTCGCTCTCTCTGAATGAATAAATAAATAAATCTTTAAAAAAATAAAAAAATAAATAAAAAATAAAAAATAAAAAAAAAGATTTTATTAATTTGAAAGAGAGGGGAAAGAGAGAGAGCATAAGCCAGGGGAAAGGGAGCAGGAAAAGTAGACTCCCCACTGAGTGTGGAGCTCAGTGTGGGGCTTGATCTCACAACCCTGATATCATGACCCAAGCCGAAATCAAGAGTTGGCTGCTAATGGAATGAGCCACCCAGGTGCTCCTCTCATGAGCCTTTCCTGAAGAATATACTGGAGAACAAGCTTCAGACAGCCTAATGACTAGAAAGACAAAGAGGGGGTGCACTGAATGTGAAATATAGTTACTGGCAAAACTAAAGCTAAACTGGGATAGAAAGAAGGTAATGGTTAGGTGCTCTAAGATGTAGCTACAAGACTACTATTAAAATACAGAGAGCAGGAATACCTGGGTGGCTCAGTGGTTGAGCGTCTGCCTTCGGCTCAGGGCGTGATCCTGGGGTGCCAGGATTGAGTCCTACATCGGGCTTCCTGCATGGAACCTGCTTCTCCCTCTGCCTGTGTCTGTGCCTCTCTCTCTGTCTCTCATGAATGAATAAAATCTTTAAAAAATAAAAATATTATTTTTAAAATATTTATTTTTATTAATAATAAAATCTTTTAAAAATACTAATAAAATAAAATACAGAGAGCAGGGGTGCCTGGGTGGGTTAGATCATGATTCCGGGGCCCTGGAACCAGCCCCACATTGATCCCAGGACCTGTGTCGATCCCAGGATCCCCACGTTGATCACTGGGAGCCTGCTTCTCCTTCTCCCTCTGTCACCCCCCATGCTTGAATGCGTGCTCTCGCTCTCTCTCTCTTTCAAATAAATAAATAAAATCTTTTTAAAAAAATAGAGAACATGGAGCACCTGGGTGGCTCATTCAGTTGAATGACCCTTGATTTCGGCTCAGGTTATGATCTCAAGGTCCTGGGATCAGGCTCCATGCTCAGCAGGGCATCTGCTTGACAATTCTCTCCCTCTCCCTCTCCCTCTCCCTCTGCCTCTCCCCCTGCTTTCTCTCTCTCATAAATAAATAAATAAATAAATAAATAAATAAATAAATAAATAAATCTTTTTTAAAAAATACAGAGCATAGACCAAGAAAAAAATGTTTTTAACTGCTCCCAGTAATTAGGTTGTTGGTGGTATTACTTTTGTAGTTTTGAGACTATTGTGTGTGTAATATAGGATAAAGCAAATAAGCAATTATGAGATATTCTAATTCTATTATCCCTAATACCCAAGAGCCCAATTCTCAGGATGGAAGAAAGGAGAGATGTAATACAAAAGACATTAAGTAAAACTCCTAAATCTGAACTGGAATTATCAGTATGAACACAGGGTCCTGTCCTCTGGGTTTCTGGCTGAAAGGTGTGTGTGGTAAAATATATTTCTTCATAACCAAATTATTAACAATATACGTCTCTGGCACCAGGAGAGTGGTTGTGACGTATCATTTTCCATTTCAAAAGTAACAATAAACAACCTTCTTGGAGAAAAAACTGATTCCAGGTCTGGAGCAGAAAATGTCCAAGATAAGTCTGGTACATCCTTTGGTATAGAAAGCAAGGCAGCTCTCAGAGACAATAGGGTTATTTTCAAAGTACTCAAGAGCCACCTCGAAGAGGCTCTGCTGGCACAGTACAATGGAATGGGAACATTTGAGCTTCAAAAAGAATAATACTTGTAGTTGATTACAACCATCAAGTGTGTGTAAGTCCTAGAATTCATAATGATATTGAAAAGAAATCAATTGGTCTCCTTTGGAGGATGATAAAGAACTAATTTGTTCTCTTGAAAACTGATAAATAAGGGGAAAGAAAGAAGCACGTGCCCTGCCTCACATGCCCTCTAAACTATACCATGGAGTAACAAAGAGTAAATGAGGGGAAGCATCTCTTTTCCAACAATCCCTTTCCAACAGATAAATGAAAAAGAAAGGATAAGACTGGAATGTTGCCACTTGCAACCCTCAATGAATTAATGGGCTAACTGATAATGAGCATCAACACCTGCCAAAACAGAAAGAGGACCACCCAACATTCTGTGCCATCAGATGAAAGAACACAAGGCCACTGAGAATCTAGCCAAAGGGATTGAACATGAGTCTGCTGAAGCCTCTGGGTCCAGCCGCCAACTTGCAGGAAGCACAGAGGATGGAGGAACATATTGAACTGCATGGTGAGGACCAAGTCAATAAAATCCAGACTGTGGGAAACTCTACAAGTCAGATAGAAGTCCTTCAACAAATAGCCTATATCGGAAAAATAAAATCAAAAGGAGTGGCCTGTGGATTAAAAGGCCTTAAAGATATATTGTTTTCTTTTCCTTTTTTTTTAGAGATTTATTTATTTATTTGAGAGGGAGAGCACAAGTATGAATGTGCATGTGAGTGGGAGGAGGGAGAGATTCTCAAGCAGACCCTCCTCCCATTGAGCGCAGAGCCCAATGAGGGGCCAATCCCACGACCTCGAGATCATGACCTGATCTGAAACCAAGAGTCAGATGCTCAACTGATTGAGCCACTCAGGTGCCCCTAGTTTTCTTTTTTCTTTTTTCTTTTTTTAATATTTTATTTATTCATGAGAGACAGAGAGAGAGAGAAAGAGACAGAGACATAGGCAGAGGGAGAAGCAAGCTCCATGCAAAGAGCCCGATGTGGGACTTGATCCCAGGAATCCGGGATCCTGCCCTGAGCCAAAGGCAGATGCTCAACTGCTGAGCCACCCAGGGGTCCCTAGTTTTCTTTTTTTTTAATGGGCAAGTTTAAACAATAGTATCTAGGGATACGCACTTAGGTGATAAAACAAAGTACTGCAAGAAAATCAGTACAAAGTCAGGCTACTAGTTAATTGGGGGTGGAGGGGATGATAAAAGGGCTCCAATGGGGAAGAGGTATCTTGAGGGAGTGCTTGCAAAGTTCTATTTAGTAACTTGGGTCACAGTTACGAAGATGTTTGCTGGGAGATTATCTCATTAAGCCATATGTTTGTTCTATGTGATTTCCCGCGCCCATGTTTACTTTACAATAAAGAATTAAAGCAAAAACAAAAAGACCTAAATGGCTGAATGAATGAACAATTCTGGAAGGTCTCACTGTTCTCTTTTGATGGATGACAAAGGGAAAACTCACAAGGGAAAGAGGTTTGCCAAAGGCCACACAGCAGCCAAGCTGCGCAGCTGGGCTCCAAACCCCAGATAGTTTCACCTGTGCATTGACAGTTACAGACATTTGCTGAGTTGATTGCAAACAGCTGAGTAAAACAGCCGGCCTTGAGGTTCATCCCTTCTGCAAGGGAGCCAGCGAGGGTGGGAGTAGGTGTAGGGAATGCTGCTGGTCCTGGCACCTCGCTGGGTACAGTGGCAGCAGGCCCCAGGCCCCTCCCCTGTGCAGGGCCCACCTCCTCTCCCTCCAGTCTCTGAACAGGGAAATGGACATCGAATGTACCATCTGATGAAGTTTCACTTCTATTTCTCAACCCCTCCCAGGTAGGTCTGTCCCCTGGAGAGGAAGGTGGGTCTGGGAAAGATCCTGGCCTGAAACTAAGAGGTCAGCTTGACCTCTCCTTGATATCTCCTCTGGGGAGAGGGCCCCCAATGAGGTGGAGCCAAGGGGGAGAAGAAGAAGCTATGCCTTCAGCTCTGCAAACTGGATCCCCTCCCTTATCTTCCAGGCATTTAGCACTTGGTGTCAGAGAAAGCAGGAGCACGGGGTTGCCTGGGTGGCTCAGTCGTTTAAGCATCCAACTCTTAACTTCAGCTCAGGTCATGATCTCAGGGTTGAGAGGTTGGGCTCCGTGCTGAATATGGGGTCTGCTTGAGATTCTCTCTCTCTCTCCTTCTGCCCATCCCCCCTCAAATTAAAAAAAAAAAGCACAATACATGTTTGTTGAATGAGTGAGTGAATGAATGAATAAATTTGATAAATCACTTTTTATTTATTGCACACAGAATCCAATGCTCAACTACTACTTTTAAAATATATCATCTTTCACTGCAAAATGGGAGTTATGCTAAGGCCTATGCCAAGGGTCATTGGGAAGATTGAATCAGTTAAGGAATGTAAAACCCTTAGACTAGTAGCTGAGTCTTCAAGACAAGTATCTGGTTTTCAATAACTTATTGAAAATGTAAAATGAGAGAAGTTTAAGGATAGGATACAGCCAATATGGGATTAGCCATCAGTATGGGTCCAGGGTCAGAGGCCAGAAGGTGGAGAGAGCTAGTTTAGTATGAGGTTAGGATTAAAGGACCAGTGTGTGGCCCGTAGGTGGTCAGATTTTTAAGTTAGCCATCTATTTGTTTATTTATCCCCACATTGTTCCAGAAGGACTTGCGACAATGTAAGGAACATGGACTAACAAATAAGGAGAGAGAAAGAAGTGATGATCCTGACCTGGGGTGTTCATGCTGGCACCCAGGGCCCTTTCAGCAGTGACCCACGACCAAGTGACTAAATTCCAGGACCCTCTGGCCACTCTGAGGTCCACATGGACAGCCTGGGGTTGAGCAGAGCCAGCCTCTCAGAGATCTGGTGAGAATCCCCTGAGTTAACCCATGCAATGTACTGGCACATAGAAAGTTCTGCATAAATGTTTGCTATTATGGTCAGACCCAGAGGGCCTATTTGGAGTGTGTAGTGAGCAGTGGGGAAGGCCACCCCAGCACACCGTTTCCCATGAAAAGCCCCCACCCACCAGCTCAGAGCCAGAAGAAGATGTTCAAAGGCACCAGGCTGAGCTGGCCCATCCATTCCATCAGATCTGCCCTGACTAGCAGCGCCAGGGATGACGGAAGCCCGTTGGCTCTGACCCCCTCTCCCTAGAATGTAGCCATATGGGCTCTGCCAGAGAAACCCCAGCCCCCAGAGCACCTCTTTTCTGCACACTGCTGAATATACTCGACCAGATGAGAACTCCACGAGACATACTTAGTTTTTAAGATTTTTTTTATTCAGGGGAGACACAGAGGGGCAGAGATACAGGCAGAGGGAGAACCAGGTTCCTCATGGGAGCCTGTTGTGGGACTTGATCCCAGGACCCAGGACCCTGGGATCAGGACGTGAGCCGAAGGCAGATGCTCAACCACTGAGCCACCCAGGCATCCCCACGAGACATATTTGAAATGTTGAATGTGTGTGTTCCTGTGCACACACAGGGACCCATGCACATACACAAGCATACCTGGGTGTGTTTGGGGTCATATTAGTTTTCTGCGTCTATCATAACAATTTCATCACTTAAACAACACACAGTATCCTATAGTCTGCAAGTCAGGCCTAACCTAAAATCAAGGTGTCAGCAGAACTGTGTTCCTTTTGGAGGCTGAAGGGGAGAATCTCTTCCTTGCTTCTAGCAGCTGCCTGCACTCCGTGGCTCATGGTTCTCATCAGTCTTTAAGCCTGCAATCACAACACGTGATTCTGATTCCTGTTTTCACATCCTCTTCTCTGACCTTGACCCTGTCTCCCTCTTATCAGAACCTTGCGATTATATTGGGCCCACCTGGTTATCCAGGCGACTCTTCCCATCTCAAAATCCTTAATTTAGGGGCAGCCCCAGTAGCATAGCGGTTTGGCGCCCCCTGCAGCCCAGGGCGTGATCCTAGAGACCCTGGATCAAGTCCCACATTGGGCTCCTAGCATGGAGTCGGCTTCTCCCTCTGCCTATGTCTCTGCCTCTCTCTCTCTCTCTCTCTCTCTCTCTCTCTCTCTCTCTCTCAGGGCCTCTAAAAAAATCCTTAATTTAATCACAAAAGTTCCATTTGCATGTGAGGTAACATCCACAGGTTCTGAAGATTAGGATAGGGACATCTTGGGAGGGGGGACACTTAATGCTGCCTAGCACAGAAGCCTAGTGTTATAAACTACTAGGACGCTGTGAAGCCCCTACTCTCTGCTCTATAGAGAGGGGGACTTTGGAACCAGGAGAGAAAAAAAGCCCTGCTTCTCAGTTCAAAGAAATGTTGGTAAAATGTCCCATCAGAAGATTTATTTTTTTAAAGATTTTGTTTATTCATGAGACATACACACACACACACACACACACACACACACACACACACAGAGGCAGCGACATAGAGGGAGAAGCAGGCTCCTTGGAGGGAGCCGGATAAGGGACTCAATCTCTGGACCCAAGATCCCATCCTGAGCCAAAGGCAGATGCTCAACCACTGAGCCACCCAGGTGTCCCCCATAAAAAGATTTAAAAGGGGAGGGTATGAATCCTCTATTTGGATCTTCTAGAGTTTGGACAAAACATTATCCTCACTCCTGTGGTCCCAACATTCACTTGTGACACCAGCCAAGAGGCAAGAGTAAAGAACAGCAACCCAATATCAGTTTCCACCTGCTAGGGGAAGTCCAGGCTATGAAAGACTTCTCTGCACTTGTTGGCTCACTTACAGTTAGAAACATCAGTTCTTTACCAACTGACATGGCCCAAAGAAGCAATGGCCCAGGAACCATTCTGAGGCTACTTTCCAGCTCTGCAGAAAATGTAAACAAGGGACACCTGGGTGGCTCAGTGGCTGAACATCTGCCTTTGGCTCAGGGTGTGATCCTGGGGTCCTGGGACAGAGTCCTGCATCAAGGTCCCCCATCCTGCTTCTCCCTCTGCCTCTGTCTCTGCCTCTTCTCTGTGTCTCTCATGAATAAATAAATAAAATCTTTTAAAGAAAGAAAATATAAACCAGACCCAAACAAAAAAAGTGCTGGCGTGCCTAGGGTCCCTGATCCTTGTCCCATGTCATCTGACTTGCTGGCTCTGACTCTGATCTCCAAGTCACAGAGACAGTGAAGGACTGATGAGGCAGAGATGCTCAGGAGACCCTCCAGCCCCTAGGCTGTGAAAGCCACCACAGCTGGGAACAAATCAAGTATCCCTCTTGCAAAAATGGTCCTTTTAGTCGCAAGTCATACATCTCCTCTTGTTAAAATGACAGGTTGATTGTTGCCTTTGCTTGCAGGGCACACATACATAGGAAGGTCAACCTTCACAGTCTGAAGGGGATAGTTGATCAAGTACCAAGATCAGAACCAAGTCTATTAATCACTGGTCAGGAGTGGGGAGAGAAGGCCATGCTGAGGAATGGAGACTCCCCCGACACCCCAGGACTCAGACCCGGGTTACAATCAAGTGTCATGCCTTGAAACAGTCCTGTCTCTACCTGGAAGGCTTGTACTCTGCTCCAAACAGATGGGGTTGACCCCTGCATGCAACTCTCAAGGGAAATCTCATTATTCTCACTTTGGTGTTCATAAGGTGGCCACTTTACTGTATCCCTCAGGAGCTGACAATTCAAGAGTAAAAGTTAAAAAAGAAAAAAAAAGGGGAAGGGATCCCTGGGTGGCGCAGCGGTTTGGCACCTGCCTTTGGCCCAGGGCACGATCCTGGAGACCCAGGATCGAATCCCACATCGGGCTCCCGGTGCATGGAGCCTGCTTCTCCCTCTGCCTGTGTCTCTGCCTCTCTCTCTCTCTCTCTCTCTCTCTCTCTGTGACTATCATAAATAAAATAAAAATAAAAAATAAAAAAAATATAAAAAAAAAAGAAAAAAAGGGGAAGGTGAAGAAATAGGAACAAAAGGGAAATAGGAAAAAGAAAATGAAGAGCAACTGGGGTGAGGTTAGTGCAGACAACACAGCTTAGAGTCCTGAGCACTTAGAAGGCATGGGCCACAAATGTGACTCTGAGCTTCCTAGCAATCATTGTGAAAAGAGAAACAAGATCCATCACATGATTCATTAGGCCTGTCAGCTAAAAGCAAAATTGTTCCCTCTTCCCCAAGGAAAATCTCTATTCCTATTATTAAAATAGAGAAGAAGTTTATTCTGGAGTTCTCATGGAGAGGCCACTGTGGACAAAGTGAACACTGTCCTCAGCAAGATCCTCACAGTAAATCCAACAACTGTTTTCCTAGAGCTGTTTCTTATAACTCTCCTTGATGAAGGTTTACAGCATAAAGCTGAAGACCCATTTAGCAAAAACAGTACTTCCTGGTCCATCCTCTAAGGTAAAGGGCTACAGAAAACCTGTTCAGCTAAGGGTTGCTAAGAACAAGCAGTTAAGTGATGGAAGTGGCCCATTATAAGTTTACAAGTTTGGGAAATGTATAAATTTTTGCCTCCATGCTTTCTGCACGTTGACAACTGGAACCAGAGGCTTGATCAGACTTAGGTTCAATCCCCTTGACTACATTCTCAGTGGGCTTGCAAAACACTAGACACAGACGTCTACCAACTATCAACAACCACCCGTGGAAATATGGATAAATTTCACCAACTAATGTTGAGCAAAAGAAACCAGACACCAAAAGTATATGATATCAAGTACATAGAAGTGCAAAAGCTGACAAAGCTAAAAACACACTGCTAGAAGTCAGGAGAGCAGGTAACCTTGGGAAGTAGTGACAGGAAGAGTATGTGAGAGCCTCAGGGAAACTGATAGTGTTTGATATTTAGAGATGCTTAGTTTGTGAAAATTCTTATGATATGGGCACTTTTCTCAACGTATGTTACAATTTCATAAGTTTTTGAAAGTGGTATCAGGTCATTACAGCACAAATTTAAAATCAGGGGTGCTGTTTTGGGGGGGACAGGGCCTCAGTCTGTGCCCAAGGTTTAGAGCTTATTCTAGGGCTGAAATCTAGGCTCAGCTGTGGTCAGGTTTAGCGTGGATCCAGGATCAAGACCCATCAACGACGGCTGGCTCAGGTGTCACATCCTAACCCAACTCTTCACTCCGTCTTTAACTTGACCACTGCCATTCCAGGGTCTGACCACTGGATGTCTCCACTTGACATTGCTAAATGAGGAGAAGGGGCAGGACCGAGCTGCCTCGACTCATAATGACCCTGAGTTGGGAGAGGTTGGAGGCCCAAGCGCAGAGAATGCCTGGGAAACACCGGGAAATGCATCCAAGTCGAGCAGAGCTAGCCAGTCTGGGCCTGGGGTCCAGGTCCCACGGAACAGTGGGCAGCAATAGAGGCGACCACAGAGGCAACGCCAGCTCAGCAGGTCCCAGCTTTGTCCCCTACCTCAGTCAACATTATTTCATTCATTCATTCGTTCATTCATTCATTTACCATTATTAAGCTCCTGCTCTGGGCCAGGCATGAGGATTCAAGGAGACCAAATGTGCCATAGTCCCCGTCATCACAGAGCTCACAGGATACTCACACCTCCTCTCTCCTTTCCTGGTCTCTCTGAGCGCGGCTCCCTGCCGAGAACCCACAGTACCCTCCAAGTCCAGAAGAACTCCTAATATTAGCATCCACCTGCCGACCAGCTTCTCAGCTCCAACTACCCTCTTCTCTTCCTGTTTGTTGTGGGTCTTTCCTATTGGGATACATGTCCAAAGGGCGGCGGCCTCATCTGTCTTATAGACAGACCCCCGTGTTGTTCTCAGAGCCTGGCCAGGAGTAGATGATCGATAGATACTTGCTGAATGGAAATGATTTGTATGGTTTCCTGTGGAACCAAGCAGAACAGAGCAGGGGGGCCTCCTCTGGTCTTGGGCACCAAGCTCCCCCAGCCTGTGATTCTGGAGGAAGTCTCTGATAGGACTGTTTGTGGGGTGGGTACAAGCACCTGAACAGAAACCGAGAGCTGGAGGTTTTAGGGCTAGGAGGGCCGCAGGAGAATAGTGCTGTCAGCCTAGCTCACGGACCCCTAGGGCAGTTCCACTTCCCCTTTTTCAAAAGTAAACATGGTGGGGGAGGGAAGGGACAGGCTTCCGTACCTCCTCTTGATAGGCCCAGAGACCAGGCTACAGGAACAGGAAATATGAGCTAGCAGAGATTAAGTAGGAGCCAGCTGGGGGTGCTCTGCCTCCCTCCACCTCTCGGGCAGCCTCCCAGACACTTGAATGCAGCCTCGGCAGATGATAAAGGGCAAATTGACCAGCTGGATTGGCGCCTGCGAGGATCCTGGAGAATGAGGCAGGGCATGACTTCGGGGGAAACAGGCCAGAGGGAAGGGGATGAAGAGCTGGAGCTGTAGGCAGATGCTCCCTGAAAGAGGGGGGAGGAAGTGAGGGCCTGAGACACAACCTTGGATGGCCGCATGGAAGCGGGCAGCTACCCTGCACCTCCAGATGGCCAGTTTGTGCCTGTTTCCCTGGGCATCGGAGATGGGGGCACGAGCATGGGGCCTCTAGCACCAGGGTCTTTATTCTACTGCCCCACACCCATCCAATCACATTTGCACATGGTGCTCCATGGGGGCTAGAGTCGGCCAGCACCACCCAATGATGAGCTTTTTGCAGTGATGGAAATGTTCTATAGCGAGGCTCTCCGGCATGATAGCCTCTAGCTGCACGGACCAGGAGCTACTGCACTGGCCAGCATCACTCTACGCTGCGTGTAAGATAAGCAAAGCCATCTTTCTTTCTTCCCCCTGATTTCATTCTCACATTCGACTCTTTCTCTTGTGACTCAAGCTCTTAATAACTATGTTATAATGGGTTTGAATTTCACAGGCCATGAGCAAAAACAAACATATGAAATAGTTTTCAATAATTGAACATTAATGGCTATCCAGTATCCATTCAGGCTAAATGCACTCAAGTGAGGGCTTCCTCCCTCTTTTCTCTGAGAGTACATCTCAGTGTCAGGGCAGGACAGAGCATACAGGTGGCACTCAAACCCCAGGAGGTGGGGAGGGGCGCACTTGGAGCCTGCAAGGCCCCTATTCATGCTGGCATCCACCTTCTAGTCCATGTCTCATTCATTCAATCTGTTCTTTAATCTCCAGACTTCATCTCTGGGTTCTACTATCCCTACCACTGCTGCAGGGGCATGAGAGGCAGGTAGATGCATCCCAGCATCTAACCCAACTGTTCCTACCTGCCCGCACACTCTGGTACTTCCTATCCCTTGTTAAGGGTGATTGAACACCTCCTATATACCAGGCACATTCTAAATACATCAAAGTATTTTCCCAGCAACTCTGGAAGGTAAATACTGTTATCATTCCCATTTTGCAGGTGAGAAACTGAGGCACAGACAGGTAGTATGGAAGAGCTCACGCAGAAAGTATTCTCGGGCTAGGACTTCAAAACCAAAATCCCAGATACACTTACCCAAAGACACTACTTCTAGGAATTGATCCCAAAAATACACTGGCAAAAACTTGAGAGTAGCTAGGCATGCGACAGTTTGTTATAGCACTCTTTGTAATAGCAAATGTTTAGGAACTACCCACATGTTCATCAACAGAAGTGTAGGCAAATAAATCATGGTGCATTTACACAAGAAATACTTTGTGGCTGTAAAAAGAAATGAGAGTTATCTCTATATACTGTTATAGAGTGGACTTCAGAATGCATTGTAATTAAATAAAAGAAGTGTATATGATATGCTACAAGTTATGTAAGAAGGAGAGATATAAATATATGTATATATATTTTTTAATTAAAGAAAAAAAAAACTTTAAAAAAGTGATTACCAGGAGAGCCTGGGTGGTGCAGTAAGTTAAGTGTCCGTCTCTTGGTTTTGGCTCAGGTCATGATCTCGGGGTCTTGGGATCAAGCCCCAGGATGGGCTCCCTGCTAGCTTGGAGTCGGCTTGAGATTCTCCCTCTCCATCCCTCCCTCCCCTGCTCCAGTTTCCACACTCTTACTCTCTCTTCCAATATAAACAAGTCTTTTCCAAAAATAACTACCAGTAGGAGAGGAAGAGACTAGAGAGGAGGGAACAGGTATAGAAGCTACACTTCCTTGAATATACTTTATTTTGAAGACTTGGCTGTGGAATGGTAAAAATGTTCTACATAATTTTTTTTAAGATTTTATTTATTTATTCATGAGAGACAGAGAGAGAGAGAGAGGCAGAGACACAGGTAGAGGGAGAAGCAGACTCCATGCAGGAAGCCTGACGTGGGACTCAATCCCAGGACCCCAGGATCACGCCCTGGGCTGAAGGCAGGCGCTAAACCGCTGAGCCACCTGGGGATCCCCTACATAATTATTGAAGCCAAATAGAATTTTATTTTTTTAAGATTTTATTTATTTATTCATGAGAGACACACAGAGAAAGGCAGAGACAGGCAGAGGGAAAGGGAGAGGCAGGCTCCTCACAGGGAGCCCAATGTGGGACTTCATCCAGGACTCCTGGATCATGCCCTGAGGCAAAAGCAGACATTCAACTGCTGAGCCACCCAAGGATCCTGAGGCCAAATAGAATTTTAAATAAAGGAACCCCCAAAACTTAAAAACAAAATGAAACAGATGTACCAAACTATGGATTAAATTCATAGTATAAACACTTAGAGAAGAATTATTTCAAATAACTTTAGACACAGTAATTTGTTGTCTATTCCCATCAGGATATACTCAAAGGACACAATAGCAAAAAAAGGGGGGGGGGTATTTACTCTTCAAATGTTTTCAGTTATCATATTGTTAATAAAAATTGTTATTTTATACATCAGAGGATAAACCAAATAAATCTTTTTTTTTTTTTTTAATTTATTCATGAGAGACACAGAGAGAGAGAGAGGCACAGACACAGGTAGAGGGAGAAGCAGGCTCCATGCAGGGAGCCCGACGCAGGACTCGATTCTGGGTCTCCAGGATCACGCCCTGGGCTGAAGGCAGCGCTAAACCGCTGAGCCATCCGGGCTGCCCTAAAGCAAATAAATCTAATGTTATTGCCATTAGAAACCAAATTCTCTGGGCCCAGGAAAAAAGAAATACAAATATAAAGTGGAGGTGGTAAAAAAAAAAAAAAAACCTCTAATCTAAATTGAAAAAAGAAATAGTGTGAATTTAAGATCTCTTTTTAAAAATGTCTGTAGTCACTGAAAAGGCCTAGAAATAATTGCCAATACAGTAGCTATGAGCAACCCTAGAGAAAAGAGTGAGTATGCAGGATCAAAATACTATTTCCCATAAAAGAACCAGGGCTCCTTAGAGGAATGACTGACCAAAGTCTGGGGCAAAGAAATGTACAAGATAAACCTAGAACATCTTGTCATTGCAGAAAGCAAAGAAGCTATAAGGCCATGTCATAGGGCTCAGAAACCAATCGGAAGAGACTGTCACTGGCCAAAGATGAGACAATTTGAGCAACAATGTGGTTTAAAATCAAACAGATTTAAAATCCATAAATTCATTCTGAGACTCCCCTGCCCCCCAAAAAAGAAGAAAGAAAACCTCATTGGATTTCTTTTGAACATGTTAACATGTCAAACTCATCATTTGAAAATTGGTAAAGGGAAAGAATCAAGCATTTTTCCTACTTTTCCTATGTGCACTGAATCTCATTGCAACCAAATAATCGGTTAAAGAAAATTTATCTAATCAAGGTGTTTCTGCTACTAAATGAAAACAAGATTTTAGGAATTAGAATTTTGTATTTTGCAACATTTAGCAAAACAATGGACTTGGGCCATGCTCATCAATCACTAGGAATTTCAGCGAAAGACAGATATGTATTGTGTCTCCTGATAGAGGTATAAAATGTCACCTGTGACGAATTTTTGCTAAAATTAAAAAAAAAAAAGTTAACCTGACCCTATCAAGAGGCTGGTCACATGAAATAAAGAGGTTAGGGAGTATGTTAAATGATACCACAGGGATGCAATTAGCAAAATCCAGAACTTGGGAAATACCAAAAGACAAATACCTGATTTATTCAATAAGTAAACTGAAGACAAAAGGAGACTCTCTCAGGGTCCTGTCTATTTCATTCCCACATATTCCACTTTAAAAAGAGAGAGAGGGAAGGAAAACTTATAGATTGAAAAGAGACTTAAGAGATATCAAGCAATGTAATGTATGTTGCAATGCATCATGTTTTAAACTTAGGCAACAGTTGGGTAAATTTCGACACTGACTGGATGTTTGATAATATGAAGAATTTGCTGTTGATTTTTTAAGTGATAATGGTGTTGTGGTTACATGTTCAAAGTTCTTCTCTTTTAGGCATAGGAAATGTTTATAGATGATATGATGTCTGATACTTGCATCCAAATAACCCAAGACAGGAGAAGAATAGATGTGCATATAAGTTTCTCTCTGGGTTGTTAACTGTTGAAGCTGGGTAATGAGTCCCTGGAGGTTCATCACCTTCTTTTCCCTATTGTTGTATATACTTAAAATTTTCTGTAATAAAATGTTTGTTTGTTTGTTTGTTTGTTTGTTTGAGAGAGAGAGAGAGCACACTCAAGCAGGGGGAGAGGCAGAGGGACAAGCAGATTCCCTGCTGAGTAGAGAGCCTGAGTGGGGCTTGATCCCAGGACCATGAGATCATGACCTGAGCCAAAGCCAGATGCTCAACAGACTGAGCCACCAGGTGCCCCTAAAATAAAAAGTTTTAAGAAAAAAAAAGTAACATTAATTTAAGTTTATTCTCTCTGGATTTCTTCTGTCAAAACTACATCCAAGGCCAAAGGTACTAGTCTGAACCTGAGAAAAGTAAAGAAATAAGAAACTTTATACAAAAAAAAAAAAAAAAAAAAGAAAGAAAGACACTGGTTATTGCTCCAAACTATTTTTCAAATTGAGGTGGAGTTCACTCAAGATACAATGAACCAGGGCCCGGGTGGCTCAGTGGTTTAGCACCTCCTTCAGCCCAGGGCATGATCCTGGAGACCCGGGATCGAGTCCCACGTTGGGCTCCCTGCGTGGAGCCTGCTTCTCCCTCTGCCTGTGTCTCTGCCTCTGTGTGTGTGTGTGTGTGTGTGTGTGTGTGTGTGTGTGTGTCTCATGAATGAATAAATAAATAAAATTTTTAAAAAATACAATGAACCATTTAAAAATACGCAGTTCAGGGGTGCCTGAGTGGCTCAGTTGGTTAAGCATCTTGACTCTTGATTTCCACTCAGGTCAAGATCTCAGAGTCTTGAAACTGACCCCCACACTCTGCACTCAGCAGGGAGTCTGCTTGAGATTCTCTCTCCCTCTGCTCCTCCCACCACTGGCACATTCTATAAATAAATACATACATATATACAAACAACATACATAAATCTATCTTTAAAAAAAATATATATATATAAAATTCAGCAGCATTTAGTATATTCACAATGTCATACAACCACCATATCAATTTCCAAAATATTTCATCCCCAAAAGGACACATTCACTAGGCAGTCCCTCATTTCCTCCCTCCCCTCAGCCATTGGCAACAAACTGTTTTCTGTCTCTGTGGATTTATCTATTCTGGGTATTTCATATACATGGAAATATATATGACCTTTTTGTTTGAAACTGTGTCCAGCCACACATTTGCTGAGCTCTATTATGGACCAGGCACTAGCCAAGCACTAAAAATAAGAGGGTGGTGAAGACAGACATGACCTCTGCCTTCGTGGGCCTTACCAGACAGCCATTACTCAAGTAAATACAGTTAACTGCCTCACTAAAAATGTGCAAATGCTGCAGTTGAAAAACAGAATCTATGGGGCTGGTAAAATGACAGGGACTGATCTACTTTGAGGGATGAAAGAAAGCTTCTCAGAAGTGGCATTTACACTGTGCTCCAAAGAGTAGCAGGGAATAAGCCAGGGGGAAGGAGGACCAAACCTTTGTAGGCCAGATTGGAAGGGCAAACATTGGAAAATCTAAACACAGGAGTCATGGGGCACCTCGGTGGTGCAGAGGCTGAGCATCTGCCTTTGGCTCAGGGCATGATCCCAGGGTCAGGGATCGAATCCCGCATCAGGCTCCTTGCAGGGAACCTGCTTCTCCCTCTGCCTATATCTCTGTCTCTCTCTGTGTGTCTCTCATGAATAAATAAATAAAAGCTAAAATAAAATAAACAGAAGAGACATGAAACTTGATGTGTCTGTTTTTGTGGGGGTTTTTATGGGCTAAAGTCCATGCCGTACATTCAGGTCCACTCTGCATTATGTAGTTTGTTGAGTTTTGACAAATGTATAACAATACAGGTTCAGCATTACAATATCATTCAGAACAGTTTTACTGCCCTAAAAATACTCTGTGCTTGACCTATCCATCCCTCTCCTGCCCCTCCCCCCACATCCTCCCTCTCACTGCCCCCACAGTCTAGCCTTTTCCAGAATGTCATATAATTAGAATCAGATAGTATGTAACCTATTGAGACTGGTTTCTTTCACTTAGCAATATGCATTTAAGGTTCCTACATGTTTTTCCATGGTTTGGAAATTTATTCTTTTGTGTGTGAGGGGGGTGTAAAATATACATAACAAAGTTTATCATTTCAACCATGTCTACATGTACAATTCAGTGGAATTAAGTATATCGACATTGTTGTGCGACCATCACCATCATCTATCTCCAGAACTTAACTGACTCTTCTTTTTTTTTTTTTTTTTTTTTTTTTTTTTTTTTTTTTTTTGACTCTTCTTTTTTAAAGTAGGATCCAATGCAGGGTTTGAATTCATGACCCTGAGATCAAGACCTGAGCTGAGATCAAGAGTTGGACACTTAACTAACTGAGCCACCCAGGTGCCCCATAACTCACTCCTTTTTATAACTGAACGATATTTCATTTCATCGTATGGTTGTGCTACAGTTTGTTTAATCTTTCACTTATTAGAGAGATATTTTGTTTTTAAATAAGACCACTGACTGCCATGTGGATTACTGGCTGGAGGAGGCTAAGAATGGAGACAGCATTGGTCCATTAACCAGAGCTCCACTAACCAGAAATGGTTAATGCTGTCGTCCAAGCGAGAGATGGTAGTGGTTTCCACTGGGATAATCTCCATGGAAGTGGAAAGAAGTGGACAGATCTGAGAGAGTGAGCAGGGTAGAAGTGGAAAGACTTGAGGATGGATTGACTGTGGGGATTTAGGGAGAGGGAGGAGTTAGGAATGAGGTCCAGCCTACCAGTTTGGGTGACTGGGTAGGAGGGGGATTGAGATAGGGAAATGAAAAAGAAAAGGATGGGTTCAGGAGAAGATCAGGAGTTCAGCTTTGGGGCTGATATTTTGAGTTCCAAGTGTCTGCTAGATTCCAAGTAGAAATTGAAATTCCCCATTGAACACGTGAGTCTAGAGCTCAGACCTCTTTCCTCTCCCTTACCAAACAATCCAGCCAACTGGCCTTAATTCTATTGTTGAAGAGGCCAAGATTCCTCCAGCCTCAGGACCATGGTGTTGCTGCTATTCCCTCTGCCTAGAACACTTCCCCCGAAATCGCCCTACAACTAGCTCCTTCTCAACATTCCCATCTCAGGTCAAGTATTACCCAGTCAGAGAATCCTTCCTCGGATCCAAGCTAAAGTCAGAGTAAGGGGTGAGCTAGGTATCCACATCGGCCAGGTTTTGGTGCAACAATGCTCCACAAAAAAACAGCTTCCAGAAACTCAATGTACTCTGAGAAACATTCTTCTCTCACCCAGGGGTCTGCAGGTCAGCCGGGGTTCATGAGGGCTCCCTTGGCTGAGTTGAGCTTCTTCTCATTCTGAGTCCAGGCTGGAATAGCTGCCAGTACCTGGGACTCACAGTTCTCATGGCCGAGGACAGTTGCTCAAGATGGGCAAATGGAAATACTCGGTGTCTTGGGGCTGGCCTCTTCCACACATATTCTTTTAGCCAAAATAAGTCACGTGGCCAAGTCCAACATCAACAGAGTGCGGAAGTATAATCTTCCCACTCTGAGGACGGCTGGAGGAAGTAAATATTTGCTGAACAGTAACACAATCTACGTAGGACCCAACTCTTTTTCCCCCTAGATGGCCATGTTTACTGAGTAATCCCCTCACACTCTTAGAAAATAAGAGGGTGTATAAGTGAATGAACCATTGAATGAATGGATGAAGAAAGTACCTTTCAAGGCAGGAAGAGTCTCCTTATTTGGTGAAGAACCTGAGGCGCAGAGAAGGGAAGTAATTTGCCCAAGGTCACAGAAACTGTCTGTGGTAAGACCAGCCCGCCTGGCTCCTTAGGCTCAGTTCCCCAAACAGAGGGAGTATGGTCTTCTCAGGGGCAGGGTTGGTATTACCCATTCTGCCCTCTTGCCAACTCTTGCCCGACAGGAACAGAATCAGGGGGCAGATACGCCAGAGGGTCTTGCAGATTCAATCTCAGTTCTCTCTCTGAAGCCAACTAGGACCTTGATTCGTCATTTCCGGGTCTCAGAGCACCGAATGTTAAATGCGTGCTAAGAGAATGAGTCATGGGTACAATGGTGGCTTTAATTGCTGATTAAGTGTTCCATGAAATTCTGTGGCCCGCCCCAACTGTGCCCGCCCCTAAGGTACAGACAATCATCTCCATTCTGCGGGGGCCCTGCAGTGTCTAACACGGAATAGAGTGGGCCCCACAGCAGAGCTCAAAAACTAGGCATAGGCATAGGAAAAGTCTGGAAGAACATGCCTCAGATAAACACTAGGCACCCCTTTTGAAGCAGGATTTCTTAGGACTTTTAACCCTTCTGCCTTATATCTTTATGTAACATTTGAAGAGGCCACAGTGAGAATAAGTTTCTTCTACAATGAGAAAGAGAAAAAAAAGAGTCTGGAAATATTTTAAGTGTGCACTAGCGTGCAAAAAGCCATCACTTGCCGGTTGGTTGGGAAACTCCTGAAAATCATCTTCCTTCGGAATCCTATTCCCACACGTTGTCAGAAGCCTGTTTTCAGAAACACTGAGTCAATTCCCAAGCACTCCTCCTGTCGGCATGCCAGTAAGCGCCTACCACACGTGGAGGGCTGCTGAGCGAGCCCCCAGGGCGACTGGTGGGTGACAGGCTGGGGAACAGGTGGCAGCCAGAGTCAACGAGCTCTGTGTCCATGCCTCCCGTAGCTGACATGGATGGAGCTGGCCCATGGGCCAAGCACTGTGCTAAGTGTTCCACATGGATTATCACGTTTAATCCGCACAACAAGTTGATGTGGTAGAAGCTATTATTAACCTGTTTTACAGCTGTGGAAAGTAAAGTGCAGAGAGGCGAAGAAACTCACCCAAGGTCATATAACAAGCAGATGGAGGAACTGACATTTAATTCCAGAGCCTGTGTTCTGAACCACTACCCCACCCGGCCTCTTACTAGGAACCTGCCCAAATTCCACAGGCAGCAAGTGGCAGAGTCAGAATCCAAACCAATTGAGTTCAGTCAGCCTCCAAAAGATATGCTCTTTTTTATTTTTTAAAGTTTATTTATTTACGTAATCTCTACAGCCAATGTAGGACTTGAACCCATGATCCCGAGATCAAGAAACCACCCTCCTCCAATAGAGCCAGCCAGGTGCCCCAAAAGATAAGCTCTTTATTGTTAGGATGTCCTTTCTTTCCTCCATCTTTCCCCATTTCTGGATCCAACGCCAATACATTGAGTGACTTGGGTCACCGCCCTGAGCCTCAGTTTCCACAGCTGGAAATGGGAAGAACATTGCTTACCCTGGGGGGATGGAGAGTCTTGTGTGACAGGACAGTTTTTTCTGGGGAACATTGTGGTAGGCACTTAGTAAAGATATATCTGTGCTTGTCCTGCTTTCCAGGAGTTTGATGCAGTTGGCCAAGAGGGCACAGGAGCAAGCCCGTCCCATGAGCTTCATGACCAAAGGGTGCATTTGGTGCTGTGGGGCCAGAGGCTGGGCACTGGATGAAAAGTCAAGGGTTACTGTGTGTTCAGAAAACTCAGCTGAGGAAAAACTGGAATAAACAAGCCCCAGAAGGAGGGGGGTTTAGTTCGTCATCCTTCCTGTTTTCCCAGCCTGGCCCAGTCCCAAAGCCTCTTCTTAATCTTGTCAGGATTTTGGCCCTTTGCCCCAGGAAGGAGCCGCCAGGAGGCCCACAGTGAGCCAAATCTTCAAGGAAGTGATGTCTTCTGTGGGTCAAGAGAAGGAAAGAGGCTTTCTGGGAGCAAGAAGGCAGATACAGAACCAGAGGAGGGGCCAGCTGATAGGCTTCTCCTTGAACCCATAAAGAAACTGGAACTTAGCATACAGCAAGGTTTATTGGTTTGCTGGGCAGGGTGGGGGCCAGGAGCCAGTACAGAGTCTTCATTTCACACCACTGACTGCTCAGTCCCTTACAACTCTAGGGCTACCCAGGGAGGGCAAGCTACCTTCACTCCCTATGTCCCCAACTTTTTCCAGCAACTTTTTCTATCACTAGCATTGGAAACTTCAAAAACACGGGTGCAGGCCCGCGGGTACTGGAGAGCAAAACGATAGCTAGAAAGTCTTGATGGGCTGGATCCTGTAGGAAATGGGGATGATAGACCATCTGAAACAAAGAGCCAATATTCTCTAAACACTTCATGTGAGCCTGTGCAGTACCAGGCACATTCAACACACTACATCATTTGCTCATCACACTATGAGAAGTGGATCACATCCCCAGTTTGCAGATAAGGAACCTAAGGCTCATAGAGGAGATGTTTCTTGTCACCCTCCTTCACCATGAAACTGTCTTCTGAGCTCAGACCTGGAAATCCACTTTGCCTTGAGCATGCCCATGTGTATACCCCATATGCTTCCCAAACCCAATGGAATGATCCTAAACTCACCACCCTCCCTTCCCACAGACTTCTGTGCCCCATCACAGCCTCACTACTCAGAAACTAGAATATCATCCTTGACTCCACCCTCTCCCCTGGTCCCATCAAGTAGCAGCCTGGACCATGGTCCCAACTCTGACCCTCCCTCCCAGACACTGGGTTTCCGTAATTCCAGGATTTGTAGCATTGTCCAGACCTTTATTGTGTCCTTCCTAGATAACTCCAATAACTTCAGAATCAGCCATTCTGCCTCCAGTTCTATCTCTATACCCATCTATGTCCCATCCTAACATCAGGGGGATCGTTCTAAAATGCAAATCTGCCTAGCGTCACCCAACCGAAAATCCTCAGTGGCTTCTCAGTATCCTAAGAGAAACCTCTTACTTCAGCTTCCCAGCCACCCCCCCCCCCAACAAATCTTGGCCCTCACTGCCCTCTCTGGTCTCATATTGGGTCAGTCCCTACCCTCTGCCCCCATGCCTCAGATGTCCTGGAATACCCACAGTTCTTCTTTCACTTCAAGGTCTTGGCACATGCTATTTTTGCTGCCTTCCCCAGGCTAACTCCTTCTCATCTTTCAGGTCTCAGCTTAGTCACCACTTCCTGACCACCCCCCTTAGGCTTCATGAGCTGCCCCTTCAATGAATTCCCACAGTTCCCCTGTACTTCCTCCATGACGCCACCAGCCCCTCCCCTGCATGTGCCCCCGTGTAGGCAAGTTAACCTTAATGACAGGCAGAGAAGGCTGGGGCAGCATTCTCCAATGGAAATATAATGCATGCCGCATGGATAACTACACATTTTCTAGTAATCCCATTTTCAAAAGGAAAAAGAAACAGATGAAATTAATTTTAATAATACATTTCAACCTGGTATTTAAAAAATACTCTTGGGGCAGCCCAGGTGGCTCAGCAGTTTAGCTCCGCCTTCAGTCCAGGGTGTGATCCTGGAGACCCAGGATTGAATCCCACATCAGGCTCCCTGCATGGAGCCTGCTTCTCCCTCTGCTTGTGTCTCTGCCCTCTTTCTCTCTGTGTATCTCATGAATAAATAAATACAATCTTAAAAAAAAAAAAAAAGAAGCCCATTTCTTTAAAAAAATTAAATTAAAAATAAATAAATAAAAGTCTTTAAAAAATAAAATAAAAAAATAAAAATAGTCTTATTCCCCCATATAATCAATTTAAAGTTATGGATGTTTAATTTTCTTTTTGTACTAAGACTTCAAAATCTGTATATTTTATATTCACAGCACGTCTCTGTTTGGACTAGCCACATTTCAAGTGTTTGATATTCCCACGTGCTGGTGGCTGCCAGATTGGACAGTGCAGTTTTTGGAGGATGCCTAAAGCTAATTGGCCTGTGTCCTGTTCTATGGGACACTAATCCTGAGAAATATTCATAGGCATTCTATAGAAAAAGGATTCTAAGTCAAATAAGTCTTGAAAACATTGACAAAGTGAAATAGGATTTCTATGCTTCAGAACCTCCCAGAGTCTTATCCGAGCTAAAGTAAGATGTGATACGAGAAACAGACCAAAGAGTATATAGAATTTACCCAACTCATTTGAGCTCAGAGCTCTATTTTCATAAAGTATTTCTGGGGATTAGCATCCACTAGAATGTTCTTTGGTAAATGTTAGTTTAGCCACCTCCCTGACTCAATAAATACCAGGGTCCCTACAGAAAGAATTCAGGATGCTGGAAGCCCACCTCATGCACCTCTGAGCCTGGCACAGAGAAAGCACCCAAAGCCTGATTATTGAATTAACTAACTCTGGAAGGCTACAGAAGATAGGGCTAGAATCCATGATCAAAAATTTATAGCATATTTGAGCTCAAACAAGAAAGTTTTCCAGGGGTGTGTGTGTGTGTGTGTGTGTGTGTGTGTGTGTGTGAGTGTGTGTGTGTGTGTGTGTTTAAATAGTTTAAAAACTAATTTGTCCGGGGGCACCTGAGTAGCTCAGTGGGTTGGGTGTCTGCCTTTGGCTCAGGTTGTGATCCTAGGGTTCTGGGATGGAGTACCACATTGGGCTTCCCTCGAGGAGTCTGCTTCTCCCTCTGCCTATGTCTCTGCCTTTCTCTCTGTGTCTCTCATGAATAAATAAATAAATAAAATCTAAAAAACAAAACCTAATTTGTCTGATCTGCCTGGAAAATGCAATAAATAGTTTTAGGAGATCATGATTTCTCCACCACTAGGAGTGATCAAGGCTGGAGTTCTGGAGCACAGAGTGTTTTCTAGAGTCTCTAATTTCACTCCTTCAGAACTAAACAGAAAAAAAGAAAAAGAATAGCAGTGGGCATGAGAATTTGAACTATAGAGAAAGTGATCAGATGCACATGCAGACATGTGTTAGGCCCTTTGTTAAGAACATACTTTGAGATTCCAGAGCCCCAATAGAAGGTCAGTTTATAGCTAAAGGCCCTTAGAGGCTACAGGCCCTTGGTTCAATTCAGAAGATTTTTTTTTTAAAGATTGATTGATTGATTGATTGATTGATTGATTTATAGGGGATGGGAGAGGCAGAGAGAGAGGGAGAGAGAGAATCCCAAGCAGACTCCCTGCTAAGGGTGAAGTAAAATGCAGGGCTTCATTGCACAACTCTGAAATCATGAACTGAGCCGGAATCAAAAATCAGATGCTTACCTGACTGAGCCACCCAGGTGCCCCTCAATTCAGAAGATTCTTGATCCATTTGGCATATAGTTGACATCTGGTCAGTCACTAACTGAATTGATCAATCCTCAATCAATCAAAATATGTGCCGCAGGGTAAACAAGAAGATGGTCCACTTCTTTTAAAATTGCTTTTGGGGGAAAAAATTAAAAAATAAAAAATAAAAAAAAATTGCTTTTGGGGGATCCCTGGGTGGCTCAGCGATTTAGTGCCTGCCTTTGGCCCAGGGTGGTCCTGGAGTCCCTGGATTGGGTCCCTCATTGGGCTCCCTGCATGGAGCCTGCTTCTCCCTCTGCCTGTGTCTCTGCCTCTCTCTCTCTCTCTCTCTCTCTCTGTCTCTCTCTATGTGTCTCTCATGAATAAATAAATAAAATCTTTAAAAATAAATAAATAAAATTGCTTTTGTGTGGGACTCCTGGGTGGCTCAGTTAGTTAAGCATCTGACTCTTGGGATCCCTGGGTGGCGCAGCAGTTTGGCGCCTGCCTTTGGCCCAGGGTGCGATCCTGGAGACCCGGGATCAAATCCCACGTCGGGCTCCCAGTGCATGGAGCCTGCTTCTCCCTCTGCCTATGTCTCTGCCTCTCTCTCTCTCTCTCTGTGACTATCATAAATAAATAAAAATTTTTAAAAAAGTATCTGACTCTTGATTACAGCTCAGGTCACGATCTCAGGGTTGTGAGATCAAGCCCTGCATCGGGCTCTGCACTCAGTGTGGTGTCTGCTTGAGATTCTCTCCTTCTCCTGCCTATCCCTACCTCCTACCCCCATGCACGCTCTCACTCTCTCTCTCTCAAATAAATAAACAAAATCTAAAAAATATGATTGCTTTTGTAGACAAGACCAGGCAAGACCAATGTGTGCTATTAGAAGTCATCAGGACAGTGGTTACCTTAGGTTAATGATAGGAAGTACTAAGGGGGTGTGGGGTGCTAGCAAATTGTTTCTTGATTAGGTGGAGGTTACACAGATGTTCAGTCAGTGAAAATTCGGCCAAGCTGCATAGTTTTGATATGTGCACTTATTTGTATGTAGACTGCATTTTGATGAACAGTTTTAGAAATTGCTTTTGTGATGATATACTACTTTATCACACTAAGAACAAAAGTGTGACTATGATTAACACAACTAAAATTATCCAGCTGTTCTAAGATTTGAGCTGAGGAGGAAGATGTTAATCAACAGCCAGGTGTTTCTCGGGTAGGGTCTGAACAACATTTTTGCTGGCTCAGCAGGCAGCTGGATGCTAGCCATGCTGGAGACTCTTAGCCATCCATAGACAGGTAGCAGATGGATTCAGATCAATCATCTTAAAGTCTCCAAGTTGCTATCAATAGGATACCTGGAAGAACCTGGAAGCTAGGGCCTTTATAGATTGGGTTCAGTGTCCCCATGCCAAGCACGGGCCTGGTACAAAGTTGGTGATCAACTACATATGCCCTCCCTTCCTCTTACCTGGATTTTGGGTGTGGCAGTCCCAGAAGTGCCAAGGCCTTCTGTCAGAAGTGGCTGTAGTGTCCCATTTAGGGCCAGCAAAGATCACAGAGACTGGCACAGCTGGGCTGAGAGTGGGAGGGGAAATGAAACTTTTTTCATGGCTCACATGTGCTCAAACAACTGCAAAAAAGCCACCTGTGGTCAGTTGAAGCCGTGGATGGATAGGGGAGAGAGAGGGAGTTTCAGAGGATTGGGGGAAGTGATAAAAAAAAAAAAAAAAGTGCATTTCAGGTGGTAAAGATGTGGAGGTAAAAAACCAGAAACCAAAACTAACCATGCAGCAGTTAACAAAAACATGCAACACATCATGGGGTGGGGGGTGGAGGTAGGCTTCATATGGTGGAGATAGGGGAGGTCAAAGTAAAGAGCAGTTTATAATAAATAGGAAACACCATGGGGCAGAGGAAAGAAACCATAGACTTAGAGCTCAGTGGGGTGGGGTGGGGGGGAGATTGGCAAACTATATGACCAAGCAATTCTCTCATCTGGAAAGATAGGACAATAATAGTTCCTTCCCCTTGGGGTTGTTGAGAGGGTGAAATTGGGTGATGCATGAAAAATGTTCAAATCTTGTAGCTGCTGTTAATAACAATAATGGTATTGATAATAATATGGTAGGGAGAAGTTTCTGCTTCTGAAAGGAGACTGGGTAGATTGATTTGGAAGCCAACGACAACCAGAAATCTAGAGGGGAGGGGAGAAGGAAAAAGAGATCATCTAGAGGAGGAGTTCTTAATTGGGATGTACTTGAACACCCATACAAAATGCTGCATTTAGGAATATACGTGTTTTTTGGAAGGAGAGAGCCTATAGCCTACATCAGTTTCTTTTTTTTTTTTTAAGATTTTATTTATTTATTCATGAGAGACACAGAGAATGAAGCAGAGACATAGATAGAGGGAAAAGCGGGCTCCATGCAGGAAGCCTGATGTGGGACTCAATCCTGGGACTCCAGGATCACACCCTGAGCCAAAGGCAGATGCTCAACTGCTGAGCTACCCAGGCGTCCCCCACATCAGTTTCTGAAAGGCGTCTATGACACCTCCCCCACATTTAAGAATTACTGATCTTTGGGACACCTGGGTGGCTCAGCGGTTTGGCGCCTGCCTTCGGCCCAGGGCGTAATTCTGGAGACCCGGGATGGAGTCCTGCGTCGGGCTCCCTGCATGGAGCCTGCTTCTCTCTCTCTGCCTGTGTCTCTGCCTCTCTCTCTGTATCTCTCATGAATAAATAAATAGAATCTTTAAAATATATATATCTTCTTTTAAAAAAAGAATTACTGATCTTAGAGAATGGGAAGCAGGTGGGAGAAGAGGCCCACAATCATCCACGGATGGAGCGAGCCATCTCCATGAAGCTAAGACATGGGTTTGGGGGATGGAGGAGAGTCTAGAAAGAAGAGGCAAAGGAGAGACTCAGAGAAAACCTACTGAACTCACAGTGGGGTGGGGGTAGGGTAGGTAGTTGGCTCAGTTACCCCCGTGGCCTGGAGAAGGTTTGCAGAGGCTGTTGGCTGAAGGCTGGGTGAGTGGATGGATGGGCAGGCAGCCCAACCCAGCAGCTGAAGTTGGGGAAAATTGTGTGGCAGACTGCAGATGTAGAGGGTAGGAGGTGGAACAAAGAGAGCTTGACCATGTGTCTAGGGAACTGCAGAGGGATTGAGTGGAGAAATACTTTCCATTTGCCTGGTGTGATGGGGAAAAACTGTCAGCTAGTGTACAGTGTTCTCCATCTGAAATACTTCTGGTTCTGTGGTTAAGGATGTGCAAGACAGGCACTCTTCCATGGGAAGGGAACTTAGCTGTTCCGTAGCTGTCTTAGGGATATCCCAGGGTAGAGTGGGGTGAGTAGAGACCTTGCGATCTGACAGTTGAGGGTTTGTGTCCTGATTTCATTCATTCATTCATTCATTCATTCATGCAACAAATATTTCTTAAGCATCTACTATGTGCCCAGTGCTCTACTAGGTGCTAGAGATGCAAAAATGATTAAGAGATGGTCCTTGACCTCCAATGCCTTACATCTGTCCAAGGAAATGGTCCATGACAGTGCAGAATGATAGGTACTAGGGACATGCACAGGTTGCTATGGGAACAGGGAGGAAGGACACTCATACTTCTCCAAGCTTCTGTCTCCTTATCTGCAAAATGATAATCATGTTGCTCACTACAAGGAGTTTCCTGGCACATTCCAGGCCCCTGTTTGACACGTGCCAGGAGCTCATTGCAGCCCAGGATTAATTAATTTATTCAACAAATATTAATTGAGTACCCTATGTGTGCCAGGCACTGCTGTAGATGCTAGACATTCAGTACTAAATTACACAAACAAAAAATCCCTGCCTTTGTCAAGATTATATTCTAGGAGGAAAAAACAATAAGCAAGTGAGTAAAATATTTGGTAGTTTAAATGGTGACAAGTGCCTTGGTAACAAAGAAAGTAGAGATTAAAAGTGAGGAAGTGATGAGAGGAGGGGGTTGTGATTTTAAACAGAGTAGTCAGAAAAAGTCTCACTGAAAAGGAAATTCTTTACTAAGGATCTGAAAGAGGTGGGCAGTAGGCCTTGGTGATTTCTGGGGGAAGGATGTTGAGAGCAGAAAGATCCTCAACTGCACAGGTGATGAGGTGGGAGGGTGAGTAGTATGTGATAGGTGTTGCAAGCAGGCCAGTGTGCCTGGAGAGGGATGGTCAAGGTGAAGGGCACTAGCGGATGTGGTCAGGGGGTTATGGAGGAAGGCAGGCGGGGTAGGGCATTGGGGGCCAATGTAAGGTTTTTGGCTTCTATCCAGAGTGAGATGGGAGCCACTGGAGAGGTTTGAGCTTTGCAATGACAGGCTCTCACATTTTAAGAGAATCCTTGATCTGAGGATGTTCCACGGAAAGACAATGTGGAGGCTGGGAAACCAGTTTGGAGGCTCTGGCACTAAGCCAGGTGGTGATGACGAAGGTTCAGCTAAAGTGGAAGCAGAGGGAATGGGGAGAGATGTGTAGCATCTGGATATTTGAAGGGAGTGTCCACTCGATTTGTTGACAGATCAGAGATGGGAGTAGGTGGGTAAGAGAAAGTCAAGGGTGACTCCGAAGGCTTGGTCTGAACCATTAACTGTGATGAGGGAGACCCAGGGTGGGACAAATGTGGGAAGAAAGATAGGAGTTGGATTTGAGGTGTGTGTTTAAGAAGCCCATTGGAAATCCAAACAGCGATGCTGGGTATGCTGCTGGATAGGCAAGTCCAAGGTGGGGCGGGGCACAAGGTCCTGATTACAGGTATGAACTTAGGACTTCTCTGTAGGTAATTGCTATTTAAAGCCAAAGGAATGGGTGAGATAGTGAGAGAAGGAAGGGAAGAGGTGTGAGGATCAAGTTCAGGGGTCTTTCAACATTCAGCAAGGGTGGCCTCTCTCGCTTTTAAGGTGACATTCTGTAAGGCTGGACATTCTGTAAGGTTTTGTGCAAATATTTTCCTGACATGCTGCCTCTCAGTTCTGAAAACACATGCTCCCCAGAAATGGAAAAGTCTGAAGAGGAAAAAAAAAAAATCAGTTTGAAATAGATTATGTTGCCATTTCCCCCCAGGCTCAGGGTTGGTAGAGACAGTTAGAGCTTTCTGCCAGTTTCTGCCAATCAAAACTTTGAGGTGGGGCTCCAATGGAAGAGTCTACCTGGCTTCCCAGCGCCAAGGACCACCTTATAAAGCTCCCAGAACACTGTCTTGTGATTGATGCTTTATTTACACATCTCCTCTTGACTGTGCTTCCTCTAGGCCATCACAGAACTACCAGAGCCTAGCACCAAACAGGTACCTGGAAAACTTAGTAGAACTTTATGGCATCATCATAGAAACAGAGAAGCAACAGTCCATCCCCTGAGCTGTGGGTATCTTTCTCTAGCTCTATCACCAGAGCTGGTATCCAGCAGACCACTTCCTCAGTACCTGCAACAGAGTCCTGGAAAGGCACGACTGGACCCTGCCAGGAGGAGAATATCCCCAGGGACTTGGATGAGCCATCCTGAAAAACGAGTTCTCTGAGTCAATCCTCCAGTGAGTTCTGGTGGGAATGGCTCCAGAATATTGAAGGTGAGGTTTGAAGCAGCCTATAGCTTCTGAGAGGCAAAAAGAGGTGTCTCCTCCAAAGGGACCTGCCTCCTTATCTCACCCAGAAAGATAAGGAGGCATATCAGTTTCACTTGTGCTAGCACTTTGTCAAAGGGGTTGGGAATGATTCAAAAGACCCTGAACTGGAAAACAACAGACTCTTTTATTAGTAATAGGTATGTAGTGCGCATCATAAAACAGACTAACAGGGGCATCTGTGTGGTTCAGTTGGTTAAGCGTTCAACTCTTGGTTTCTGCTCAGGTCATGATCTCAGGGTCCTGAGACTGAGCCCCGTGTTGGGCTCAGCACAGTCATCTTGAGTTTCTTTCCTCCTCCTGCTCCCTCCCTCTTTGCTCCTCCCCTGTGCTCTCTCAAACAACCAAATAAACAAAAAAACAAACAAAACCCCTCTTAACCTCAGGTTATTCTAATTACTGCATTAGGTTCCTCCTCCTGTTTATAGCTAAACCTCTTGAACAACTTGTCTAAACTTGCCATGCTCTACTTCCTCATCTTCTATTCACTTCCTAACTCAGGCACATCCCTAAAATAAGGCTTTTCTTCTAGGCTCTTCCTGGCCCTCCCAGATGATCTCATCTAGTCTAATGACCTCAGGTATCATCTCTATGCTGACACTCTTCTGAATTCCAAACCCATATATCCAAACGCCTACTAGACATCTTGACTTGGCTAACCTTAGAGTGAATGTACAAAGCTGAACTCATCATCTTTCTCCCAAACCATTTCACCCCCAAGTGTTCCCTGCCTTTGTGAATGACATCTCCATCCATATCCTTGATATACCCCCTCTGCCTTTCTCTTACATATAGTCAATTGTTGATACAACAATCTTCTGTCATGAATATCCCTCAAGTACATACACTTCTCTTTGTCCTCATGGCCTTTTGGATGGAAACTATCATCAACATCATTTTTGCCTAGATGACAATATCAACCTTCTTACTATGGTTTTAAAAGCCTCCAATCTTGGCTACTTCAAATCCATTTTTAAAAATGTATTTATTTATTCATGAGAGACAGAGAGAGAGACAGAGACAGAGAGAGGCAGACATATGCAGAGGGAGAAGTAGGCTCCCTGCAGGGAGGCCGATGTGGGATTCAATCGGGGGACTCCAGGATCACACCCTGAGCCAAAGGCAAGTGCTCAACTGCTAAGTACCCAGGCATCCCTCAAATCCATTTTTTATATTGTAGGTAATATTTCCTAAAATGCACATTGACTATGTCCCTCTGTTGCTTAAAACTCATCAGTGATTCCCCATAGCTCTCAGGATAAATTCCAAACTCCTTAACCAACGCAAAACCCCCTGCATGAGTTGGGCCTTGCTTACACCTCCAGTCTCATCTCTCATCACTCTGCCAGACTCTGTTCCTCAGCCACCCTGAATCATCAAAAGCTCCTCCAGTGAACCATACTCTGCCTAATTTCCAAGTCTTTGCCCACCTGTTCCTCAGTCTCTAGTGCTTATCTCCACTTGCTTTTTTTATCCTCCCTAACCTTCACTTGATCAACTTCTGTTCCCACCTTCAGGCCTCAGTTTAAATGTTTCCACTGAGAAGCCTTGCCTGTCTCCTCAATACTGGGATGACAGCTCCTCTAAAGGGCTCCTAGAGCAAACATACTGTACTTTAACCCCAAATCACTTATCGTAGTAGATGGCAATTACTTGGCCTCTTGTCTGTCCCAGTTACCAGGCCCTGAGGGCAGGGACTACATTGTCTAGTTCATGGCTAAATCTCTAGCAGTAGGCAAAGGAACTGACTTGTAGTTGGAGTGTGTGTGTGTGTGTGTGTGTGTGTGTGTGTGTGTGTGTGAGACAGAGACAGAGACAGAGACAGAGATGCAGTGAAGGGGCAGGTGACATGAGGATCGTGGGGAATGAGAGACAAATAATTATAGGTCTCGGCCAATTCTCAGAGGATGTGGGGTGGGGGTGGGAGGACAGTATCAATTCAAGAGGCTCCCAGGCTTTGAGCCTGTACAAGTGGGAGCAGGTGGAACTATTCCACCAAGCAGTGACCATAGAAGGGAAAGGTAGGTTCAGGGAAAAGTTGAACTCAGGAGCAGGGGACTGTGAGGGCTATCCAGCATGCAATAGGCAGATGGGCAGATTTTTCTGTAGCTCCAAAAAGAAGTCAAGACTAGAGACACCCACTTGAGAGGCTATCTACAGAAGTCGATATGGAATCTGTAAAGCTTCTAGGAGGAGGGTGTAGGAGAGAGAAGTTTGATAGCAGAAGCCTTGGGGATGTTTACAATGCACTGGGTGATGAGGAAGAGGTCAGAAAGTGACATTTGCAGAGATAGGAGGACAACCAAGAGAATTCGTGGTTACTGGAGCCAGAGGGAATGGGCCCAGAAAATGTGCCCATCCATTTCACTGAGTGCTGCAAGGAAGTAGATGAAAATAAGGCTATACTTGTTTTTTTTTTTTTTTTTTAATAAGGCTATACTATTTAGAAAGTAGGAATTCTACAATTAGGATGGAAGTCAGATCCACAGCGTTGAAGGGATGGGAAACAAGGCAGGAATGGATTTCCAGCTTGATTTTTGGGGCACCTCGGTGGCTCAGTCAGTTAAATGTCCCACTCTTGATTTCAGCTCAGGTCGTGATCTCATGGTAATGGGATCTCCCCCTGAGTCAGGCTCCATGCTCAGTGGGGAGTCTGCTCAAGATTATCTCTCTCTGCCTCTTCCTCTACCCCTACCCCCACTCACATGCTCACTCTCTCTCTCAAATAAACAAATAAATCTTAAAAAAACCTTGACTTGGGCTAAGCTGTCACCTATTGGTTTTTTTTTTAAGGATTTTAAAAATTAACTTACTTACTTATTTATTTATTTATTTATTTATTTATTTATTTATTTATTTATTTATTATGCAGAGAGAGAGAGAGGCAGAGAGAGAAGCAGGCTCCCTGCAGGGAGCCTGATGCAGGACTTGATCCCAGGATCATGACCTAAGTAAGCCAAAGGCAGGAACTCAACCACTGAGCCACCCAGGTACCCCTCACTTGCTGGTTATTAAGTGAGGCTGCTACTTTTGTTCCTTCTCTCAGAGAGTCATGCCAAGTCAGTCTGAGGTTTCTCTCGCTCCCAGAATTTTCCAATAACTCCCAGAGCCTGGGTTTCTGCCTCTTTGCTTCCTCACACCTGCCATTCCTGGGTTGGAGGCAGCTGGCCCTGAGCAGCCACAGGACGTCCCAGCAGGCACACCCTGTGAGAGGGAACATCGGAGAGAGTCACCATCACAACTTCTTCTTAGGCTATCCCCTTGTGTCAGTCTGCATCTTCACAGTCCTTCCAAGTGATCTGCCATGATTTTTTTTTAATATATTACTTTTTAAAATTTTTATTTATTTATGATAGTCACATAGAGAGAGAGGCAGAGACATAGGCAGAGGGAGAAGCAGGCTCTATGCACCAGGAGCCCGACGTGGGACTCAATCCTGGATCTCCAGGATCGCACCCTGGGCCAAAGGCAGGCACCAAACCACTGTGCCACCCAGGGATCCCTGATCTGCCATGATTAATGAAGCTTCTGAAGCACCTGCAACGGGCTCACCTGGCCTCCTGACCTGACTGTCTCCAGGGCCAGCTCTGCCAGACTTTCCCCACTCTGCTGCCCCTGGTTGTTCTCATGCCTGCCCATTCTGAAGTGGCTCTGCAGTCACTGGGAGAGGCCTCTCCACCTTCCCAGCCTCCTCCCCTGGTGTATTTCATGTGCACCCTTTGCTTCATTCTGACCACAGCTACTCTCAGGCTTATGACTCTCTACCTCTGCATAGCTTGCTTTTCTGGCTGCAATACCTTCCCTTCTATTCCACAGGCCAGCCCCTCCTTCCCCTTCCCCTCATCTTTCAGGAATGGCACCCAACTGGAAGCCTTTCATAACATTACCCCTACCACCACCCTGGTGAGGTGGATGTGCTTCCTCCACCCAAGCATCCCCATAGCAACTGGTGGCTGGCCCCCCTCTTCCCTGTTCTTCCCTGTACCTTATGGTAACAGTTGGGGAATATGTCTGTCTCATTATCAGACTAGGATCTCCTCCAAAATGAGGATTAGGTCTTATTAATATCTTTATTCCCAGGGTATAGTGAATTCCTATCTACTACGAAGTCCCTACTCCTACATTCTTCATGGCATAGTGGTTGAATGCATAAATGTCCTCATCACAGAATGGATGTCTTCTAGAGGAAGATAAAGGGAGTACGTGAAAGCGGACTCTCCTCTTCATCCCGAGCCACATGGCCAGGCTCCTACATTCTTATTGCTGTCCTATCATTCTGTGGCTCAAAGGTTGCCAGTTTTCCTGTTAGTTCTTTTCTTTTTATTCCACAAATCTCGACCTTTGCTGAGCCTCTACCAGCAGGCAGAGGTGTTTCTGGTTGGTACTGGGACTGCTAGCCTAAGTCTCCTTTCTGGGAGATTGTCAAGCAGACTCTTCTCTGAGGGTGTCCAAATTTCAAAAGGGTAGCAGGGCCTTAGACAAGGTGCCACAGGCAGGGAGGACTTCCAGAAGATACTGATGCCTAAGAATTGGTGGAGTTGAGACTGTGCCAACTTCCAGGGTCAAAATGCTGGGAAGGGTGTCCAGGTGCCATAACATCAGGGATCCAGAGCTGGGGCCAAAGGATGACAGAAGCCGTGACAGTGCCCAGAAGTTGAATGTAGGTTAGGACTGAGTATTACTCAGGGTTCTTGGTCTTAAGTGACTTATTGGAGCCTAACAGCAAAAGGGGGAATTTATTCAAAAGTGCAGGTATGGAAAAAAAAAAAAAAGTACAGGTATGGGAGTAAAATGAGGCCTGAGGAGATAGGAGGAACCAGAGTCCTGAATTCCATCAGGGTCTTCTCTTCTCCTCCTCCTTTTCTTCCCCTTCCCGGGGTTTCTCTGGCCCTCTTGATAGAAAATACCACCAAGACACCTCCCCAATGTATATACTATAGATCCATCCATAAGAACAGAGACCAAACCATTCTCTCCCTCCCAGTTCCAAAGTCCCAAGGAAGTTTATCAGAGTGACTCATCTTGAGTCAGCTGGGTCAAACAATTGTAGCCAGAGGGACAGCAGCATATTTATACATATGTGTACAATGTGCAGAAGGATGGTTCCCTGAAAAGCAGAGGTTGTTCAGACAATCCTATGGGTGTTCAGTTCTGGAAGCCAAGAGTTGGGGCTGAGGTGATAAGAACAATCCCAAGAGATTCAGAAGCAAATGAATGCAGGCTGGATCTTGGGTGACAACCTAGATCAGGTGGCCTGAGGTCTGGTCATTCCAAAGAGCCATGTCTCAAAATGTAGTGTGGAAGAAAGGGTTTCTGAGCCTACATACATTTTGGAAATGTTGCATGCCATGTCCTTCTCTTTAATATTCACATATATATTGCGCATATTGAACAAATCTGAGAAGTCCTATGGGAAAAGGCCCGTTTCACTTTAAATCATAACGATTTATGTATTTGTGTATAGAGCCTTTCTTTTATTGGAATATCTATAAATCATCCACCTTTCACAGTGCATACTTTGGAAACAGGCCTACAACATCAGCTGTCATCTGCTAGTTATTTTTATAGGGGTTGGGGTGGTCCGTGAGCGAGCAGTCTTGATCTAAAAGAGTGTTTCCCAAGCCTCATTTATTTGCCTATGACCTTCCTGGAGTTTGTCTTATATGTTTCCTCTGTGCTGTTGATATTTTTATTTAAATCAGATGACCAACTTTTTTTTTTTTATTGGTGTTCAATTTGCCAACATATAGAATAACACCCAGTGCTCATCCCTTCAAGTGCCCCCCTCAGCGCCCATCACCCAGTCACCCCCACCCTCTGCCCACCTCCCTTTCTACCACCCCTTGTTTGTTTCCCATAGTTAGGAGTCTCTCATGTTCTGTCTCCCTTTCTGGTATTTCCCACTCATTTTTTCTCCTTTCCCCTTTATTCCCTTTCACTATTTTTTGTATTCCCCAAATGAATGAGACCATATAATGTCTGTCCTTCTCCAATTGATTGACTTATTTCACTCAGCATAATACCCTCCAGTTCCAAGCAGGAATTGACCAACTTTTTAAAAGCCTCATCTTAAATAGTTATATCCTTAAAATCATGGATTTGATGTGGTGATTAAATATTTTTTCCTCACATACATGGAAATATATATGCAACGATCAAAGTAAAAGTGTTTGTTCATGTACTACCTATAGTCTTCTCAAGTACTAGGGGTAGATGGACCACATTTCTAGGACACTGGTTTGAGACATTCAGAGTCAGAGTGGCCATGTGGGCTTGGGCAAGTCAACCAACCTCTGTGCACTGCCAGCCGCACATGCTGGCAGAGAAATTCAGCCTGTGATAAGATGCCTGCACACCTACAGGTTTGAGTAGGTTTTGAGACCACACTTGTTATGCCATTTTGGTCTGTGACCTGTTTTTATTCCTACTCAGATTCATCCTTGGTGGGACCTGGAAATTAAATGCAGATTCTCTCTGGGCTTTGGGGGCTGGCAGTAGAGTAGTGCTAGGAGTCCCTGTTATTCCTTAAGGCAGTCCTTGAATTCTCTTGGCCTAGCTGCAACAAACAGATAGGATCAAAATGCCTCACTTGGTAGCCTGGGACTGATTCTGAGATGGGAAATCTATCAAAAGACAACATTATTAGCAAGGTGAAACTGGTTCTGGCAGATTGCTTCAGAGAAAGAACATAGCTTTGGAGTCAGGGAGACCTGAGTTTAAATCCAGAATTCTGTACTTACTGGCTGTGTGTTCTCAAAGACACACATGGCCCTGTGTTTTTTTGATAGTCTAATAACATTACACTATTATCATCATTGTCCAGAGGAGGAACCGGGCTCAGAGAAGTTAAGCAACTTGCCTGAGATTACACAGCTAATAAATAGCTGAGCAGAATTCACACGTAGGTTATTTTGACTTCATATGTGCGCTAACCACTGTATTACCCTGCTTTCATTGATTGATTGATTGCATGCCTCTTCTGTAACAATCTGTTGCTGGGTGCTGGAGGTGAAGCATCAACGGAGATAGGCCTTGGGTTCAACAGAGGAGACAGACATAAAATCACTGACTACTTCCCTTAGATCTGGGTGAGGAAAGAAGGAGTCAGAGAATGTGGGGGTGGGGGTCACTTTGAGAAAGCAATATTAAGATTGAACTTTGAAGGATTCATAAGGAGTAACGCCAAAATGTTTACAACTAGATATGACAAGAGACAGTTTCAATGGTCCATGGGTGGACACTTTCCATATTTATTTGTAAGTGATTTCACAGACATTGTTATTTTATAGATATTATTACTTAGGAGGAAGCTAAATAAAGTAGGGGATTCGTTAAAATATTAAGGGCAGCCCCGGTGGCCCAGCGGTTTAGCGGCGCCTTCAGCCCCGGGGTATGATCCTGGAGACCCGGGCTTGAGTCCCACGTGGGGCTCCCTGCATGGAGCCTGCTTCTCTCTCTGTGTCTCATGAATAAATAAATAAAATCTTAAAATAAAATATTAAGTAAAGTAGTGGAAGTGGTAATAGATATGACAAAATTCACAAAGATCACACTTGAATGATGCGGGTTATGTAGCAGGGCTCCCGTAGGTACTTTAAGAATTGTGCACTTTATACCGAGAGTGAAAGCAAGTATTGTGGGAAGGGGATGTTAGGTGGCGTGTTGAAAGGGCACTCCGGCTACTTCTGGCTAGCAGCTCGTGAGAGGGCCAGAATGGAAGCAGGGGCCGTTGTTAGGAGTGCATTGTGATAATCCACGCAAGAGATAACGCAGACTTCGACAGATGCGTGGGCAGAGGAGGTAGAAGGGTTGAACAGACGCAATCAACTGGACTAATTTGAAAGGAAGGAGGAAGATGTCCAGGGTGGAGCTTTTCTAGCTGGGTGGAGGTGTTCTCTGAATCCACACGACAGCTCCAGCTCCGTGGAGGCTATTTTATCAAACTGTGTCAGGGTAAGTGACCTACAACCTCCTGCCTGACATCTACATTCGAAGAACTAAAATCTTAGAGATCAGAGCACACAACACAGTCGGCGCCCCATTAACGGCAGTTCTTTTGCCCTGTTTATCCCCAAGGTCCCATTTCCTTTGGCCCTTTGCCACCACCGTTTTTTTCAGCGTGATTCCTGGTTTACGGGAGATGCTCAATGCTACGTTCATCGAACGAACGAACGAATGAAATTAGGGCTTTTGTGACCGGGACTACACGTACCCGGCAGAAAACTGGAGCTAAACCAGACCTTTGGCTGGTTTAAAAAAATTTTTTTTTTTTTTTTAAGAAGCGGAGTGAAAATAATCCAGCACGTTGGAAGGCCTAGACAAAGGCTAGGGCGGGAGCTCCTGCCTGCAAGGCGGCATCGGGGTCCGCTTCACGAGCGAAAAAGCGCCGGTGAAAGGTCCGGGGCCCCGAGCGCCCACGGCATTTGCAGCGGCGAGCGGGCGGCAGCAGGGCGGCTGCTCGGCCCGGGGCTCCCGCGGTCCCGCCGCGGTCCCGCCGCGGCCTTTAAAGGCCCACCACGTGGCCCGCGCCGCCGGCCGGGGTCCGGGGGCGGCGTCCGGGCTGCGCCTGCGCACTGCCTCGCAGAGGCGTACGGGGTTCCGAGAAACCGCGCGGGGAGAGCCAGGCAAGATCGCCCCGGGGGGCGGCCGTGGGAGGAGTCGGCTGCTTATGCAAATCACGGCGGCGCGCAGGGGCTTGGGGGCGGGGCCTGCGATGCAAAGCCGGGTCCGCCTTGGGAAGCGCAGGAGGGCGGGGGGGGCGGGCCGCGCAGCCCTCGGCCTCTTTCCGCGAGTCTCTGACGTCGCCGACGTCTCGTTTAAAAGCGGCCGCGCAGGCGCAGTGAGGCGAAATGCGAACTTAGGCTGTTACACAACTGCTGGGGTCCGCTCTCGCCGCCCGCCCGGCAGTCAGTCCGCGTCGCCGCCGCCGTCGCCGCCTCAGCCGTTCGGGGAGCGTCGGGCCCGCAGCCGCCGCCGCTTCTCCGCGCCTCCGGGAGCCTCCGGGGGCCCCCGTCCGCCCGCACAGGCCGGCCCCGACCGTCTGCGTCTCCTCGGCGCCCCTCGCCGCCCGCCGCGCTCGCCGCTCCGGCCGACATGAGTGGGGACCATCTGCACAACGATTCCCAGGTACGGCTCGGCCGGGTCCTCCTGGCGCCCCGGCCCCGCCCCGCGACCCCCCGCGACCCCCGCGACCCCCGGCGCGGGCCCGGCCGCCTTGACAGGCCGGAGCCCCCGGCCAGGGGCGGGCGGCCGGCGGGGCTGGGCGCGCTAGGCCGCGGGCGGAAGCCGCCGAGTTAGGGACGGCGGGGGGCTGCCCCTTACGGCCGACCCCGGGGCCCCTCCCTCCTCCTCCTCCTCCTCCTCATCCTCATCCTCGGGCGCGGGCTGGGCTAGGCCCCCGGCCCCGCGCGCTCGCCGCCCGCGGGCCGGGGGGAGCCCGTTTGTTCATACTGCCTCCTTTTCTCCCTCCAGATTGAAGCGGATTTCCGACTGAATGGTGAGTGTGCCCCCCGCCCCGACCCCGGGGGCCCCGGCGCCGGCCGCCCAGCCCGCGCCGGGCCGGAGCCGGGCAGAGGACAGACATGGCGTCCCAGAGACTAAGTCCCGGCTCCTCGCTCACCGGCCCCATTGTTCCCATCGGGCCGCCTCTGGACCCCCTTTCCGGGGACCCCAGCCCCCCCAGACCGCGGCCTTCCCAAGAGGGGGCAACGGAGACCCGGGGTCGCCCGCCGCCGGCCTTCGGGCAGCCTTTGTCGGCCCGGATTCCTCCCGGGAAAGTCGCCTTGTCGACAGTCGGGACTTAGTCTCTGCGCCATTTTCTTTTTCTCCTCTCCTTTCTGTGCCTGTGTGTCTCTTTCTCTCCCTCCCTCGGCTCCTTCCTTGAGCTGCCCAGAAAGAGCTTTCTGCAGAGCAAAGCCGTGGAAATCACAGACCTCACCGGGGAGGGAAGGGTGGGAGACTGAATGGCTACTATTTTTTTTCCCCAAGGAGAACTTTATTTTGGGGGGTTATTGCCTTTCTGCTTCTCGTTTGTTTCCTTTTCTGTTTCCAGAATGAAAGATACCCTTCGGCAACTGTTGATTTGGGGGGCGGAGGGGGGCGGGCGGCGGCGGCGGTGGTGGTGGCGGCGGTGGTGGTGGGGGGGAGGAGAAGGTGAAGGGTGGGGGTGTAAGAATTTTATGATGGGAATTACGGTCCTAAAACTAAAGCCACCCTTTGTGGAGTTTTTCATATTTTGAGGTTGTTCTTCCCCCAAGTTGTGTTCTTTGCAAAGGTAGTACTAGTACCTCCCTTCACAAAGTTTGCAAGTTCTCCGTGGGCCCCTCCAATGTAAACGTTGGACTCGGGCATATAGATTTAAAAAAAAAATTTTTTTAAAGTATTTCTGACTAGAACTTTTCGTGGTGGCTGAGGTTCCTAATGCAGTGTTTTGTTTCTCTTTTCTTGGTTTTTGTTGTTGGGTTTTTTTTTTTTTTTTTTGGCTTTTTTGTTTTTATTTTATTTTATTTTATTTATTTATTTTTAAGAACCTCAGTTTAGTGTACTTGTCAGGAGAAAAGGTTGTGGAGCATCTCATCTGGACCTGGTGTGTTGGCCTTTTCTTTCGGGCCATGGGAAAGAAAAAAAGATTTTATTTATTGAAACAAAGAGTAGTCTGCATCCACCCTTGTTTCCTGTTCTTTTTTCAGGAGCCGCTGTTTTTCAGGAACCAAGAGCTAGCTTGCTTTTCCTAGATCTTTATGCTTTTGACCCCTTTTCAGCCATATCAAGGCATTTATTCTTTGAGTATTTCCACTTCAGTTATTCAATGAAGATTCCCCCAATAAAAAGCTCACCCTGCGGGCTTTTCAACAATCTTATTGAAGGAGAAGGTACCCTCTGTTGTGTGCTGGGAATTCCCACTGATTCTGATGGTACATAATCCTGCTCAATTGAGTTCGGGTTCCGGGAACCTCTCCAATGGGAGAAGCTGATGAGTAGATTTTCTGATGTTGTAATCAGCAGTCCATCGTGTTAGCCTGCTCTATTGAGAGCAGCCTTATGTTCAGATTTGTAGTGGGGCATCTAGCAAGAGATGTGATTCTGCAAGGAAGGGTTGTAGGTTAAATTAAAGTAGCATTTCTTGAGCACCTAATATGTGCGAAACACTGTGTAATGCTAGATCTGAACCTTGGGTCACAATGCTTCTCTCGCCCTCAATCCCGTCTGCTGGGAGAGACATAATTAGTTAATTATAAGGTAGGTGCGGAGGTATATGTATACTCAAAATGCTTTGAGAAACTAGGAGAATTGATTTTGTCTGGGGGTGGGGAAATTTCTTAGAGGAGGTGACTTCTGAGCTGAGTGTTGTGCAAGACTAGGTGCTGAGTGTTAGGGGTTGGAGTATTAACTAGTGTTTAGCTAACCTATCAGGATTTTGAAGGGGCGAGGAGTCCTCTGCAGTTCAGAAAACCGCAGAGGTATAAATGTTTCCTTGGGATGTGGAAGCAAAGAAAGGATGTGGCAGATGAGGATGTAAGGAGTCCTTTTGACCTCTCTTGGAGGAAGGTAGGAGCTTAACACAGAAAAAAGTGTTCTTTTGACTTTAAGATTGGGCTGAGTAGGTTGTGTATTTAGCAATGAAGCAAAGTTTAGTCCTTTCTCCTCAGAAAGTTAATCTCCATGGATCTCACTTAAATTATGCAAAGGAACGATTGAATATGTGATGATTGTGGGCTGGGTAAATTATTGATCTTTAATGCCATTTTTATAGATACCAAAGGAAACTGAGTATATTGACTTTTAGAATGTGATCACTTGTGATTGCAGTAATTGTTCATATTTATTGAATGCTTACTGTCTGCCTGGCATGACGGATCTCAGCTCTTTTCATGGATCATCTAATTTAATTCTTGGAAGAACCCTATGAGTTAAGGTACTATTATCTCCATTTTATAGATGAGGAAACTGAGGCTTAGGTATGTTTACTAGCTTGCCCACAGGCAGTGAGTCTAGCGTTCCAAAGCTTCCAAGCTTAAGTATGCTATATATATGATGGCAGTATGACAAAATTAAAAACTGCACATCTCTACTTTCTTACCGAGATGAAAAATGTGGGAGGGAAGGATTTGATAGTTTGTCATTTGCTTACTTTTTAACTAAACCTACTCCTTCTAGAGAAAAAGCACTTTAACTGCCTCCTCACCATCCTAAGTGTCTGACACTGCAGTAATTATCTTTGTAAATATTGTCTAGAAGAAAGATGTAGCGTTAGTAACTGTGTGCTTGTTGTATTAAGTAATAGCCTGGTAACTAGTGATTGATTTATTTAACTATGAAAGACAGGTTTTAAAAAACAAAAATCAGTGTTTAATTATACTTGGACATATTGTTATTGATCTTTGTATTAAGAAGAGTTTGCTTAAGCATGATCTTAAGTGGACTTAACCCGACTTACAGATTAACTGTACAAATTCATATATACAAACCTCCCTCATTCTACCTGCCTTCATTCCTTAAGATCTAAAAGATTTTTTGCCCTTTGAAGCTCTTTCTTTACAATAGTTAAAACTGTTGGTGTTCATTGGGAATTTAAAATGTTCTGGCCCATATGCAACTGCTGGGGAAATCTTATTTGTGAAGTGCATTTATACTTGAAATACTGGTGATGAGCTGGGAGTTTCAGGAGCAGAAACCATAACCTTTTACCTAATGTTTTACTTACCTTTTTCCTTTCTAAGTGTTGGTAGCACTAACTATAGTGGGGCTGAGTCATTTTTACAGTACTGTGCAGTCTGCCAAGCTATCTGTAGAGTTGATAATGGTAACGTCACTTTGGGGGTTAGTGATCTTCTGCTGTTTCAAGGACTTGGAGTTTTTGCCTATCTGCTTTGGATTTGTGGGGTTCCTCCCTCGCTGGGATGAGCAGAGTATAATGCTTGATCCTATCAGTGACTGATTAGTCTTAAGTAATGTTGTATGGGGTCATAGTTTGACATCTTGTCCTGTTGATTGGTTTAGCTTAATGGATACAGATTGTATGGGGGATTTATTTATTTAAAATTTTTTATTTATGTATTCATGAGAGACAGAGGCAGAGACACAGGCAGAGGGAGGAGGAGGCTCCATGCAGGGAGCCTGATGTGGGACTGGATCCCAGGACTCCAGGATCACGTCCTGGGCCGTAAGAAGGCAGGCAGGCAGGCGCTGAGCCACCCAGGGATCCCCTGTATGGGGGAATTAAATATAAATTGTTTCTGATGCTAACAGAGTTGTATTTCTATGCTTTAGTTGCAGGTTGAGGTGGGTGGTGCTAAGACTGATGGTATGGCTATCTGGAAATACCCCTCACGTTTTAAAACTGGAAACTGATGGCACCTTCAAATGAAGTCTGGTGCATATATCTGCTTAATCCAGAAACACTTAAGCATTGGACTCTGGTGTTTTCTTTCCTTCTCCTACAACCAAACTCCTTGGGGCACCTTTTCAGAATTAGTGACTACTGTGGAATCTTTATATTACACTTAGACACAAAACAAAGTTGCTTTTTAGGCTACTAGCATATCAGAACTCCCAAACAAATTTTAGATTCTACTGTTTCTGATAAAACTAGAAAATCCAGGAGTTATTAAAGGAATCAGAAATACTAAATAGTTTGAAAGGTGAAAACTAGGTAATATTGACCATCTCTAGCTCATAATTTTCTTTGGTAAGTAGATAAAATGGAAAACAAACCCAGAGTCAGTCCCCAAATCTCACTTTAGCCAATAGTAGCAAAAAAAAAAAAAAAAGAATTGTTTTGCTTTTTTCCTTTAACATCAGCATAAAAATGAGGAATTGTGAGAGCTTAAAAGAGTGATTCATTAATTTGTTCTGGGTCTTAGTGAATTTGTATCAATTTATACAATATACAGAGCCAAGAATTCTTAACATGTGTTAAATCTTATATTCCAAAATTAGGTCATTGGGGTTTCTGCCTGTTTTCAGTATGGGAGGGAGTGAAAAAACTGAACCTTTTAAATCTGTAGATATGTTTGGGAAAGCTTTGTGTGATATCTTAATTATAGTAACAGTTATATTCTGCTGCTAACAGTATGAGAAATGATTCTATTGTACTTTATGGATAGATTTCATTTTAGAGGTTTTTGGATTATAATGAAATTGTGCATGTTATTTCATATTAGTTGGGTATGAATGCATATGTATGTTACAGATCTTTAACAGAATTTCCATAGTTTAAGTGCGAAATAAAACTAATTTTCTTCAAACCCAAAGTCCTTTCCCCAGAGGTGTATTTTTGTGAGGGATTTCATACTTCTCATATGAAACTCTGTTGAACTCCAGTGAAGTTCTAGCTTTCTTTGGAAAAAAATGGATTCAAATGTGATTGTTTATTTTTAAATGAGGCTGTGGAAATGCTTTAAATGAATATTTGATGTGGGACCTGGAGGGTTAAAAAAAAATAAAAAGGCCCTCTTGAAAGAATAGTAAAATAACAGTCAGTTCATTGCATTTGTCTGTGGGAGAGTGACTTGAGTGACTTTTCTGTGTCCTATGGTTTAGATAATCTCCTTAATTATTTTGAACCATTAACTTTGCATAATGGCTTTTGGGCAAACTGTTGAGAATTTGGCTTCTAAAAAAAAGATGGGAATGGGAGAAGTTCCTGACTGGCCCTTAAAAGGTGAATGAGGTATTGTGTTTAAAGAAGATTGTGTTTAGAGTAGTAATCCTTGGAACAAGTCTTTTCTCTGTATTTCCATGACTTGTAAATGAAGTTTGAGATGCAGCTTTCCATCCCTATGGCTGCAGTCCAGTCGCTGATGTGGGAAATCTACCAGCCCCTGCCCTTGCCCCACAACCTGCCTATCTAGGTGTGTGTTGTATGCTCTGTGTTGATAGCACCAGTGCCTGGGTACTGTAGAGGGGGATAAAGATTGGAAGGAGGTGGGTATCATGGTAGTGTAAACTTTATTATTAAGTGGGAAAAAGTTTATAGAATATGCTAGATATTATTGGTATTCTCAGTAGGGCTATAGGAATTGACAGTATGCTGAAATAAGAACAAATAGATTTATTGATTGATTGATTTATTTATTTATTTATTTATTTATTTATTTATTTATTTATGATAGTCACAGAGAGAGAGAGAGAGAGGCAGAGACATAGGCAGAGGGAGAAGCAGGCTCCGTGCACCGGGAGCCCGATGTGGGATTCGATCCTGGGTCTCCAGGGTCGCACCCTGGGCCAAAGGCAGGCGCCAAACCGCTGCGCCACCCAGGGACCCCTAGATATTGTTTAACATGATTTTTATTCTGTATATTCAGAAAAGACTTAAGCATTTTTCATATTAGAAGAGAAAGGGCAGCCCCGGTGGCTCAGCGGTTTAGCGCCACCTTCAGCCCAGAGCCTGATCATGGAGCCTGCTTCTCCCTCTGCCTATGTCTCTGCCTCTCTCTCTCTCTCTCTCTCTCTCTCTCATGAATAAATAAATAATCTTTGGGGGAAAAAAAAAGAGAAGTGATCTTGCTAATTATCTCAAGTATATCTTAGGGTATATAATTTGTAATATAATCAAGCTAAAACCAACCGTATTGTCTTTATCTGTCATCTCTAGATTTTAGTAGAAACTAAGGGAGAGAGGCAACTTTTTTTAAATTTCTCTTTTGGACGATACTCATTTTCAGTTTGTTGGCTTAAGTTTTTATATCCGCTCAGTTATCTCCCTGCCACCTTTACCTTTGTGTACTGCTCTTGAGAATTTTTCTGAGATTTATAGTAGATATTTTTGTTTATATCTCCCTCTTGCCCTCTCCATTAGATTTAGGGTAGAGGTAATCTCTACCGGGCTGTAATTCCTCTCTAAGCCTTTGAAGTTAATTTTGTTTTTGTGGATTTAAGGAACCCAAAACTCCTTCATTAGCATTCCTGTGATACACCTAGATAGGCTCCAACAAAAGGCGTTAAAGCAATCAGCATTATTGGGGACTTTAATTTTCTTGTCTTTGTTGTTGATGTTGAGAACAAGTTTCATAGATCACTGGATATTTTGACTTTTTTTTATATTTTAAGAACAAAAGTCTGCCAACTTTTGCTTTCAGTATTCTTTGTATTTTTCTTAGCACAGCCTAGCAAAAATAGAAGTCTGGGATCTTTCTTGGAGGAGATATTCTTGGCTATTTGGAGTTTACATGCCCCCTAAAAAAGTTTTAGGTTGAAGGTTAGTCCTTCACTAGAGTACACTAGAAATGCACCCTTTTGCCTCTTCTTAAAAGCCCAGATTTTAATCTTGTTGCTATATATGAATGCCCAGATTTATAAAGGTTTCTGAGCAGAATACTGGTTGGGCAGAACCTAGCAGGTTTCCGAATCAGTGGATTAGGGGATCTCATTTGCTAAGACTCCTTTCTTTACCAAACCAACTCTGGTAAAGTAGCCTCTTCATTTGTAGTCCATTATCTGAGCTCTTACTAGGCAGTAGAAGGGGAAGTGGGAGGAAAGGAACAAATGTTGTGGGCTTAGTAAACATCACATTTTTATATTCATGAAATCTGAATTTAATGGAATAGTACAGATGCGTAGGTTTATAAGGGAGAACCTGAGACCAAGAACCTGAAAACTTGGCCTTTTACATCTTCTCAACTCTCCTGTTTAGTAGCTTACTGCCTGGTCTAGATTCCAGAAATCCCAGACTGTAATTGGTAAGTTTCTAATACAGATGTTACAGCCTGCCCCCCCCCCCCCTTTTTTTTTCTTTTAAGATTTTAAAAAAAATTTATTCATGAGAGACACAGAGGGGCAGGCTCCCTGTGGGGAGCCTGATGCACACAGCCTGCCTATAATTATGTGTTGGTAGAGATAGCTTAGACCTCTTAAACATCTGGAGGAACCAGGTTGATCCTAAAGGATATACGTGAAAGGGAGGCTGTGGGGATATAACATTCTTGAACATCTGTGGTAAAGTAGAAAATTGGAGTAGAAAAATCTAAGTAAGTCCCTATTCTTAGTATGAAACTTAACCCTGGCTGCGAAACCTTGTTTTGTCATCTATAGATGGAGATGATATTTCTATGCTTTACAAGCTATTGAGGATTAAATAAATATACAGAGTCCCTCTTTGCCTACATTTTAAAGTTTAAACTTTGATCAGGGGCAGCCCGGGTGGCTCAGCGGTTTAGCGCCAACCTTCGGCCCAGGGAGTGATCCTGGAGACCCGGGATCGAGTCTCACATCGGGCTCCCTGCGTGGAGCCTGCTTCTCCCTCTGCCTGTGTCTCTGCTTCTCCCTCTCTGTGTGACTATCATGAATAAATAAAATCTTTAAAAAAAAAAAAAACTTTGGTTAGACAGCTTAAGATGTTATTTATTTATTTATTCATGAGAGACACACAGAGAGGGAGAAGCAGAGACACAGGCAGAGGGAGAAGCAGGCTCCACGCAGGGAGCCCGATGTGAGACTCGATCCCGGGTCTCCAGGATCACTCCCTGGGCCGAAGGTTGGCGCTAAACCGCTGAGCCACCCAGCTGTCCAGACAGCTTCTATTCTAAAATAGATCCTTATTTTAAATATTAGGTTTCAGGTACTGATGTTGGTGATTCCTTCCTTTGCTGGTATTCCCTGATAACCTTTTAAATCTTCTGACATTTACACAATGAACGGTAGCATATAACCAGAGTTGGTTAAGTCTTTACCTCACTGAATTTCACAGCCTATACTGATCTCTTCTTTCTATTAAGAAACCACTGGAAAATGAAAGGTAGTGTATCTGTATCTAGGTTTGGGCTAAGTAAGAGCCAAATGTGTATCTGGTTCCTGCTTTTCCAAGAATAAGGGAAGATTGTCATTTCTGAAAACTTTTTCAGGGGAAGGTGGGCTTAGAAATGAAGAAAATATATTGCTGTGACTAATTTCTCAGCCCTTTAATAGAACTATGGGTTTTCTATTAAAGATACCCAGAACTTAAATGTCAGTTATATCTCAATTTTTAGAAAAGGTACCCAGAGCTTTGTCTTTATTAGATGCATTTAGTAAGTGAAATGCCAAGGTCATTATTGGTGTGTGTGTGTGTGTGTGTGTGTGTGTGTGTGTGTTTTAAACAACAAAACTCAGTATGTCTTGTGTCAGCATTTTTTTTTTTTTTTTAAGATTTTATTTATTCATGAGAGAGAGAGCGAGAGAGAGGCAGAGACACAGGCAGAGGGAGAAGCAGGCTCCATGCAGGGAGCCTGATGTGGGACTCGATCCCGAGACTCCAGGATCATGCCCTGGGCCAAAGGCAGGCGCCAAACTGCTGAACCACCCAGGGATCCCTCCAAAACATTTTTAAACTGAGAAGACGCAAAGCATCAGAGAGTTAACTTTACTTTTTCATTTATTCATATATTGCTTAAAGGGACCAGCTCAACTTCCTGTGAACTAGGAATTCTTGGCAACAAGAATGCCTTAAATAATAAAGCTTAGGATTGAGAATTTAAGTAGGAAACTCCATATTAAAAGATATGCATGAGTATAGGCATTTGGGAGATTTCAGGAAAAAATTTAGTAAGCAGAAATTTCAATAATGGCTCATAAGTCTAGCTAAGGCTGATTATTTTTTTTTTAATTTTTTTTTTAATTTATTTATGATAGTCACACAGAGAGAGAGAGAGAGGCAGAGACATAGGCAGAGGGAGAAGCAGGCTCCATGCACCGGGAGCCCGATGTGGGATTCGATCCCGGGTCTCCAGGATCGCGCCCTGGGCCAAAGGCAGGCGCTAAACCGCTGCGCCACCCAGGGATCCCTAAGGCTGATTATTGAATTGCCTTGAATTTGTTATTTGGAAAGTGCAACTCAAACCAAAATCAGTTGCGGATATGTTTACTAATACCATTAGGTTAAGCCCGGTGGATCTTAGTAGATATACCACTGATCAAAAGGATTATCACAGAAGCATCACAACAGGAGCAAACTTCAAACATCTCTTCATTTAAAGGTGGGCTAGAGAAAATAATTTTATAGGAGAGGAATTACAAAATTGGGTCTAATTTTAAAGAGTCTTCAAAGATAAAGTTTTCAAAAGATAAATGTTTCAGGAACATATGGTTTGTAAAGTATATGAAAAAAAATCCTGTGGGAAAGTGAATATTTATGAATACTGTGTGGCTAATTGCCCTCAGAGAGAATGTCCAAAGTTGGACTTAAAATCTTGAAAGCTTAGAAAAATAAATAAAAATCTTCAAAGCTTGCATCTCTTTCTCTTACCTTTTTTCTCTGATTCAGAATGTGAATAGTTGTGTGTGTGTGTGTCCTGGCCAAATCAACCATGATAGAGTAGAAAGGACAGATTGAGTCAAGGGGATTTGAATTTGAGTTCTTATGCTTCTGCTCAATAGCAAGGTCTTTGAACAAGTTAATCTCTAAGCCTTAGTTCTTTACCTGTAAACTAGACCTAATACTTTACTCACAAGATTGAGGATTAAAGAGCATGTGAGCATCACTCTAGGAAAGGTGAAGCTTTTACAGAATTTTTAGTTCCTTGCCAATTCTTTAAAAAAAAAAAAGAAAGAAAGAAACACAAAAAACCTTTTTCTGAGATTGCTTTTTTAGTGTTTTGTATAAAGGAAACATCTTTAAGGGCAGCCTGGGTGGCTCAGCAGTTTAGCGCTGCCTTCGGCCCAGGGCGTTATCCTGAAGACCTGGGATCGAGTGCCACGTTGGGCTCCCTGCATGGAGCCTGCTTCTCCCTCTGCCTGTGTCTCTGCCTCTCTCTCTCTGTTTCTCATGAATAAATAAATAAAATCTTTTTTTTTTTTTAAAGAAACATCTTTAAGTTTTAAATTTGGGTATTGTGAGATTTTACCCAAGGGGGAAGGTCACTAGGGAGCCTTGAATGTGATACTGTTGCTGTGGGTCCAGATAGGCGAGACCCAGGATGGGTAAGACTTTGTGACTGTACAAAACCACTCTGTTTCTCATAGTTAAATTATAGTTTAAGAATCTTTGGCAGGCAGTAACTTTTCCCCCTTTGCATTTGGGATGGTGCAATATTTATAGATCCACTCAGGAAACTAAAAGTTTCATGTTTAATTGCAAATGGAAAATTTAAGCTGTCATATTCATTCAAACATTGAGAAAGTAAATACCAGTAACGACTAGACACAGATGAACAAGACAAATCCATATGGTTCTCAGAACGAACATTTTGAAGTTAGTACTTGTAGGTCTGTACACTCACTTCCTCTGTTGAGATTCCATATTTTTCATTGGGCTTCAGTACAGAGGCTCCTGACATACCAGGTTGAATGGGGATGGAAGGTACTTTTTGGCAGTTAATACTTTACTGTCAGTGAAAGAGTGATGTTGCCATTTATTTCTGATCTGAAAGGGTTTTTTTTTTCCTCCTTGCAAAAATTGGAAACCTAGGACCTTATTACAACTCCAAAGATGTCCAAACTCTAACTGTTCTAGAAAAAAGATTTTTTTTTTTTAAGGATACCTGTAAGCTTATTAAATCATTTCACATGGAATAGAAAAAGTTTCAAGTTTTGTATATTTCTGATGATCTTTCTGTATCAGACAACAATATTGTATGAGTTTTAGAAAAGTAATTTTCAGGTTTCCCTGAATAGGTAGATTTGTCAGTGACTAGCAATGTTCACAATCTGTGTGAGAGATCATGTGACAATAGCCAGTTCGAGTGTTTGCTTGAAATAGTTTAAGTCCTTGAGCTGAATTGCCTGAAATAAGGAGTGTAAGATCACCATCTTCATAAATTTGAAGAACTAAAATCTTAGAGATTAGATTCAGTACTTACAGTCCTGGGAAACTAATTTTGTGAAGCAGTTTAACTATATTACTCTTATTACTGCTTCCAATCCATGAAGTGTCTTGGTATGAAAACTGCTAAAGTTAGAGGAAGGCTCAGAGTAGGTAGTGATATTCCAGTGATTTGAATATGGAAGAGTAATTGAAACAAAATGTTAGAATGAACATACCTTACTCTTTATTAAAGATTCATTCATTCATTCATTCATGAGAGACACAGAGAGAGAGAGAGGCAGAGATACAGGCAGAGGGAGAAGCAGGCTCCTTGCAGGGAGCCAGATATGGGACTTGATCCTGGGTCTCCAGGATCGCACCCTTGGCCTCAGGCAGGCACCAAACTGCTGAGCCACCCAAGCGTCCCAGAACATGGTTTATTCTTATAATCAGTGGTTTTTCACAAGAATAAATGCAGTGTCTCTAGTTCTTGCTATTTAAAATCAGAAAGGAAGAAACAAGAGTCTCTCAGGGAATTGATCATCCCTCAGGATCTATTTCTTAATTTTTCATGGTTTCAGTTAACCAGGAAACAAGCAGTGAGGAGGAACATAAGTTGTCTAGTCTTTGTAACTATTGGCTTGTTATAGTTCCAAGCAGAAAGCTCACCAAGGCCAGACCCCCCAGCTCTGAGAGGTCTCCCAGTTAGTGCCCTCTGTGCATGCATGTTCAGCTGGTGGTTGTTTGACAATAATTACTACTTTTTTCCCCTTAAAAATCAAATCACTTCCTTTCTTCCTTAAATGCAGTGTGATATAAAAATAGGCACTTCTGCAGAACTTTATAGTCCTTTACAGGTGTTGAACACCTTCCTAATCTCAGAGTGTCAGGAAAATTGTCTTTTAGCAGGAGTATGCTTGTTTTTGCTCAGTAGAAAAACGGATTCTCGGGCACTCAAGAAGCCAAAAACTTTCCTTTTAAAGTCCTGAAAAAGCTATAGAAATTCTTTAGGATTGGAACTAATCTGTGGAATTTAGGTAGCATACAGTGTTTGTATTGAGCTCAAGTTTTTAGGGCAATAAAGTTACAGTACATTATGATTCAATTGGGTCCATAAATGACTGAAAACAACCGAAGTGTTGTTATAAGACTACCAGAATCCATACTGATGGCACATATGCAAATATGCATACCCGTAGGTGCTAAAAAATTATTTTGTTAAGTGCACTTACTGAACTTGATTTAAAAAAGAAGGTCCAGGGGTGCATGGTTGGCTCAATTGGTTAAGCATCTGCTTTTAGCTCAGGTCTTGATCCCAGGGTCCTGGGATTGAGCCCCAGATTGGGCTCCCTGCTCAGTGGGAAGCCTGCTTCTCCTGCCTCTGACCCTCGCTCTACTCCTGCTCTCTCTCAAATAAAATCTTTTTTTTTAAAGGTCCTTCTGCAGTAACTCTATTTCCAAGAAGTAAAGTTTGGTGTGTCTCTTCTTCTCCCACAAGTCTGTAGTCATGTTTTTTCTTTTTGTATTGCTTTTTACCCTGGAATACTGCTTAGTCTTTAGAATTTGGTACAGTTTGGGTAACTATACTCAGTACTTCTCCATTTAACTATCTATTTAGGAAAATACTAAGTATTGTAAACTCCTTGGGAGTTAGCAACATCTCAGAGCCTATTTCAGTACTGAAGGCATAGTTATGGATATCCCCCTTCCATTTTCACGTAGTCTGTCTGCAATCACCACTTAATCACAAGTCAGAAGCAACCTCTTTTCTCTGGCTTTGAGTTTCTCTTGTCCTCTTCTTCTAATTTTTCATTCTGGACTGGAGAAATTTAAATGTTTTGCTTACTAGGAAGTGTGCAAGAGCAATATCTCATCCTGTATGGATACTACAGATGCATTCAACAAATGTTTAAATTGTGAAATGGGAACCCCTCTCTCTTCTAGCTCATTAGCTGGTTGAAAATCAAGTGAGAAAAAATGAGAGCTTTATACTAAGTTTTCCTTTTCTTTTTTTAAGATTTTATTTTTAAGCAATTGCCATATCCAACATGGGAGCTTAAGAATCACCTGGGAGTACTAGGTAAAAATACATATTCCTAGGCCTACACCTTAAGTTGATTCTGTAGTGGCAAAGGCCGAGAAATCTGCACTTTTTTTTTTTTTTTTTTTTAATTTTTTTTTTAAAGAGAGCAAGAGGGGCACCTGGGTGGCTCAATTGGTTAAGTGTCTGCTCAGGTCATGATCCTGGGGTCCTGAGATTGAACCTTGTATTGGGCTCTCGCTCAGTGGAGAGCCTGCTTCTCCCTCTCCCTTCCGCTCTGCCTACTTGGGTGTGCTCTCTCTCTCTCTCTTTCTGTCAAATAAGTAAATTCAAAAAAAAAAAAAAAAAAAAAAGCATGTGTGGAGGCAGAGGAGGGGAAAAGGGCAGAAGGGGAGAGAAAGAATTTTAAGCAGGCTCCTTGCCCAGCTCAGAGCCAGAAGGGCTTGATCTGATACCATGACCCATGCTGAAATCAAGAGTGGGACATTAAACCAACTGAGCCACCCAGGTGCTCCAGAAATCTGCATTTTAAATATATATTTAACAATCCTGGATGATCTGATTAATATAGCTAACCACAGATCAGCTTTGGAGAAACTGATCTATCTGGACTTTACTATTTTACTTGACTAAGATGTGTGTTTTGCTTTGTGTAAGGTACTCCATTGGTTAAGCTATTAAGTTTATGGTTTTTGTTGTTGTTGTTTTGTTTTTTTTTTTAAGGACCAAAACGGTATTTTTCAGTATATGTTAAAAGAAGCTTGGGCAGCCCAGGTGGCTCAGCGGTTTAGCGCTGCCTTCAGCCCAGGGCGTGATCCTGGAGGCCCAGGGTCAAGTCCCACGTCGGGTTCCCTGCGTGGAGCCGGTTTCTCCCTCTGCCTGTGTCTCTGCCTCTCTCTCTCTCTCTCTGTTTCTCTCATGAGTAAATAAATAAAATCTTTAAAAAATAAATAAATAAGGATCCCTGGGTGGCGCAGCGGTTTGGCGCCTGCCTTTGGCCCAGGGCGCTATCCTGGAGATCCAGGATTGAATCCCACATCGGGCTCCTGGTGCATGGAGCCTGCTTCTCCCTCTGCCTATGTCTCTGCCTCTCTCTCTCTGTGTGACTATCATAAATAAATAAAAAAATTAAAATAATAAATAAATAAATAATTAAATAAATGAAGCATGATCTTTATCCTCAATATCTACCTTTCAATGAGCATTTACCTAAATAGTAGAGATAGTTAACCGCCTTTGCAACTATTTTACCATGTATCTCATCAGATTTCTTTTTTTTTTTTTTTTTTTTTTATTTATGATAATCACAGAGAGAGAGAGAGGCAGAGACACAGGCAGAGGGAGAAGCAGGCTCCATGCACCGGGAGCCCGACATGGGATTCGATCCCGGGTCTCCAGGATCGCGCCCTGGGCCAAAGGCAGGCGCCAAACCGCTGCGCCACCCAGGGATCCCTCTCATCAGATTTCTAATCCTTTCTCCTTCTTCCATGTTTAACAAGCCATTATTTGATCCTGATGTCATCTTTTGGGATTGGATAACTAAGCAGAGCACAAAGAGCAAGTGGTTGTTTTCATTCTGATATCCCTAGAATGGTTAAGGCAGAGTATTAGAAGGTAAGTGGAGGTATTGGCACAGTTTAGTGGTATGCTAAAGATCTTCTCTATGAAGGTCCCTACCTTGAGATTAAATTAGGGGTCTTTAGCTACTGATGGCACTGATTGACATGGGAGGATTTGAATGGAGCAGTGTTTTTTTTTGTTTGTTTTGTTTTTTGATTTTTAAGATTTTATTTATTTATTCATGAGAGACACAGAGAGAAAGAGAGTGCCAGAGACATAGACAGAGGGAGAAGTAGGCTCCATGCCGGGAGCCCGACGCGGGACTCGATCCCGGGATCACGTCTTGGGCCAAAGGCAGGCGCTAAACCGCTGAGCCACCCAGAGATCCCCTAGAACTAGTTCTGTAGTAATTCAGCCTCTTAAGCAATATTCCTTGTTTTTGTTTTGTTTTACAAGGTCCATGACTAGGCCTCAGTACTTGTTCAGTGAACTTATATACTTCCTTATAGTTTTGAAGTTGGAGTAATTCATAATTGGAGCATAAAAAGGAACCTGTAAAAAAAAAAAAAGGAACCTGTTAAATGATCGGCACCAAAAAGGCTTCTGAAGAACATATACATGTTCGGGCTTACTCTTTCTCCTGCTAGTTGCCCAGAGAATGGCCCATGCATTTCAAGCACTGTCAGTAGTGATAACTCTAGATGAAGAGGGCCCCTTAGTTGAATTAGTAATAGGATGCATGAAACAGTGCATCAACACGTTTGACTCCTATATGGCCAGACAAGGTGTAGACTTTGGGGACATTTGAGGCTCATGCTTTGTTGAAAACAAGGACAGCTTAGGCTGAGCTGTGGGTTTCTATGTAGCATAGACAAGAGATTTGTAGTCACTTTCACTATTTCCCAGGGATTAAGGGCTCACTTAATAGAAGCAAAGGAGGACAAGCTGGCAGGAATGGGCCTGTCCTAATTGAGCTGGCCTGAGAAGGTACATTTTCAGGTTAGACCAGTCCTTTTTCCCTTTTAAGTTCTGCCTCCTGGGAAAGAAGCGTTTTCAGTGCAGGGATGTCCTTGTGAACATGAGTCACTGCAGAAGAGTATATGAAATATAAATGCCCATTTTAAGGTCTTGTAACTGACTAATTACTACAAGAGGCAGGAGTAAAACATTCTAACTTTGTCTTCTATTTAGGAACAAAGGTGAGTTGGTTAAATGGGATTTGTTTGCCGTACTCATGATGCTTAGGGTAATTGCTCTATCTAGGTTTGACTTATACCTCAGTGGACTAATATCTTGGCTGCAGTGTTCTCTGGGAAGTACTCCTTGAGGCTCTGATTCTCTAGGGACTGCAGAAGTGGTCTGCTTTTAAGATGGCCATTTTAGCCCGGAACTAAAGGCCTTTGGCTGGCCTTAAGAAACTACACAATATAGTGCCTTGCCATGTAGGGAAAAGGCCCCGACTGGCCTCCAGCAGGGAATTGGTGGTGAGGTGGAGAATCAGGACAAGAGGAGTCTTAATCTTGGCTTTGCCAGTTGTGGCCAGAGTGAATCATACAACATGATGCCTTATGCTCTCCCTACCAGTAAAAGGAAGATGTTGACCTGGTTCCAAACTTTTCAATCAGCACTGTCTTGGTAGAACTTTCTATCATGATGGAAATGTTCTGTATCTGTGTTGTCCAGTGTGGTAGCTGCTAGCCAAATGAGGCTATTGAGCTCTTGAAATGTGGCTAGTGTGACCAAATAACTTAGTTTTTATTTTACTTAAAGTAGCTACTGACTACCGTAATTGGACAATACAGCTCTAGGTAAAATTTAGGGAATCCCTGGGTCTCAGCGATTTAGCGCAGCCTTCAGCCCAGGGCGTGGTCCTGGAGACCCGGGATCCAGTTCTGCATCGGGCTCCCTGTAGGGAGTCTGCTTCTCCCTCTGCCTGTGTCTCCTCTGCCTCTCTCTCTCTCTCTCTCTCTCTCTGTCTCTCATGAATAAACACAATCTTAAAAAAAAAAAAAAGTAGATAAGAGCGAAGAGATTTAGGTTTAGACACTAAACCGGTAGGGGCACTTGGAACTTAAAAATCCAGAAGAGGTGTGTGAATTTAGTGAGTTTGAGTAACAGTCGTCTTCTGTGTATCCACGTTGCCTTATCCTGGATGACTGCTGGGAGGACTTACAACTGGAACATACAGTTGTGATTTTAAGAGCAGATGGAAGTTTAGACAGTTTCTCCATTTTACGTGACCCTTTAGTGATGCACAAAGGTGAACATTTAAGGTCCTTTGGATTGAATACTCATTTTATCTCAGCAGCCTAGGAGAAAAATCATATCTATTTTGTAATTGACAAAACAAATTTACTTACATTTATGTACATACCTTTATGGATCATTATCCTTTAAAATGGTTTGGATTCATCTTCATTTGAAGTTGCAAGTTTTTAGTGTATTGCTATAACGAGAGGTTAATTCGTATTCATCAAATTACAGTCAATAATAAGTCTGATTATATGTGGTAGAAATGTCTGATTATAAGTGGTAGAAAATCTAAAATTGTATTAGGCAGGCGTGCCTGGCTGGCTCATTGGGTAGAGCCTGTGACTTGATAATGGTGTTGTAAGTTTGAGCCCCGTGTTGAGGGTAGAGTTTACTCAAAACAAAAAGAAAAAAAAATTATATAGGCACACAAACAGCACCCAAGAGGTTAACTCATCCAAATGTTGCTTACAGTAAAAGCAGATCAGAACTGAGTTTCTACAACTTATCTGGGGTCATCCTCTCATTAGCCTGCTCATGGTGAATGTAGACTGCATCTCACTTTTAAGTACTCTGGTCCACAATTAGCCAGATAGTATTAGTCTGGTGGCCTAAAATGGGACTGTAGCCTTGGCTGCTATGAGGACAACTGTCACAGTGGATATGTGAAGTCTCAGAGAACAACTTGGGTGAATTGCTTAAAGACCAGGAACAGATCCATTTTCCTCCAGCTTTAAATTATGGTCATTTATTTTAGGAGTAGGAAGAGGAAATGGACTAAGGATGAAAAAATAGCAGATAATATGAACATTTACTATTTCCAGTTTACTTTTGAAGAAACTGAGACTCCAGGCTTTGTAGTTTGTATGAAAACCACAGAGCTGGGAGACTAATCTAATCTAGGCCTATCATGCCATATCCTGAGTTCTTAAAGGTAACCTAAAACAAGGTAAAGGGAAACCTGGATGACTCAATGGTATCCTAGGAATTCTGGGCTATAGAAGAGCTACCCCTATAGTATCAGACTAAGGGCTCTCAGAGCACTCACCTTCGTTTACAGTGGATCTTTACCAGACTAGTAATATTGATTAGTAGGCTCTGCTGAAACTTAAAGTAATGTGTAATCCTTTCCCTATTAAGGAAAGTCTGCCTGTCTGTGTAAAAAAAGACCCCAGAGTAATTATTTATTTTTATTTTTTTAAAGATTATTGATTTCACAGAGAGAGAGAGAGAGAGAGAGAGAAAGATTGCGTATGCAGGAGTGTGGTGGAGGGAGGAGCAGAGCAAGAGAGAGCAGCAGACTCCCTCCTGAGCCAGGTGCCCCATGGCAACTCAACCCCAGGACGCTAGGATCATGACCTGAGCCTGAAGGCTGACGATTAACCTACTGAGCCACCCCAGTGCATCAGGAGTAATTTATTTTTCAGCAATTCAGCTTGTACTTGGAGCCAGTTATTCTAGAAATCAGTAAAACCTCTTTTTATCTGAGTACTCAAGAAAAAGGATCTTCTGGTTAACTAAGGATTAACTAGACCCTCCCACCTCCTTATTTTAAAAGGGTCTCTGAAGTCTGCTTATTTACAAAGGAAATTTCATCAGAGTTGGTTAGCGGTATGTGAACAAGTAAGATGTTGTTCCCACCTCAAGGGGATAAATAACAAATTTAGCTTGCTGCTTAAGAAGCAGAATTAGCAGTGGGCTCAGCATTGGCCTCCACTTCAGAGTTCTCATTCATGTGATTTACTTTATCTAGTTAAGCAGAGCAGAAGTAGATTTTAACTACTTTTAAATTATGTTGATTAATGACCATTCATGGCTTCTTTGAAGGAAGGGGAATGGTGGGAGCTGTGAATATCATTCAGGAGAAAAGCTTAGGAATTAGGAGTCATAGGTAAAGGTAAAGCAGGGAGGGTATTCTTCACTTACACACTACACTGACCTTGAGAAAGCTACCTATCTTCACAGAGTATATTGGGGATAGTTTCAAAAAGAATGTTACTAAATACAGCAGAAACTACTGTTACATGTCAGTTAAAGGTTATTTTTTGACACAGGAAAATTATATGAAATTCAAATTTCAGTATCCATAACTAAAATTTTATTGCAGTTTGGCTATGCTCATTCCTTTACATATAATCTGTGGCTGCTTTTGTGCTACAGTGGCAGTTGAGTACCTGCTGCTACCATTCAAATTATGAATGGGCTGTAAAAACTAAACTACCTACTACCTATCCCTTTACAGAAAAATGTTGCTGACCCTTGGATTGGTGAGTAGTGCCAGTTGCTTACCTGACTGAGTGGTATTTGTATGTATCACAGGAAGCTCACAAGACTCTTTATATTACTTGAGAGCCTCTAGCTCCCAAAGGAATCTGTATAAGCCAAGTGTCAAAAGTTTACTGTGAGCTTGCAGTTTCATTGAGTCTTAATCTATTTTTTTCTTACTCATTTTCCCAACAGAATCCTACTGGCCAGACTCAAATTACCTGTCTCTAAGTATGGCTCTACCCACTGATGTCAAACAACAAAGAAAATTTATATTCTAAAGAACTTGACTACCCTGCTCCTTATCTAAGCTGTGTTACTCCTCATGTAGCTCGTTATTCTTTCTCTCAAATAGGGGCTGAAACAACCCCTTTCTCAAATAGGGGATGAAAACAATCTCTTGACTTCCTCAATTGTAGAGACTCAACATTCTCAGCTATTAAAAAAAAAAAAAAAAGTCCACAGGGACTGACTCAGCACCAAGTGCCTGCCTTTTAAAGGAACAGAGACCCAGTTGAAATAGAAACTGGAAATAAAATCAGTAGCCTGTCCATTTTTGGAGGTGGCTGGTATTTGGTATTAATTTTTTTTAGAGATTTTATTTATTTATTCATGAGAGACCCCGACCCCGAGAGAGGGGCAGAGATATAGGCAGAGGAGAAACAGGCTCCCTGTGGGGAGCCGGTTGTGAGACTCGATCCCAGGACCTTAGGATCACAACCTGAGCCAAAAGCAGAGGCTCAACCATTGAACTGCCCAGGTGCCCCTATTTGGTTATTATTGCTTAAAGGACCAAGAAACAACAAGACAGAGTTTTTCAAAAGACGATTCTGGACAGTGTAGTTTATGGTCGCCTGGAAAGTTTGTGTTAAAATACAGATATCTGGGGATGATCTAAGTCCCAGGTGTCAGGAAAGCTTGAGAACCACTGGTCTCAGGAATTTAATTTTTTTCTTTTTACTTTAACCATTTTAACTTTGACCTAGAACAATTTTTTTTTTCTAAAGATTTTATTTATTTGAGAAGGGGTGGTGCAGAGGGAGAGAATTCTCAAGCAGATCCTCAATGAGCCCAGAACCCATTATGGGCAAAGATTGATTTTATTTTTGTTTGTTTAATTTATGGAGCGGGAGCAGGGGGAGGAGCAAAGGGGGAATGAAAGGGAATGAAAATCTGAAGCTGACTCCACACTGAGGGTGGAGCCTGATGCAGGGCTCCATCCTACCATCTGAAGATCATGACTTGAGCTGAAATGAAGAGCCAGATGCTTAACTGAGCCACTCAGGCACCCCTGAGTAAAACAATTTATAAAGGTGAATTCTTTTGACTAGAAGTGTACGTGTCCATAGAGATCATTTTATGGATTGGAAAACAGACCAGAGCAGAGAAATAAATTAACTAAGGACCCCATCAGATCTTGCATAAAAGACTCAGAGTTGCTCCAAGGAATTGACTTTTAAAATATGTCGTTTAGTTCTGGCATAATAATATAACAGTGAGCAGCCTGTGCTGAACCCTAATAGTGTGTACAAACTATAGCTCAGATGACCTTATATTTAATAAACTAACATTTTTTTAAGACAATTTGGTGGTCTCATCCCTGAAATCTGAGTTCTTTAAAAAATTTTAATGTGATTAGTCCCTGGGAATGAGAACCAGAGGAAGAGAGGAAGATGAACTTGAATTTAAGAGCATAATGGAGTAGGATGGGAGAGAAGATTGTAAAATAAGTTAAAATAGGGTGCGTAGACAGGAAGAGGCTGAAAAGACAGATTAAGGTAATTGTAGTGTTGTAAAAGCATAAAAGGAGTCCAAGAAATTTAAATGCGGAAGTAGACTGGAAGAGAAAACATCCTCTGACCATTAACCCTTTTTTTTGTGTGTGTGGGCTTGAGACCTAAAGTAAACTGGTTGGCTGCTTCATTTATGTCTTTTCATCACAAGCTCCTTAAAGACCACTATCCCAGAATTGCCGATGCTTAAGAACCATGGTAGGTTCTCTTAAAGGTTTTAATGCCAGTTTGTAGCATTTCTTTTTTTTTTTAAGATTGATTGATTGGAGAGAGAGAGAGAGAGAGGCAGAGACACAGGCAGAGGAAGAAGGAGGCTCCATGCAGGGAGCCCGACGTGGGACTCGATCCCGGGACTCCAAAGGCAGGCGCCAAACTGCTGAGCCACCCAGGGATCCCCTAGTTTGTAGCATTTTTTCTGAACACGTAGACACTTGGACAATGTGACAGGTTTAGAGATTTGAAGTTGTGTTGTAGAGCTGATAAAAAAATTGAAAATGCTGGGCTTCTATTTTTGAGCAACTTTGGGTTTTTTTTTAATGTAGTGTACCTACAAGTTTCTTTTTTTTTTTCTTTTTCATTTTTTTACATTTTTACTTATTTATGATAGTCACACAGGGAGAGAGAGAGAGAGAGAGAGAGACAGGCAGAGGGAGAAGCAGGCTCCATGCACCGGGAGCCCGACGTGGGATTTGATCCCAGGTCTCCAGGATCGCGCCCTGGGCCAAGGGCAGGCGCCAAACCGCTGCGCCACCCAGGGATCCCTACCTACAAGTTTCTGATGATGAAGTCTTTATGAAGTTTTGAATATTGAGGAGAAAGACTCCAGCAATTTGCAAAATAATTGTCAAGTTTCATTCGATTAAGTTTGACCCTTTCTTTTCACTTGGCCTCCATAACTTCTTATGAAGGTCTTCTCTGGAACTTCACAGAGCCAAGTACAGGGTAACCTGGGCTGTGAGGGAGACCCTTTTACCTCCTCTCTTTCCACAGTGACTCATTTAACAGCTGTTGCTGTTGGGAAGGATTAAAGTGTTTATTATACTCTTCATGGAACTTTATGAGGGCAGAGACTTGGTATTGTTCACTGTTGTATTCCCATACCTAGAACAATGCCTGGCACAGAGTTGATAATAAATAGTCAAATGAATGAAAATTGTAATCCCCAACTTCCTTAAGGAGGGAAGAAGAAATACACTTCCAGCTGTCATCTTCTCAGCTGGAATTGGGTTTTATCAGCTTGAGAGTACTAGGTCTAGGTCCCTAAGGGGGGGAGCCCTATTATTTTCGATATTAAATGAGTCTGTTGGTGACAAGAGGTCTTGTTTATATACGGTACACATTTGGAGAGAACAAATGATAATTTTGTCTTTAAAAATCGGAAATGTAAAAAAAATAAAAAATAAAAAAAAAAAAATCGGAAATGTTACTAGTCCCTTCCCTCATTCTTGATTTTCTTTAGAACTGAATCCTCCCAACCCAACATTTTTCTTTTAAATTCCAGAGCTCTTTGAGCTTTTAGCCAGAACACCATCTGTCCTGCTTACTTTGAAAGGCTCTTAACTATGACCTGGAATTTTGGAAATGTGCTCATTGAGAATTGCTGTAAAATAGTGATAAGGACTCTTCTGTGGGCTACAGATTGAAATCGGCCACCATTAGTATGGATCATGGTTTCCTAGATTGAAACCGATCACCATTGGTAAAGTCCGAATTTAGACAGCTGTGGTGGGAGAGAGGGAAGGGTAGAATTCCTGTACCCTTCAATCAATTTCCCTTCCAGTATTGGGCTTGCAGGCTTCTAACTGCTTTTAGTTGGCATTGAGTTCCTGGGGAGATTCACACACCCCTGGTACTGACCACATTCCCGGATGCTAGTCTTTTATCACCAAAACCAGCTTGTATCTGTCCTAGACAAAAACAGCCTTCTTTAAAGTGTTAGAGCATACTGAGGGGGCTCCTGAGTGGCTCAGTTAAGCATCTGCCTTTGGCTCAGGTCATGGTCTCCGGGTCCTGAGATGGAGCCCCATGTTGGGCTCCCTGCTGAGCGTGGAGTTGGCTTCTTTCTCTGCCCATCCCCCACCCCTGTTTGTGCTCTCTAATAAATAATCTTTAAAAAAAATACTTGGTATACAGTGTTAAGTAGAAGTGTTGATTTTGTTCAAACTCCAGCTTCTGGGAATCTGGTATTCATGGATTTGAAAGTCAGGGAGCAATGGGAAGACACAAGAATTTATCCCAGTAAATATGTTTTAATAAATGAGCAGCAGGTGATGAATATCTTTTTTTAGAAAATTAATTTCTTCACCTAGCACTTTCACCCGAATGGTACCTGTGCCCACCTTACTAATGTAGTAGTTGTATATTTATGTGTCAGAGATGAGCAGAAGTTACCTTTGACAAAGTTGCCTCCTTGGGGAAGGCGGCTTTTGATTTCCTTACCCCCATCCTTCGTATACTTGATGGCTGTCTTTGAAGGAGGAGCCTATCATATACAGCTGTTTTAAGTCTCCAAACTTGTCATCACAGGTCACTGTAAGTGAGGTCTGGCTCAAAACATGGCAAAGAGCTCTTTTATATCAGAAAAGTCTCTGCATTTGTTTACAAAGAAGCAGAGGGTTCTTCTCTCATGCTCTGATCTGATTACCCTAATAGTTTGGGAGAGTGGTGGAGTGGCACCACTCCACCACACCATCATGGAGTAAGTGATAAAATGGTCAGTAATCTTGGCCAATTCCATAGCCTATCCTCAAAGTGTAAATGTTTATGCTTGGATTGAATAGCAATTGCATTAGAGACCCTGAGTAGAATAAGCTTGGCAATACTGTTAACCACTTACTGATTGCTGCTAAACTAATGCAAATGTTTCTTGGGGCAGGGTGCTGACTGTTACCAGTGCATCCCTTGAAACTTGTTTTTTAAGGCTTCTGAGTATAAAGATCATTAGAAGCAAGCCAGTTCCACTTAGAAGTGCTTTTTTCTGTATCTGCAAACAGGTAAGAATATCAGATAGGCTTTTATTCGTCATTGGCTTGTTGGGTTAAGTGAATTGGCACGGTTGCTGCCTTAAATGCGTGTGTGGAACCTGAACCTGGAGTTTTTTAGAATGATTGGGTAGGGTTGATCTTTTTTGTGTAAATTAAACATGAAGAGAGTTCAGTAATAGTTGTACTTTATTGACAGTTTGTAATTTTGTGAAGGTTAGCTGGGAATTCCAATACAACCATACACAAGGAATTTGACTTTTGAAATAAAATTCTTTATGATCACTTAAATATTCTCTTTTCCTTTTAGAAAAGATTTTATTTATTCATGAGAGACACGCAGAGAGAGGCAGAGACACAGGAAGAGGGAGAAGCAGGCTCCCTGTGAGGAGCCTGATGTGAGACTCCATTCCTGGATCCCGGGATCATGACCTGAGCCAAAGGCAGATGCACATGCCCAGCCACTGAGCCACCCAGGTGCCCCAGTCACTTAAATATTCTGAGCCCAGGACGCCTGGGTGGCTCAGGGGTTGAGCGTCTGTCTTCCGCCCAGGGCATGATCTGGAGTCCCAGGATTGAGTCCCACATCGGGCTCCCTGCATAGAGCCTGCTTCTCTCTCTGCCTGTATCTCTGCCTCTCTCTTTCTCTATGTGTCTCTCATGAATAAATACATAAAATCTTAAAATATATATATATATTCTGAGCCCTAGTTTCTTCATCTATAAGAGAGGTGAGTTTACTGAGGTCACAAATATCTTAAATTAATGAACATAGATTGAAGCTCTTAATCACTGATCTGTGCCTTCTTACAGACCCAGTAGTTAAGTGACTTTTACCCAAGGTCATACAGTAAGTGAACAAGAATTTGAATCAGGTATTTTTCACTCTCTTGAAGCAGTCTGCTTCCACCAGCTTCCTTCAGAAGCCTTTCCAGCATTCTTTGCTAATCTGTGATGTCTGTAATCAGTCATAGGATTTAGCCATGATCTTTTGTGCTAACTGCATCATTCTTGAACATATTTAACAAAGTGTTTGGTTTCTTTCATATAATATGTGTGTGTGTCTGGTGTCCTTAATGGGAAATGAATTCTTCATCTTATGCCTGGTTTGACACTGATTTGGCTACTTGGAGGACTCTAGACCTGGTTTCCAAACCTGCACCTTCATTGTGAGCCTGGGATTAAGCCAGGTTTCAGGGACTTCATAACAATTGGATTAAGTTTTGCTGGATATATTTGATAGTTTTTTATTCTTTGGAGTTTTGTTTCTCTTCTAAGTAGAGAATTACGACTCTAAAGCTTCAAGGAGTGGATCTATATATATTTTTTTAAGAATCTGCTTTTGGGATACATGGCTTTAGAAAGTCTATAACTCTGGGATCTTATTTTTTTAATGTATCCCTTACAAGAATTAACACTACCATTTCCTAGCTGGCAGAAAGTATATATCACTTAATTTTACTCATTTGTGAGAAGATGAATTTTTCAGCAAAAAAAAATCAGTAATAATTGACGGTTTACTTTAATTGCTCATCTGCCAAGAATGCCCTCTCTTCTACTTTGTTAACTCCTTTGCTTTTGATAAGATTTAGCTTAAACACTACCTCCTTCAGGGAGCCTGTGTTCACTCCTCACTGACATCTTGGATCTAGGCTTTTAATTTCTTGTTTTCTGGTGGAATCCGTCTGTTTCCCCTCATCATTTTACTTTTTACTTGGAAACAAAGGAAGCATTAAGCTTAAATTATTTTTAGTCTTTTCATAATGTCCATAAATTAAGTAATTATACTGTTTTACTACCCTTACAGAAAAATAGCAGACGGACAGAAAAGTAGAAAATTCTGCTATCATGTAAGAGATGGAGCTCATGACACCCATATGTTTCATGTGTAGACACCTGGGGAAAATAATTACCTTTATAAAAAGTTGCGTAGTTTCTGAATATAAGAGCATCATGATGCAATAAAAACATTGTTACTTTAATGTTAATCATTTGACATTTGAGATTTTGGGGCTAGGAAAGGGATATTAATCCATTTCAGCAAGTCCAAACTTAAAAAGATTTCTTCTCGGGATGCCTGGGTGGCTCAGTGGTTGAATGTCTGCCTTCAGCTCTGGGCATGATCGAGTCCTGTATCGGACTCCTTGCTGGGAGCCTGCTTCTCCCTCTGCCTATGTCTCTCTGTGTGTCTCATGAATAAATAGATAAATGCTTTAAAAAAAGATTTCTTCTCTGTTGACGTAATTTTTCTCTACCTTCACATATACATACATGGAGCAGCATAAATTTTCTGCCTTGGAAGTATATCTTCAGGCTGAGTTCCTACGTGTGGATTGCTGGGTCGAAAGAGATTGTGTTTGTTAGTTTTGCTAGACATTGCCCAATTCCCTCTCCACAGGGGTTGTATGAACTATATGAACTTTGTCAAGATATATTAAAAGAGGCAAAAATGTGTCTCGGATTTGATGAAATTGGCACCAGCCATTGTTGTGGAAACCAGATACCCATGACACGTACTACATTGTGCAAAGTATGCACTATTAGTAGGAGATAGCTGTTACTATTGTCTTTTTGTGAAATAGTGATATTTCTTTATCATATGAGTGGTAAGAAAATTAAATAAGACTGCATTTTTAAGTACTCCAGCATGGTTCTAGCACATACATTAGTGCCCCTTTTCTCTTGAGCACCTTGGGGCATGGCTGTTTGGTTTCATAGCTTAATTACTTTTCTGGATTGTAAACTCTGAGGGCTGAGTTCACGTCTGATGAGTCTTTAGCAGGGCACTCTAGATTTAAGAAGCTGTTAAAAATGATTGTAAACTGAGTCAACCCTAAGCATATAATTCTGAATCCAAGTAGTAAAAGATTTCCTTTTCTTTCGTACATTAACCATCAAGTCCTTATGTTATGCTAGCCAGCATCTTTTCCTCAGAATATATCCTCAGGAAATACAGATACTTTCCTCTCTTGTCATTTGGAAGTTTATTATTTTTTAAAAGATTATTTATTTATGAGAGACAAAAAGAGAGAAGCAGAGACATAGGGAGAGGGAGAGGCAAGCTCCCTGCAGGGAGCCTGATGTGGGACTTGATCCCAGGATCATGACCTGAGCCGAAGGCAAACCCCTCAACCACTGAGTCACCCAGGTGTCCCTGGAAGTTTCTTTTCTTAAAATTTTTATCAACTTCAAGGAACACTTTAGATGATAGTAACAAAATATGTTGAAATCCTATTCAAGCTATTTATCTACTTAACCTGTCCTTATGGAGTAACTTCAGTTAGAGTCAAAGAAATTAGTTGTTACATGTCTTCTGTTTTCTCAAGGCTGCCTTATTTCAGGGGTCTTCCTCCCATGTCTTCATCTCAGATTTTTTAATGCATGCATTTGGAACAGTTGTTGTCAGGTTATTAGGTGACCTGAATTCACTATGAATGAGGTTTTTTGATGATTTTATATGCAGTGGTTTGCATCTTTCATTTCTAATCTATCAGTTAAGTTCAACACAGTTCTTTTTGAATTAATAGATGCTTGAAGTAGCAAGATCCTTTCTCCAAAAACATTTTAACAGTCTATTTTTAGATAAATTCCAGTTAAGAGGAAAGGGTACATACTTACTTGAAGTAATCTTTTAAGGCCATTAGTCTTCTGTCTATAAATATTTTTACCATAAGAGTTATAGATCAGTTCGCTCTTACTGGCTTCACTTTCTCACTTACTGGCTTCTCTTTTGACCATCTTAGATATTCTGCTGTTCCTTTAAGTATAATATATGACTTCAGTTAGTTTCATCATTTCTCCAGCCCCCGCTTACAATCTTTGTTTTGCTCAGATTTCCTGAGTCTGTGAAAGAACCTTGTTCTGCTAATCACTTGGACCCAAAGGCTTTGAGTCGTCTTTGATTCTTCCTCTCTATTTATTATACACAGCCAGTTTATGAAGTTTCCTGGAAGACTGCTTAAAAAACCACTAGCTAGTTACTTTGCTTTTACCTTTTTACTCATATTGTCCTTCCATTAATCTTAAGTATGGCTTTTACTTTGTTCCTTTTCTGTTTGCTGTGGCTCCCTGTCATCCTTAGAGTTGGCTCTTGGGTTATTGTTATCTATCAATTTTTTTCTTTCCCTTACTGCTCCTTTTTTTTTTTTTTTTTTTTTTCCTTTTTAAAGATTTTACTTATTTATTTGTGAGAGGCACAGAGAGAAAGGCAGAGGGAGCAGCAGGCTCCCTGTAAGGAGCCCAATGTGGGACTTGATCCCAGGATCCCGGGATTATGACCCGAGCCAAAGGCAGACGCTCAACCACTGAACCACCCAGGCGTCTCATCTCTTACTGCTCCTTAACACAAATCCTCTCTTGGACTAAGCTGTATCCTTATGTAGTAAGAAAAAATAGAAATTGGAAGGGAAGAAGCTTAAAGATAGCGTTTAACTTTTGTTATTAAAAGTTTCAAATATGAACAAGAGCAGAGAGAGTAGTATAATGAACTCCCCTTATATCTTATACCCCCATTTCTGTAACTGTCAACTTTTTGCCAGTCTTGTTTTATCTTTCCCCTTATTCCCTGGATTTTTATTTTTTTGGGGGGGTGCTGAGGTTATTTTAAAAGCAAATTCCAGACATCATTCATCTGCAGGTACTTTTGTATGCATCTGTAGAGGTTATTTATCAATCAGTTTACCTAGTGTAGATCATTTCTACATTTCTCTATCAGGTGATAATTTCATTTGTTTATACAACGTTGGTGTTCTGTAGGCATCCATTTTGTTTTACCTGTCATTTTTTCTTAGAGAGCCCAGCGTGCTGTGTGGAGCTATACTACGGGCATTCAAGTATTTGGAGTTGTCATATATTAAACTTTTGGGGGCCTGTCACACCACACATAGCACAATTTGAGTGTATGATAGACACGTATTAATTTATTTTGAAATTAAGGGCACCTGGGATTCAGATTTTTGACCTAGGTCTTATTTGTATTACTGGAATTACTTAGCTCTCCAGCCATAAGTTTGTTACCAGATGTTTTGGTTTGAGGTTTTAGATTCACAATTGCTTTAAAAGACTTGGGGATCTCTCTCTCTCTCTCTCTCTCATGAATAAATAAATAAAATATTAAACAAAAAGAAAAACTTGGAGGCCTGGCTCTAAAATCAGTTTTGAAGTTTTGTGTCCTTAAAAAGATAATGTTAAGAAAAATAATAGGGATGCCTGGGTGGCTTATTTAAACACCTACCTTCATCTCAGGTTATGATCTTAGTGTACTAATGTACTAAGATCGAGCCCCACGTCAGGTTCCTGTTTCTCCCTTTCCCTCTCCCTCTTCCTGCCACTCCCTCTGCTTGTGCGGGCGTGCACACTCTCTCTCTCTGTCAAATAAATAAATGAAATCTTTTTTAAAAAACTTAAAAAAAAAAAAAAAGATGTTCTTGGCAGACTAGTTACCCGAAACCTAGAATTACTCTTAATTCATCACTTAATTTCCCTTTTCTTTAAATTTAGTGCTTTTTAGTGAATTAAATCACCTTTTCCTGTGTACACAAGTGTTTGCAAACATTTGTCAAATTTTGGTGATTTTTAAATTTTTTAAAAAAATATTTTATTTATTAATAGAGAGAGAGGCGCAGAGACACAGGCAGAGGGAGAAGCAGGCTCCATGCAGGGAGCCTGACGTGGGACAGGATCAGGCCCTGGGCTGAAGGCGGTGCTAAACCCCTGAGCCACCAGGGCTGCCCTTAAATATTGTTTGTTTGGTTTTTTTAAAGATTTTATTTATTTATTTGAGAGAGAGCACCAGAGCTCGAACACGGGGCAGAGGCAGATGGAGAAGCAAATATCTCAGGTTGTTCATAAATTTACCACTCACAGATAACTACTTTTAACACTTGGATATTTATCTTCTAGTCTTTTTCAATTGTTTATGTGTTTGTTGAATTGTGCAGAGCAATTAAAAAAAATACTATGTCCCTGCCATACTCTTGGGTCATAATAGCACATCCTAATGTTATGTTTCTTATTTGTTAAATATGACCTATAAACAAATTCAAATAACATGGACTTCATTCCAGGTTGTGGTGCTGGTGGCATGTGTTTTGTTATTATTATGGTTTTGATCTAAGTCCTTAGTTTGGAGCAGATGTAATGTGGGTATTTATTACTGTTGAATGAATAGGGGCCACCACTTTTGTGTATTAGATTGACTTAGCATTTTATAATTCTAGACTTGAGACTTTCATAGAGGTTTTTATATGCTACATGGAAGACTGGGTGTAAGTCTCCCTTTTTTTTTTTTTTTTTTTTTTTACGCCATATGATTTTTTTTTCCCATCTCTGTGGGATGAGAATTTCTTATGGCTAGGGACATGGTCATCAAGTTTTTGTTTCTCTGGGGTCTGTCTGGCACAGAATAATAGATGTTGAGTGGATTATGTCAAATGTGGCTTTTTTTTTTTTTCCTTGTGAGTCAGGAATGGGATGAGCACATACATTACCTAAACGTTTTTTTAATTAGTTCTCTGTTGCACAGAATGTGTTACTCCAAAGTTTACAGCTTGAAACAACAAACATTTGTTTTCTCATATAGTTTCTGTGAGCCAGGAATCCAGGAGCAGCTTCAACTTCGTAGGGTGGTTTTGGCTCAGGATTTGTCATGAGGTTACAGTTGTCTAAAGACTTACCTAAAACTGGAGGACCTACTTCCTAAGTCATTAACCACGTTACAGTTTCTTACCACATGGGCCTGGCCTCTCTAGTAGGGCTGCTTGAATATCCTAACATTATGATACCTGCCTTCCCCTAGAGCAAGGAGAAGAATGCAGCCCCTTTTATGACCTGGTGGCAGAAGTCACATACTGACATTTCCATCTTAATCCTGTTTTTTTTTAAGGAATGAGTTACTAAATCTAGCATGTACTCATGGAGAAGAATATTAGGCCACACCTCTTAAACAGGAATATCAAAGAATCTGTTGGATGGATTTTAAAACCACCACACATATGTTGGGTACTTCGAGTTGATTTGTATTTAACACTGAGGAACCCGACCTCATTTGAGCCACATTTTTAATAGGCTGTTGGGATAATTGTGATACACCAAAAAATGTAAGAGTCATTAACATAAATATGTGGAGAGAGATACCATGTTCATAGATCAGAAGACACAACAATGTTTTGATGTCCTTTTTCTCCAAATTGTCCTATGAATACAAACTTCCCAGCTGGCTTTTTTTTTTCTTCTTTTTGGAAATTGGCAAACTGAACCTAAAACTTCTATGAAATGCAGAAAACATAGAATGGTCAAAACAGTTTTGAAAAAGAACAAAACTGGGCAGCCCAGGAGTCTCAGCGGTTTAGCGCCACCTTCGGCCCAGGGCGTGATCCTGGAGATCCAGGATCCAGTCCCACATCGGGCTCCCTGCAGGGAGACTGCTTCTCCCTCACCTGTGTCTCTGCCTCTCTCTCTCTCTCTCTCTCTCTCTCCCTCTCCCTCTCCCTCTCCCTCTGCCGCTCATGAATAAATAAATAAAGTCTTTTTTTAAAAAAGAACAAAGCTAAAGAACTTTTATAACCAGTTTTCAAAACTTACTATGGAAAAAAATTACCATAAAGCTATAGTAATCATAATAGTATATGTTTGTGTAAGGATAAACTCCAGAAATCGAATTATACGGCCACTTCATTTTCAGTAAATAGGCCAAAGCAATTCAGTGGGGGAAAAGGGCCGTCTTTTCAAAAAATGTGTGCTACAACAACTAGACAGCTTTATAATTTTAAAAATGTGCTTTATCCTTTACTTCTGTAAAACTCCTAGAAAAAAAATTACAATATATATCCAAAAAAAATTGTAATCTAAAGTATATAAAGAACTCTTACAAAACTCAGTAATAGGATACTTTTAAAATGAGTGAGAGATTTGAAAAGACTAAAGAAGATACATGAGTGGTCAATAAGCAAATAAAAAGATGTCCATTATTTAATTAGGAAACTGAATTAAAACAACGAGATACTACTGCATACCTGCTAGAATGGCTAGAATTAAAGATCAATAATACTAGGTATTAGAGAATCCATAGCAATTGGAACTCTAATGCATATTGGTGGGAATGTGTAATAGTACAACCACTTTGGAAAACAGTTTGGCAGTTTATTAAAGTTAAATTTGGGGATCCCTGGGTGGCTCAGCGGTTTAGCGCCTGCCTTTGGCCCAGGTCGTGATCCTGGAGTCCCGGGATCGAGTCCCACGTCGGGCTCCCAGCATGGAGCCTGCTTCTCCTTCCTCCTGTGTCTCTGCCTCTATCTCTCTCTCTCTATGTCTATCATAAATAAATACATCTTTAAAAAATATAAAATAAAGTTAAATTTATACTTTCATATGATCCAGTGATTTCACTGTTAAGTATGTACCCAAAAGAAATGAAAAAAATGTCTATACAAATACTTGTATGTGAATGTTCATAGCAGATTTATTCCTAATAACCAATGCCTAGAAATGACTCAAATGTACGTCAGCAAGTGAATGGATAAGTAAATTAGAGTGTATCCATGACTGTGGGATTCCACTCAGCAGTAGAACCTTAACTACTGATCATATCCAGCAGCATGGATGAATGTCAAAAATAACATGCTAAGAAGTCAAACAAAAGAGTAAGTCCTGTATGATTTCTTTAAGTAGAACTTTAGATATACCTAATAATGGCTGGCAAATTATTGGTTGCTTTGGGTGGGGGTAAAAGATGGAGATGGACTGGGAATGTGCATAGGGCAAACTTTTTTGGGTGATGGAATTGATCTAAATCTGGACTATGGTGGGGATTATACCTGTATATATGCTTGTTAGACTTACACACTATATCTTTGAATTGTGTATATTTTACTACATAGAAATTATACTTTATTAAAGTTTATTTAAAAACATATCTCTTAAAGATCTCTCAAGGTTTGGATTTTCCAGAACTTACATAGATAACCATCTGATTTTGATGGTGTTCAAGATTTATCCTTTTGTATCATTTATGATTTAGTCTCAATAGTACCAGACCTAAGGAGAAGAATGCCTGACTGTTGCTTCCGTTTACAGTAGAACTGATTTCCCTTCTGCCTTCATGTTTGTAACACTTGTCTTGGTTTTAGAGGCAAGGTAATGGGATGCTTTGTCTGAGTGCCTTTGTGAAATCTTTCCTTCCAGTGGAATGTGCTGTTATGGCTACCTTGCCATTTGAATCCTGTCATTGTGCTTCTTGACCAGCCTGTCAAGGTAGGTGAGCAGGAGCTAGCTAGCTTATGACTCCTCCTAATTGACTCATCTCTTACGGTTGCAGATTCTCATAAACACAAAGATAAACACAAAGATCGAGAACACCGGCACAAAGAGCACAAGAAAGACAAGGAGAAGGACCGAGAAAAGTCCAAACATAGCAACAGGTAAGGGTTAAACCAGCAAGTCCCTCATCATTTGGCCGTGGGTTGGCTGGCTTGGCTTGCCTGGAATGTACCTTAAACTTAAGCCGCAGGTAAACAGCATAGATAGCAGAGTAAGCAGAGACTGTATTTGATTCCAGAGTTGCTAAGAGTATAACCTTGATCATTCAGGCCTTAAGGGCGATGCTCTTGTTCAGATCAAGATGTACAAAGCAAGTATGGTGAATTTTCTTTCAGTACATAGCTGACTAAGGATACAATTTTAGGGGAGGGTGCACCTGGTTGGCTCAGTCAGTTAAGTGTCTGCCTTTAGCTCAGATCACAATTTTGGGGTCCTGGGATAAAGCTCTGTGTCAGGCTCCTTGCTCAGTGGGGAGTCAGCTTCTCCCTCTCCCTTTGCTCCTCCCTCTGCTCATGCTTGCGTAAGTGCTCTCTCTCGAATAAAAAAAATAAAGTTTAAAAAATTGGAGGGAGGGGCACCTGCTTGGCTCAAATGGTTGAGCGTCTGACACTTTTTGGCTCAGGTTATGATCTCATGATTATGAGATCAAGCCCTGTGTTTCTGCACTGGGCATGTAGCCTGCTTAAGATTCTCTGCTCCTCTTCCTCAAAAATTTTTTTTATTTATAATTTTTAACTAAGTCAGTTATGGATTCATTATAACAATCCAGAGACTTGCCTTGATAAAAGGCAACTGGGTTGGTGACTGTATATATGTATACACACACACACAAACACACACAGTATGTGTGTTTACCCTGTGTTTCCATGGTCTGTGGGCCCCTAGAGTCATATGTAAAAGGTTAGGTGATGAGATTTTCCTAGAGAGAGCATTCCCTAGTTTCATCAAATTATCAGAAGAGTTCAGCTCTCACAGAAGTTTATCCATGAAATATATCCACCAATATCCATGAAATTCAGTAGTGCTGCTCTTCAGGGATTCAAGCCTTGGAAAGATGCTTTCTTTTTTGTTTTGCTCCCATTTTTTGGTGTAGGAAGCACAAGTTGTTAAGCCCAAAGACTGACCATATCTTTGGATATGAGACCCCTTGTTGAAGATAAGGACTTAGCTTCCATTTTGAGTTAAAGGCATATGTTGGGGAGAATGCTATCTGACATTTCCCAGAGTGGCCTAAGTTTTGTTAAAAGGGAATATAAAGATTAGTCGTGCATTGGAACGAGTGCCTCCAGCCTAGAGTCTCTTAGAACTGCTTCATTAGTTTGGCTTATTGTCTGCAGACAAGTTAAAAGTGAGAATTGCTTTCTAAGACTGTTCTTATGAACCATTAAAAATTTTAAGATATAGCTAATGAACTCATGAATAAGTCTTTGTGAATCATTAGAATAACCAGATTTTCTCTAGTGGGGACATTACTTTATGTATATCTACCACTTCTGTGGTGCCCCCCTCCTTCCAATTAACTCATTTCTTACTACTTGATCATCTAGTTTCCATTTTCATTACTCTGGTGAATTTAATGTCAGTAGTTGAATCCAGTCTCAATTCATATGTATCTTTTTTTCTCCAGTTTATACTTGTTCAGTCTACATTAATATCTACCAAAGTATTTTTGAGAGCAAAGATTATTGCCAAGAATAAAGTTCATTTCATAAAGATAAAAAGGAATCAATTAGGGCATAAAAACTATAAATGTTTATATACTAATAGCAGAGCCTTAAAGTATATGAAGTAAAAATTGATAGAACTACAAAGAGAAATAGACAATTTATAGTCAGATTTTACTACCTCTTTCTCAATTGATAGCATAAGCAGAGAGAGAATCATTATGATGTAGAAGACTTGAACATAGCTAACTAACTTGATTTGATTGAAATTTATCAAATACTCCACTCAACAGCAGAATAGAGATTTTTGGCACATGGAACATTTGCCAAGATACACCATATTCTGGGCCCAGTCCTCCTTAAGACCAGCTTCCCTTGCCTTTCATGCCTTTGTCCGTTTCCACCTTTCTTTTTCTTCTTCTTTTTCTATTTTTTTTAAGAGCTTATTCATGAGAGTCACACAGAGAGGCAGAGACACAGGCAGAGGGAGAAGCAGGCTCCCCACTGAGCAGAGAAGCCGATGTGGGACTGGATCCCAGGACCCCAGGATTACGACCCAAGCCAAAGGCAGACATTCAACTACTGAGCCACCTAGGTGCCCTCTGGCCACCTTTCTTATTTCCTCCTTCCAGTGCACATGGCAATTCTGTTTTTGGCTCTCTTCTGCTAACTCTCTTGCCATTTACCCTTCTCTCACATTCCATATCCAGTCTCCTGGAACTTCTTATTTCCTCTAACACATGTTTTCTGATACTTCTAGGCCTTAAAGCATGCTGTTACTGGTTCCGGAGTACTCTATTGCCCTTTTAATATCATTCTTTTAGTTGCAGCTTAGACCTGACTTCTTATAGGTATCTTTTCTGCCCACCCTCCCCATATTGAGTACCACTTCTGTGTGCTCTCTGGCACCTTGAATATGTTCCTATCATAGTAATTGCCATGCTGCATTGGTGTTGTAATTGTGTGTTTATTTCTCTGTATTCCCCAACAGGGACTCTTAAGGTCTCTGAGAGCAGAGTTGAAGTCTGTCTTACTCCTTTTATATTCTCAAGGCTTAGTATATAGTGTCTGGCAGATTACTTAACTAATCTATATTTATTGAATCAGTGAGTACCTATGGGTATACCATTTACCATCTTCTCTTTTCATATAGTCTTACTCTTCTACAGGATAGTTCCCTCTGGTCTTCCCATTTTTCAAACAAGTTTTTTGTGGGTTTTTGGTAAAATATCAATAACATGTTTTGCTGGGGTTTTTTGTTGTTTTGTTTTGCCTTTTTGAAGTGGCATGAAGTGTATTCACAGTATTGTACAGCCATCATCAGAACTTTTTCATCATCCCAAATAGTCTCTGAACCCATCAGATAATGCGTTCCCATTGTCTTCCCACCTCCCATCCCTGGGCAACTTCTGCTTTCTGTCTCTATGAACTTGCCTGTTCTAGTACCTCATATAAGTAAAATCACAAAATATCCTTAATTGTGTCTGACTTATTTCCCTTAATCTGATGTTTTTAAGGTTTATCCATGTCACATTATCAGCATTCCATTTCTCTTTTATGGCTGAATAATAACTCCCATTGTGTGTCTACACCACATTAAAAAAAAAAATCTCTTCCCTTGTTGATGGATGCTTGGGTTGTTTCCATCTTTTGGCTATCACAATAACACATATTGGTTTGGTTATCATAATAACACAGTGAACATGGGTGTACAAGTACTTGTTTGAGTCCCTGCTCTCAGTTCTTTGGGTAAATACTTAAGAGTAGAATTGCTGGATCACGTCAAACAAGTATTTTTATTCTGCCTGCCATGTGCATCCTGTGTTAGTTGATGTGAAGTACCAAAAAAATGAGGTAGTCTTTGACCACAAAGAACTTCATCACCTGAGGAAAATGCTTATAAAGAAATGCTAATTTGGGGGCACCCTGGATGGCTCAGTTAAGCATCCAACTCTTGGTTTCAGCTCAGGTCATTTCTTGTGGTAGTAGGATCAAGCTCCGGGTGGGGCTGTGCTCCGTGCAGAGCCTGCTTCAGATTCTCTCTCCCTCTACCTCTCATTCTCTCTCTCTTTTTCATATAAATACATAAGATCTTCAAACAAACAAAAAGAAATGCTAATTTCTTTGTTGCCATGAATCCAAAAAAATTTTTTTAAATAAAGGTTAATATTTAAAACAAACTTTTTTTTAAAGATTTTTATTTATTTATTCATGACAGACATATATATATAGAGAGAGGCAGAGACACAGGCAGAGGGAGAAGCAGGCTCCATGCAGGGAGCCTGACGTGGAACTGGATGCCAGGTCTCCAGGATCATACCCCGGGCTGAAGGCAGCGCCAAACCGCTAGGCCATCGAGGCTGCCATAAAACAAACTTTTAAAGATTGATCCCTTTTTCTCTGGAACACCTGATTTCACCAGTCAAAATTTATCATTCATTTGTGGGGAAAAAGATTAGGTGAAAGTGGCATAAAAGACTTTGGGGCATCAGTTTGGCCTTGCTCTTTTACCAAAATCTCTTTTTCAAGAATAAAGGAAATGGTTTTGGTGTCATTTTTCTTGGAAAGTCCATTGTAGCTTAATCGCTTTTGTCTAGAAGGCAGCCTCCTCCTGGTCTATCCGCTTAGGTGTCACATGACTTTGGTTGGGTTACCTAACCTTTCTCAACTCCTCTTTTCAGTTCCCGCATATTAATACACACTTTAGAGGGAACCTAGGGAGTCACTAAGTATAAAAAGCTCTTTAACTGTTTCACAAATATGAGGAGGTGGTATTTTGTACCTCTGTCAAGCATACTTTCCTAAGATTATACATAGGCAAATTCAGGAATTTGTTCTAACATAATTTTGTGCCTTTTAATATTTTCATTTCTTTTTTTTTTTTTTTTTTTTTATTTATGATAGTCACAGAGAGAGAGAGAGAGAGACATAGGCAGAAGGAGAAGCAGGCTCCATGCACCGGGAGCCCGATGTGGGATTCGATCCCGGGTCTCCAGGATCACGCCCTGGGCCAAAGGCAGGCGCCAAACCGCTGCGCCACCCAGGGATCCCAATATTTTCATTTCTAATCAAAATACTTAAGAAATAATAGCCTGTTTGTCAAGAGGCATTGGAAAAACCTGGCCTGAGTTGCTGTTTACACATGACTAACTCTAGCTCCAGATCTCTAATTCACATGTGAGTAAGTTTAAGACAGTTTAACCAGTTGATGTGCTGTAAGCTGACTTAAATACTTCCTGTTTTGACCTCTGCTGACACACTACCTCTTTGCAGCAAAGCAAGTATATTGGTCATATATCTATATTTCAGTACAATCCTATACACCGTGTTCCTTTTTAAGTGACTTCTGATCTTTCTAGTAGTTTTGGGCTTCTTCACTTTCCTTCTGTAGCAGGTTAAAGAAACTGAAAATTGTTCAAGCACCTCTGGAGCCCAGGATAATTAAGGTGGAACATGTTCTCTTCAAAAATGCTTAATCTTAGGGGTGCCTGGGTAGCTTGGTTGTAAGTGTATACCATTGATTCATGTCATGATCCCGGAATACTGGGATAGAGCTCTGTGTCAGGCTCCTTGCTCGGGGGGAGGGAGAGGGGGGCACATCTATTTCTCCCCTGGCATCACCACCCCCATGTTCACGCTCTCTCTCTTGCTTACTCTCAAATAAAATTTTTAAGAAAAATGCTTAATTTTATTCCAGTATTTGCTAATCAATTTGGCATGATTTTGTTGGTATTACGAGGAAACAAGTTGTATACTAATGTGTTTCTAGGTCTTTCCTCCTCTGCTAGATATTAGCAGCAGTCATTTCTCAATTAGGCTACACTTAGGACCCAAATCCAGGAGGCATCTTTCTCCCATCTAGTAATATATGCTGCATACTTGGAATGTCAGAGAATGGGAAACCAGAGTTTTTGCTGAGACAGAATGGAATATGGACCCATCCAAAGAGATTCCATCTTATTCATATACTTTCTCCTGTATTGTTCTTTCTTAAGGTACAAAATAAGGGAGAGGGTATTAAAGATCACTCCATCTTATCTTTTTGTGTGGTCAGTTGTCAGAAGTGACATGCCCAAAGTCACATGGTGGTGTGTTAGCAGAGCAAGGAGGAGAGACCAGGGCTTCTGAGTTATTGTCTGTTTTTCTCCACTACATTATTGCTTTCAGTAAAAAAATCTTCCCTAAGGAAGGTTAGTTGTGTAGCTAAATTGTGTACATACAAGTGCCTCTTTCTCACATGCACGTGGTTGGCAGCTCAGATCCTTTCAGGCACTGCCTCTTTCTCTTCAGACCCCAAATCACTGAAGATTTCAGCAAGAGAAGTATTAATCTCATTAAATTCTGACCCTGTGAAAACCCCATCTCCAACTAATAGATTTTGGGCCTATAATATTGTAGGAAGAGTTTATACCAAAGTCAAAAATAATTTCTTCGATTATTTGTCTCTGAACATAACATTCTATTAACGTTAATATTTAGCACTTCAGGTCCTTTTAAAATATATATATATATAAATCCTCACGAAAGAACAGGAATATTCTTTCTAGACACTAAGGAATCACTCGGCGTGGCTTACAGGATCTCACCAGGTACTTTTCTTGAAAAGTTGCATTCTTAGCCACAAATTATCTTTAATACCAGACCTCTTATATAAACATTATTAAAAGCAATTTGGGGGGGGATTAGAGATAAAGGATTGTCATTTGTGGGGGGGAAAGAAAACAAAATTCTTCCTGCCATGCACCCCCCCCCCCCCCCACTAGTTTTTGACTGTGGGTCTCTTGCCAATTGTAGGCCTGGCACTCAGGCTGGAGTGACAAATGTGTAGAAAGCCAGGGAAGACAGAAAGCACTGCTGTGAAATAGTAAGGGAAGTGCTTTTCCAGCCATGTTGGCGGTGCTGATCTGTACAGTCAGTGTGAGAAACATCTGAGGATAAGGATGCTTTTGGTTTCTGCTTTCCCTTCAGTTCTAAATTCTACCTGAATTAAAATTGAGAGAATGTAGGATCCTAGGAAAATGCACTGGAACTAAGCAACCAGTTCTCAGGGGAAGTTTTTAACAGAATCAAATTTAAAACATTTATGAGCTGCTTGCCAAAACCTGTCATTTATCTGCACATCCCTGTATCAACGTGTCTGGGGGAAATGGACGGTTAACCTAAGGAGGTAGAGAAGTTGGGTAGTTTAGCAAGGAGGAAACTGCAGTGCCACCACCATTCACATGGGAGTCAATGTGATATAGTGAAAAGCACACAAAAATAGAGGTCAAGAGTCTAGGCTCTGTTATTTGCTAAATAAATGTTTCCTACATTTACTAGTTGTGTGTCCTAATTCAAGTTGTTTAACTTCTGGGTCTTGTTTTCCATTTTGGTCAAGTGTTGATAACAGTATGGTCTGGTCAAGCTTTTAAGTTTGTTGGGGCAGAATTAAGTGGAATTCTGCAGATGAAAGCTCTTTGGAAACTAACATGTTAAATAATTGAGGTGGTGGTGATTACCATACATAGTAGTAGAGTATCATTCAGATAAATCAGAGCTGTCAATTTTGGTAGTCTTTGGATCTAATTTTTTAGTAGTTCCTTATTGATAACATCAATTTGGAGCCCTGGTTTTCAATTATATCTAGCTATATTATGATGATGAACTATAATCTTTTTTTTCCTTTTTCTTTCTTTTTTTTTTTTTTAAGAATTCATGGTAGAAAGGGTATTTGAACTAGCCACTGAAAGATGGTTAAGATCTTGACAAGGTGTAAGATAATGGCTGGAAAGATGGCATTCCAGACAATGAGAAAAGAATTAAAAGGACATGGACATTCTGTAATGTACTTTGCTCTGGGAAGAAGCCAGTTACGTGGACCCTTGATTAACAGAAGGTGGGATAGAAAATGGGGTCCAAAAAAGCAGCTTGAGGCAGAACTATGAAATGTAATTTCAGAAAGCTGGGACGTGAATCTGAAGGTAGCAAGAAGCCATTGAAAATAATTGAAAAAGGTACACAGAGGACCTAGCCACCATTTGATAAGGGGCCTATAAATAATTTGTAAACTTCCATTCCACTCAAAGTTTTGATAGTGCTTGTGATTTTGTTTAGTAACTATAGTGGTCATGTGTATTAGGAAATCTTTGTTTCTTAGAGCCTTCCAGAAACTGCTATGTTCTTTTCACAGAGATAGCTTTTGAATTTACCTAGAATTTTTTATTTAGCAAATGTTATTTAAACCATAATTGCTTCCTTTCCTTGAAGGGGCCATGAATCTCCTCCCTTCACAACTTTGAAACTCTCTAGGCTCTCGGATAGGAATCCCCTATGATTCCATTGGTTTGCACTCTTCCGGGCTCTGCTGCCCTGAAGAGTGGGCCTCGGTAGCCAGAATGAGTTTATTCTCTTAGCCATTAGTAATTAAGTCCTATTCTCAGAAGATAGCTTCCTTCTCTCTCTGGCAGGGTTTCTTTGTTTTGTTGAAAAGTCATGTAACAGAGTGGTTGAGTCCATGACTCTGGAGCTAGGTTGCCTGATTTAAATTCTTGTTATCTCTTATTAGAGATGTTTTCTTAGATGAGTTACTTAACTTTTCTGTGTCTCAGTGTCCACATCTAGAAAATGGAGATACTGATACTTCCTCAGAGTTTTGTTATGAGAATTTAAACTGCATAGAAGAGTCTATGGCTCTTTTTTTTTTTTTTTTTTGAGTCTATGGCTCTTAATGCTATTCAGGTATCTGTTAAATATTTTTATTGGTGATAGAGGACAGATCGTTTTTGTTTTCTTTAACAGATTTAAACAATTTCCCACAATCTGCATCCTAGCTTCCCAGAATATCAGACACAGGTTTGTTGTTGTTGCTTCTCCTAAAGGGTTAGCACATGCCCTCCCAGGCAAAAAAATCCTTTTCCTCCTAGTTTTCCACTACCCTCTCCCTATGTCCACACTTCTGCCTCAGTGCCTTACAGGTCAACCTTTGTTGTCTGTTCAGCTCTAACAGAACAGACCAAAGGTTTCACCATCACTTTTTCCTTAGTGCAATTTAGGTAATTGAAGCATAAGACAGGCATGAACATTCTGGAGATGTGGCTTTGACTCTTCTGTTCTCTTTGGCATTGACTTTTGCTTGTCCAGGCTTTGCTAGTGTGGTGGATCTTATCCCCAGACAAACACGAGCCCTGAGCCAAGGAGTCAGCTTCTGAACCTGGCCAGTAATTGGTGTTTTCTCTCCCAGAGTTCTAAGGATGAAATTCATACTTCATTCAAAAATGTGACCATTACGGAGGCTCTAGGAATGCTAGCTACTATCTGTATTTGGCCTTCAGTGTATCCTCAGATTACACTCATTCTTAAAATGTATATTTTCTTCAGATGTTTAGGTTTCTTACTGTGGTCAGTAGTAAGCCTTTTTTCTGGTTTGTTCTCTTGTAGCCTCACTGAAGCTTTTCTAGTGCTTCCAATCATCTGTGCGCTGCCTCTGAACTGGCCAGTGTTGTAGCTTCCCATTGTCCTGAAACTTATTTTGTGACTTTGACATATTGTGCCGATTATGTATGGAAAAGTGGCAGGATCAGTAGAAAAAAGGGTAACATCTCTTAAAACAGTCAACATACGAATTCTTCTACATTGGTCAGAATTTTTGTCAGCTCACTATCAGTGGAAAAGATGCTGCTCTTTAAGTCACGATGAAAGTCAAACTAGTTTTAAGCCTTTTGGAAAAAGATTTCCTAACCTCCAAGTTAAGAAATCCTGAATGATGATGAGTCAGTCTAAGTGGTCCCAGATTGGCTCCATTTTCTACTACTGGCCAAATCCTGCATCATACCTACCATGGCGCAGCTTTAGACATGCTTTTGTATCATCAGACTTTGTCCCCCAGATGCATTTGCCACTTACTTCAGGTAGATTTCTTAGGAAAGACTGACACTGGGTCTTAGCAAGCTTTCTGCCAGTATGGGAGTTATGGATGAGGGGGTAGGACTCCCAGCACTCTGTTCTCTATTTCTGGAGGCAGGGACAGGAACGCACTTGACAAGTAGACTTGTTAGCATCATGTTCAGAGCTCCATTAACCCAAATTTTTAACAGTCTACAATGGGATACCTTCTACCACAAGGTGTTCTCAATCCTGAATCCTGGTCACTTAGTATATAAAAATTCATACCTATCCTCTTATATCTAAACAGTTGGGAATAGAGGAGACTGTGTTTCCTTTAGAAAGTCACTTCAGTAGTTCGTCTCATTCTGGTCTTTGATTAATTATGACCTATAAAAGGGTTACTACTCTAGCAGGAACTCTGAATTTCCTGAGTAGATTTCTCTCTGGTTAGTAAGCAGAGGAAGTATCATTGACTTTTTTCACTTTCCTGGGGGTGGCCTAAGTACTATCTCATTGCTTTGTCATTTGTTGACGGCTTCTCTGATCTCTGTTTGGTGTGATAATGAATGGCAAAGCTGAAAACTGGAGTGTGTATATACTTAGAGATAGGTACCCCAGAAGACCAGAGAGCCAGTTGCTAGTGAAGCAGACTAATGTCCTTTCTAGGAATTGCTTTCATTGAGAAAAAGAACAGAGGAATGTTAGAACAGAGAGGAAGATTGAGCATTCCTAAACTTCTGTTCCTGAATCAACCATTTATAGTTTAATGGGAAGAGCAGCTATCCCAAAGGTTTTATCATTTCAGATACCCAAGGCCTCTCTTCTAGGAAGTTATTACTTAATGGTAAAATAAAGTTTGACCTTCTATATCAAATCTCAGACTGGCCATGCATTTATTTGTCTCTAACATCTGTCTGCTTTAAGGGGTAAGGTATCAATTTCATGGACATGTGATGGTACTGATTTCCTGGAAAGTGCTCTGAACTTGGAGATGGAAATACTGAGTTAAATCCAAATCCCAACTTCCTTTCTTTCTAACATTGTAACTTTGAATTAGACTTTGAAAAACTGGCTCCTCTCCTAAATCAGTTTAAAGGGACAATAAAATCTATCTCACATGAGTGTTGTGAGGATTGAATGAAATAATGTATATGAAAATACCAAGCACAGTGCTTGCTTAGAGTGGGAGTTTTTCTTACTGTGTCTGTGGGGAGATATTCATCCATCAGTATTGTCGATGTAATTATTCCAGGTTTTTGCTCTTGGACAAACACTTGTGTAGATGACCAGTAATTCCTCTTAATGTTTAAAAAGCATTAAAACTACAATGCTTGTATAATGAAATAGTAAGCTCACATGCTTTGCTGGTAGGATTTCATGGGTGTAAACCATGATCTCATACGTGTAAACTTCTGAAGAATCTGTTGCAGTCTCTGCAACCTTACTGTTTTCACCAGTCATTCTAAAGCTGGAGAGCTTAATGAGAACTGGAAGTAAGAGTGCTAATGAAGTTGGGAGTCATCTTTGTACAAAGTAAAGGACAATTTTTTGATAAAACACTGCATTTAGGTAAAAACGATTACGAGACCACACCGAGTGAAGAGTGACATAATTGTGTGCTGAGAGCAAGGAGCATGGTGGGAAACTTGGTGACCATGTACCTCTATGTTCGCTGAAACTAGGTGCAGCCCTAATGAGTTAAAAGGAAATGTTCACTCATGGAGAAACCTGTTGCTTCATTTTGTGGCACATCTAAATAACCTAATGAGAGCAACATGGGAGGAGTATATAAGTAAGAAAAAGTGGGCATTGTTATCTTTTCATTTGACGGTTCCTGGATCTTCCCAAACCTGTAGTCCTGTCTCTGCTGGTCCCTCGGTCCTCCTGCTTCTGCTTATTTATTACCTGAATGCCGGTCTTGAGTTGAGGCTCTCTTCATGCACAGAGATGTGTGTGACAGCAGATGCGTTTCTCACCGAGGTTCTACGCTCTCCCCTACCTGGTTGCCATCATTGGTTGCTCCCTCTCTGGCCTTTGATGTGCTCAGGTGTGCTGGCAGAATCTTTAGAACAAACTCCTTGGGATGGACACGGCCTAACGTAATGAGCTCGTTGCTGGTAAAATCTACTTTTTCTGGACTGAAGGCTAAATGTGGCAGATGGGAAATGCAGTCTGGTGGTGGGGAAGGCCGGAACCACTCTAGGCCTGTCAGCTGAGGTTGCTGCCAGCTGTCTTGTGTCTGGGGTGGGCTCCCCAATTCATAGCCCTTGAATTCAAGTCCTTTTGTTAACTTGTGGAATATAGTGGTTGGTGCAGTGAACAAGGTTCCTAAGCTACCTGCCCAGTGCACTGAAGAAAATGGTCCTTCCGTGTTTTGCTACCCTAAACCGTAGCTTGTAATCTTTGCCTATTGCCTCTTCAGTCCCCGTGCATGTTTTTATATAGTTGCGGTGACTATATATTCCTGTTTCTTCTTATGTGGCCATAAACACTGTCCATGTATATTCATAGGGCTCACAAACTATAGCATAAGGGCTGTGTAATATGATACATCACAGGTTCCTCCTTTGTTCTTTACTAAGGTTTTATCTTTTTTTGTGTGTGTGTGGTTTTTGTTTGTTTCTTTGTTCTTGTTTGTTTTTTGTTATGGAAAACATCAAAATGGAATATCATTTGTGATGTTATTTTCCAAAGAGAAACTTCAAGGAGCTAGATCCTAGGGTATGAACATTTTAATGGCACTTGCTTTGTAATGTCATATTTAGTTTTCCGGAGGAGCAGTGCTTACCAGTATATCCACAAACCCTTTTAAAAACAAGACTTTTAAACGTTGAGGGCTGGATATGTCTTTACTTTTAGCTGGATCTTTTCTTATTGTAAAGGAAGGACCAAGCAGTGTTTATCAGCCCCATATAGAAGTGACTAGCTTTTCCTAGTTAAAGCTAGCAGGAAACATTTACTGTATTTTTGGGCTGTTCACTGCGCAAAGCCACGAGATGCATATTTTGTGAATTTTTACCTTCTCACGTGAGATGTGAATGCTCAATTTGGAGATTTCATCCATCATAGTTTTTGCTGGTAGAATGTTGTAGAAATGGTGGGCTTACTGTATGTTCTTAGTCACTTAAAAAAAAGTCCTGGTATGTTTAGAATAACTACGTTTCTCTATTTGGTTTCTTTGCCCCTTCAAAAAAATAAAAACATCAAACAAGATAAAGTCCAGTAGCCAAGCGCCTCTACTTGAACCTTCTGTCAGGACTGTTTATTTAAAGCATTGTAAGTTTCCATGGTTTCATGTTATCTTAGGGTTATCTTGTGAGTTGATCTTGTGAAATGAACCCTTGTGGTCCCTGCTCTGGGCTAACTCTGTGGTTTATTTATTTTTTCTCTACAGTGAACATAAAGATTCTGAAAAGAAACACAAAGAGAAGGAGAAAACCAAACACAAAGATGGAAGTTCAGAAAAGCATAAAGACAAACACAAAGACAGAGACAAGGAAAAACGAAAGGAGGAAAAGGTACAGAACTTTCAGTGGGGAAGGAAGAGCAATGGGATGTACTTTTCATTTTCTTTATCTTTAAAAGCAGGTCCTGAAAGTACCCTTATTGCACAGCAAGATTCCTTAGCCTTTGAGTAAAAAGGTCTCTGTCAGGAGACTTCAGTGTCAGTCACAGTCTTAAACTATGAAAACCAAAGCCCTTTTCCACTGAATTTCATAGGACCAAATCTATCCATGTCATTATCTTACTTTAAATGGCAAATGGATAAATTAAGAATGTAGGGTTTCTGGAAATGCCAGTTTCCTTTTATGGGGAAAATTAATTCTGGTCTTGGGAGAAGGCCTAGTGCCATGTTGGCCTTCTCTTGAATGAAGGGTCCTTCCTGAGTTAAAACTTAGTGATGTTGGTGCTTTTGTGGCTTTCGGTTCCAGCATAACCATTATAAGCCTTCTCAAAATCTCTAGGCTCATCTGGCTGCAAATGAGAAGTACTATGTATAGGGATGCCTGGGTGGCTCAGCGATTGAGCATCTGCCTTTGGCTCAGGGTGTGATCCCAGAGTCCCCGGATCAAGTGCCACATTGGGCTTCCTGCATGGAGCCTGCTTCTCCCTCTGCCTGTGTGTCTCTGCCTCTCTATGTCTCTCATGAATAAATAAGTTCTTTAAAAAAAAAAAAAAAGGTAGTACTATGTATAGATTTTTTTTTTATTGTTTTGAGGTGCCTGGCTGGCTCAGTCAGAAGAGTCTATGTGACTCATGATCTCAGGGTTGTGAGTTCAAGCCCTATGTTGGGTGTGGAGATTACTTAAAACAAAAAACCTAAAAATTTTTTTATTTAAGTAAAAAAAAATAGTTTAGTTTCTGAGTAAGTAATTTTGGTACTCAGTAAATTCAGGAAATCTGAAATAGAGAATATAATGAAAAGTATATGTTTCTTGGGGTACCTGTGTGACTCAGTTAAGCATCTGTTGATCTCAGCTCAGGTCTTGATCTCAGGGTCGTGAGTTCAACTCCCACATTGAGTTCCATGCATAGCATTGGAACCCACTTAAGAGAGAAAAGAAAATTACACCTTCTGGGGCACCTGGGTGGCTCAGTTGTTGAGCGTCTGCCTTTGGCTCAGGTCGTGGTCCTGGGGTCCTGGGATCAAGTCCTATATCGGGCTCCCCACAGGGACCCTGCTCCCTCTGCCTGTGTCTCTGCCTCTTTCTGTCTCTCATGAATAAATAAATAAAACTTTGAAAGAAAAGAAAATGAAAATTACACCTTCCTTTTCACCCTTTGCTCATTGTTCTTTTTCTCTTTCCGGGGGACAACCACTATACCAACCATTTTTCTGTGTTCTTCCAGAGATACTGTATATATGTGTGTGCACATATATGCACATGTATGTATATCTATCCTTTTGTATGTGTAAAGATTTTTGAAAGACAGAGAATGTCTGGGAAGGGAGGGGTGTGTGTATGTGTGTGAACATACTCTGCCTAAATCAGAGAAGGCAGGAAACGGACTATTTTGTTATTTTCTCTGCGCACTGCCAAGGGCAAATCCTTGAGAGAGTATATTTATTGAGGGAGGGGGACTTGCTATCATTTAAAGGTAAAAAGGTGCCATTTTGAGGGGAAACATTTCTTAGTAAATTGGATAATTCGCCCTGAAGAACTGTAAAAAATGAGTCTTAGGAAAATGTCAAGACCTTTAGTTCACCTGTTCAGTTTTGCTAATAATAAGAGTCTGTGATCAAGATGCTCCAAGAATTGAGGCCGAATGTTCTCAAATAAGAGAGAGGCTTTTTCAAATTTAGTCCTTTCAAGGTACTAATCAGTTACTATTATTTTCAGGTTAGAGCCTCTGGGGATGCAAAAATTAAAAAGGAGAAGGAAAATGGCTTCTCTAGGTAAGACTCTTCTGCTACCTTGGCTGCTCTTTCTCTTGGCCAGCTGTGTATGTTGTAGTGTTGTCTAAACTTACCTAAATTGTACTGACCAGGCCACCTGTTGGTTTCCAAGGAGGTTGGCAGTGAGGGGACATGATCTAAGCTAATTTGAGCATTTCTAAAGTGTCATTTAGTGAAACTGACCAGCACATTTTCCAGAAGGCTATTTTGAGTTGAGAAGATAAGACAGGAAGAAATTTCTATAAAAATTGAGATATAATTTAAATACCGTAAAATTCACCCTTTGAAAGCATACAGTTTATGGGTTTTTGGTGTATTCACAAGGTTGTACAACCTCTCCCTACCCCACTATCTTAATAACAGAACATTTTCATCTCCCCCAAAAGAAACTTCATAGTCCGTTAGTAATTATGGAGTTTCCTGAAAAACCCCTATTCTGAATTCCTCCTTAGTAGTACAGTAGTCTCCCACCCTTATCCACAGTTTTGCTTTCTCTGGTTTCATTTAGCCATGGTCAACCACCGTCAGGAAGTAGGTGGTGATCTCGTGAAAAAGACATGGTCTCATAAATTTTATTACAGGGTATTATAATTACTCTTTTTATTAATATTCTCTTGCTGTGTCTAATTGACAGATTAAACTTTACCATAAGTATGTATGTATAGGAATAATCATGGTATATGTAGGATTCAGTACTTCTCATAGTTTCAGGCATCTACTGGAGGTCTTGAAGTATATGACCTGTAGATAAGAAGGAACTAATGTACTCTAAGGGTCATCTGTAGAAACTTACTCGGTCTGCATTTTAGGAACAGGTGTAGAGTTGAGTAGAAATACTTTATCTGGGGCACCTGGGTGGCTCAGTCAGGTAAGTGTCTGCTTTCGGCTCAGATCATAATCTCAGGGTCCTGAGATTGAGACCCACATTGGGCTCCCCACTCAGCAGGAAGTCTGCTTCTTCCTCTTCCCCTCCCTCATACACTATCAAATCTTTAAAAAAAAAACAAAAAACAAAACATTATCTTTTCAAGAAGAGGAAAATGCATACAATCTAGAGATTGGTTTTCCTGTACTAGTTTTGTCATTTTGGTTCTGTTTTCCTCATCAGCCTCAGGTCCCTTAAAAAAAAGCTTTAAGGTCCCCTCTGGTTTGAAATAAATAAGAGTTTTTGATCATATAGTCTCACTCCATTGAGTGACAGAATGGATTTCCTAGGACTTGTTGGAAAGGTTTGCATATTGACTGGAACAAAGTGTTGGGGAGTTTCACTTCCTTGAAACTTTGAACTTTCAGTTTCGTTTGGGAATATTTTTGAAAATTCTGCCATGAACTCTGAGTCCCTAGGCTAGGAGAAGCAGGTGCCCTCTTCAGGCATGTTTTATAACTGTTCTAGGAATGCAGAATAATACAATGGAAGAAGTGTTAGAGCTGAAAACTACCCTAGGTGTAAAGTGAGGATAAGATGGCTATTTTCTGCCAGGAGACCATCTAGGACTTTTATAAATTAACACCAACATATGAATAGACTCTGGTTGTGGTGTGTAGTCCAGGATTCAGTTTCAGACTTTCCATGTTAGAAGATTAGGAACGCAGGCTTCCAGGCAGTGGTCTCTATATCCACCTTCCTGGACCACCTGCTAGCCTGCATATTTGTCTTTGTAGACAATCGAGATGCTTTACTGGGTGGAACACAGTTTTTTCTGATAAATTGTTTTAGAAGTTCTTCCTTCAGGCCTAGTAATCCTTCCCACATGTTGTAAACTTCACCCATGACAATACTAGGATCTAGCATTTACTTAACTGGTTGGGTCAGTGGCGAGGTTTCTTTCCTTCTGGTGCAAAGTATTTGGAGATACTGGACTCTTGATGCTATGTTAGTGATTTCCATGGTGAAGGGAAGCAGCTGTAGAAATTGGCATTTGAGAAATGTGCAGAAGTAAGAAAAAGCTAATCTCTTTTTAAAAAACATTCAGATTCTGTTACAAGCAAAGGGATCCAGTATGCTTGGGGAGTGTGGGGGGGTGGTAGCAATGAGACCCCATGAATATCTTGACTGTCCGTGGCAGCTGAGTCTGGATGCTTATCCCTTGAACCCCTTAGAGACACATGGTTTCATGTTGGGAGGCTTTTTCTGTAGTGAGTTAGCTTCGTAGATGCTTCTGGCTGTGAACAGTGAGGTTCTGCTGAGATGTGTCAGGCCAGGGAACATCCCAAGGCTGTGGTGATTGCTGGTCCCATGGTCTCTCTTTTTTTTTTTACTTCTATATATTTTATTTCATTTTTTATTTTTATTTTTTTATTTCATTTTTTAATTTAAATTATATTAGCCAACATATAGTACATCATTAGTTTCAGATGTAGTGTAGTGTTCAATAATTTATATAACACCATATAACATATAACTGTTATATGTTTGCATATAACACCAGTGGTGGTTTTTTTTTTAATTGTTCCTTCCTCTTTCTGATTGAAAATAATTGCCTAATAGAGTCATTATTTTATTCAGAAGGCAAAAAGTCTTAACAAAAATAGGGCAAGGCACTCTTCTGTGTATAGAGTAAGTAAACCAGTGGAGGAAGTTGAACAATGAATAGATTTTGTTTGGAGCCTCTTCTCTTATTTAGCACATGCCCTTCTTTTGTTGTGATGTCAGCTTAGTTATTTTCCCATGTAACTAAGGGTAGTTTCCATTACAACTTTAAGGTATAAATTTGGAAAATAAATTTTTACTCCCTTCCTTGCGAAAACTATACTTAGCTTTTGGAATACTTAATCAGCTTGGATCGTTCAAGGGTTTAAATATATAGTAGATTCCTTGTGCCAGGTGAGGGAACAATTTAGGTTTGTTCCTGTTGTGGTTTGGGTCATGCTGGCAAAGGCAGCTAAGCTGCAGTAGAAAAGAATATTGACTTAGATTAAGGAGTCCTGATCTGAGGTCTTGATATTACCTATTCATCTATAAAATAAGGATAGTACTATCTACCTCATGGGGTTGTAGTGGAGATAATGAGTGAAAAGTAGTTACAGAAAATTTTTACAGTATGTACAAATGCATGTTGTTATCCTTATTAGCTCCTTCTCAGTGAGATGATTTATCCCTATTTTAGATTATTTAACGTAATGTAGATGTTCTCAAACTTACTAGTCTTTTTTTTTTTTTAGTCCACCACGAATTAAAGATGAACCAGAAGATGATGGGTATTTTGCTCCTCCTAAAGAGGATATAAAGCCATTAAAGAGACCTCGAGAAGAGGATGAGTGAGTATTTTTTTAATCCTTTGAGTTTGAAAACAAAAAGGATTTGTTTAAAGAATAAATGTGATGTAGATCTCCCCAGTACACAGCAAAACTGCATTAATTGACTTAGTCATTTGGAATTTGTGATTAATGGACTGGGCAACTTATTTATATTTGAATTATGAGTTGTAATAAGTAGTATATCTGAGGCTTAGAGAGTATATATGTTTATGTTATGTTTTAATTTTCATAGTAAAAAGATAATACCTATTATAAGAAGTTCAAATAATACAGAATTCATAAAGAATATTTAAGTTATTTAAGTTATTTTAAATTTATCATCACCTACCACAGATAATTTTTTACTGTTAAAGCAATTTTTCCTAGGATCTGTGCCTGTCAATCTATTCTAAGTGAAGTTTCAGTGTATAGAGATAATAAAATTGCTCTTACTTAAAATGGTTGAGACTTATGTGTACCTCTTTCTCAGATTCTATGAGGTTAAGTTCTGTTCCTTATGTTCAGTCTTGTATAGCTTATTATGCTTTAGGAATCTACAGAGGATTTATGGTAGAACATGGATGGAAAGAGAGGAGAGAAACACTTGGTGAACTCCCTTATCTTCATTTAGAATGTATATGGTATTTATTTCTTCCCCTTTCCAGCTGGATATTGCCTTGTGGTAGCCATTGCGGCACTGTTCATTTGGTTCCCAGACTTTGATCTTCTAGTGGTGTCTGTTTCAATAGATAGCCAGCCCTCCACTCCCCTTCTCTTCCAAGCTTATGTCTAGTATAAATTATTTTGTTCTGTGTAGGACTGTAACTGTTGGTCCTTGGTCAGGCCTTCTTTACTTTTACCATTCCTGTTCTGACTGTAGAATGTCCAGCCAAGAATAATAGTCATGGCTGCATTGGAAGCCTCCAAGAAGAGTTTGGAGGTCCTGATCCTGTTGGTGAGAACTACTGTGTCAAAGTTGTTAATTGCTTATTCATGTTCCCCTTTGTAGTGCTGATTATAAACCTAATAAGAAAATTAAAGCAGAAGATATCAAGAAAGAGAAGAAACGAAAACTGGAGGAAGAAGAGGTTAGTAAAGAGACGCTGGCCCTGGGAGGCATGGGTTTGGAGTAAGTAGTTGTCCATAAAACAAGTTTTGAAGGCAGATGAGTTTTAGGGAGTATATTTATCTATGGTAGAGGAAACGCTGAGAAAAACTCATACATGTGTAACAGTGGCCATGGCACTGTGAGTTTTAAGATCTCTTAGCCTTCGCAGGTATCTACCCGTAGTTGTGCTGCCAGCTGACATTTTTGGAGAAACTACACCATCTTCACGCATGTGGAAGAAGTGTTAACAAATCATACTTTGGATTACAACCGGGAAGAGTTTTCCTTAAGAATGTTTTTTAGTGCTCTCTTATATCTTAGGAAGCTTTCTCATCACTCACTTTGGGTAACTCTCTTGTGTTTAAAGGCCTTTGATTAGGTGCCCCTTGGACATATGATGAAAAACCCAAGCTCTTTACCACTACTCTTCCCAGTCTGACCCCTGCATCTGGTGCCTCCCTTCATCTTGCGCTTCTTCTCTAATTTTGCTTGTTCCAGCCACACTGGCCTCCCTTGTTTCCTTTCCACACTGGATTCTTTTGTGCTTCAGAGCTTTATGTAGCACATGCCGTTCCTTCTGTTGGGAACACACATGCTCTTCCTCCCTTCTTTTGCTCATCACCTTCCTTAAAATCTCAGCTCAACTCAAGTATTTTTCTGGGGGCTCTACTTTATGCTTGTGGTAGATTTAAAAATACAATAATATGGTTCCTTTTGACATTTCCTATTTCTTGTACTGAAGAGGTGTTAGCAAGTAATTCAAGAGAAGGATGTCAGAAATTCACAGGAGTCTTAATCTTGCACTCTCCTAAGAAAAAGGGTTGAGTGAGTTCTTAGCCCTTATGTTGCATTTGTGGTTAGCCATGGTCATGGGCAAAATGAATTCACAAGTATTAAGTCCGTAGCTCATCAAAGGATGAGCAGTAAAGATAGCGATAGTAGGGAGCAGTGAGTTTTAAGAATGTAATCTATTGTAGAAGTAGTAGTAAGAATGATAGTCATAATTAAAATTAAATGTAATAGGTGCTTACTGTGTGCCAGACACTATTAATGCTTTATATGAGTCATTTCATTTAATCCTTACAACAGCCCTTAAGAGGTAAATATAGCACAAAACTACATTTTGCAGATGCAGAAACTGAGGTATAGAGAGGGGCTGAGATCATTTGCCTGATGTCATACAACTACGGAGTAGTAAAGCCAGCATTTGATCCCATGCAGTCTGATTCCAGAACGAGTACCACTAGCTACTATGTTATCCTGTCTCCTGTGTGACTTTGCTGATGCTTTAACTCTGCAGAAAGGGAGAAGGGTCTTTAATGAAATCACATTAAAAATAGTAATGAGTAGGTGCCCACAGAGAGATGATGGGGTCCTAGATTTAAGAGAAATGGGCTTTTCTGACTGGTCTGTTTTTGGCAGTTCAAGTTTTTGAGTACCAACTGAAGGAATTAAGAGTAAAATGTTGAGTGATTATTTAGCGACTCCACTTTTATATAGATGATCAGTACAGATTAATCGGTTAAAAAAATGTAAAACTTTGGCTTTCTGTATTGCCTTTATCCCTTTGTTGAATTAATGTAAAATAATACCTTTCTCTGAGTTTGGAAGGAGCTAGTAATAACTGTTTTAAACCATTTGGAAAAAAGGACACTTGACTTTATTTTTTAAATTTTTTTCAGCAGCCCTCTCCCTATAAGGGGAGAAAAAAAATGCGGCTGAAAGACCTAGAATTAATACTCAGTCTTACTATGCCTGGGACCCCAGATGGCAGGAGCAGTCCTGAAACCTCATTCACTGGCTGTGTTTTTTTTCATTTCTGGGAATTGTTCTAAAGTTTCTCAGTGACTGATTATCCCATTTTGAGGCTTGAAAACATACAGTATAGCCAGTAGTTTCCTGATGGGACCATCTGTATGCCTGCTCAGAAGCTGTTCAGAGAATGTCTTAACTGAAAAACATTTCCCTTTCCTGTGGTGTGTTTCAGGCTAAATGATAAACATTATCTGAATTAATATGATCCTCTAGTACTTTCTCCTCCTGAACATACTTATACATTGATATCCTCCATTCCTGTATTAAAATATGTCTGGTGTTGTAGTCTTTCCCTTCCTCCTACGGTAAAGATCATTTGCTTTAAAATCCTGAGTTTATCTTGATTGCTGTCCTATCATGTAGTGCTAGGATGTTTATATATTCCAGTCATTCCCATGAGTCACACTATGATTTTTCTGGTAAACTTGGGCTCTCATCATGGTCAGTAGCAGCTAAATGACCTTGAACAAGTGAACAAACTTCCATTTCAGAGTTTTCCTTAATTACAACTGGAATATGTCAAACCAAACTGTCTTTTTTAAAGGTCTTTCAAGCTCTACCATTCTATAAATGATTTTAAGATGACTCAAAACCACTTTTCATAGCTATACAGAACTTGTTGAATAAAAAATGATCTTGGTGGGATGCCTGGGTGGCTCAGCGGTTGAGTGTCTGCCTTTGGCTCAGGGCATGATCCTGGAGTCCCGGGATTGAGTCCCACATTGGGCAACCTGCATGGAGCCTGTTTCTCCCTCTGCCTGTGTCTCTGCCTCTGTCTCTCTGTGTCTCTCATGAATAAATAAATAAAATCTTTATTTAAAAAATGATCTTGGATAGTTAGGAAAAGGAAAATATTCTTTAAAAGAGTTCAGTTCCTGTGAAGTAGGACCTGCTCTTTTTGAATAGCACATTTTTGTCTGTGTGTGTGTGTGTGTGTGTGTTTGAGACTTATCTTCCGTATTACTGAATTTTATTTGTTTATATTTGTGCCACAATGACAGTTCATCTGGGGTCACAGTTCAAAGAAGAGCCATGAAGAAATACAATATAGGGATTGATAATCATTTTAGGACCTCCTTTACATTTGTTTACTGCTTCCTGACTTTGTGTATGTAGGCAACAGTGATAAGAAGTATTTCCCCACAGCCCCTCTCAGACTCAATCAAGAATTTCCTTTCAAATTATATATTAAGTATCTAAATACAAAGTTTCCTATAGCTATTGATAGTTTTGGAAGAGGTTTAAAGATGAGTAAATTTAAAACAAGTGAGCATAATACATTGGGACTATTTTCCATAGCAGTGCTTTCCCAAACATTCCTCTGAGGCTAAAAAATATACAATATCCTAGGCTCTCTTCCCATGCAAAATGAATGTTTTTAACTACATTCTCAGGTAATCATTTGTCAGGAACTAATCATTTGGGAAACATTACCCTAGAGAAAAAGACCAATAAATTTTCATTCATTTATCAAATTTAGCTTTAAAAACCTCTCCAGTTTTGATATTCTGTGATTCCTGTTTTTCTTCCTAAGAGCCCCTCACAACTACTGCTTAAATGTGATTGGTACTTAAGTGCTTTCTCACCATGTTTCTTTGTAGGACGGTAAATTGAAAAAACCCAAGAATAAAGAGAAAGAGAAAGATAAAAAAGTTCCCGAGCCAGATAGCAAGAAAAAGAAGCCGAAGAAAGAAGAGGAGCAGAAGTGGAAATGGTAACATTGCAGCACTGGGTTACAATGTCACCTCTCGGGTTCCACAACCTAATTAAGCAAGAGTGTTATTGATATTTAATAGCCTGATGTTTGGAGGAGGAGGGAAGTACTTAGGAAAATCTCTCTAGAATGGCATTCTGAAATAAGTTTTCCAGGTTCTAGTGAGAGAGAGTGTTAACTAGCTCTCAGCCTTTTAGATCTAAAAACTAGGTCCCATCCTGTTGAACGGATTGAACTAGGAAGGTGTATGTGTGTATAGGAATTTGGCATGTGAAGAATGTTGCTTTTAAAATGATAGGGAAAAAGTAAAAAATAAAATGATAGGGGAAAGATAGATTATTTTATAAACCATGTTCAGGAAACTGTCTATTTGCTTAAAAAAATCCGCAAGGAAATCTGGATGACTATTTTATAATTGTAGAACAATGAAGACCTTTTGAAGCAGGAAGTATAATAAGAGCCATAAGGAAAAGCTTTATAAAATTGGTACGTCAAAATTAAAGTTTTGTATGTGGCAAACAAACTCATGCCATTAAAAAAAAATGGGGGAAAATATTTGGAGTACAGAGGGCTTAAAATTCTTAATGTGAAGAAAAAGTCTTTTAAAAATGAAAAGAACAGGGACACCTGTGTGTGGCTCAGCGGTTGGGCGGCTGCCTTCTGCTCAGGTTCTGATCTGGGATCGAGTCCCTCGGCCTCCTATGAAGAGCCTGCTTCTCCCTCTGCCTAGGTCTCTGCCTCTCTCTCTCTCTCTCTCTCTCATAAATAAATAAAAATCTTTTTTTAAAAATGAAAGAAACAGTCTTAGAGAAGTGATTAGTAAACATCTTAAAACATAGGCAAAGAAAAATGCCAAGAAAATAATGATACGTCTTTTTGTATAATGTCTCTGAGGTTAGGAAACATTAATGAGTATCAGAATATCTAGGGTTGCGACTGAGAGAACAGGCTTCCTCCTCACTGGGAGTGAAGAAGAGTCAGTCTTTATGGAGGAGAATAGCAATAGGTTACTTTTGAGACGTGTGTTTAAGTGGGAAATTTTAATTTTTATTTGATAAATTTTAGTGTTTAGAATTTTGAATACTGATACTTCTTAAAACTTTGTACGATTTAGCTGCTGTACCTATTATACATGATTTGTATTTGTGTTGAAAAAGAGTCCAATGATGCAGGAGGTGTACAAGTTAGGAAAAAATGACTTCTTTGTCTGATTTTCGGTTCTCCTTTTCAGCTTTGAGGTAACCACTGTTCATAATTTGATATGTAGAGTTCCAGACCTATTTGTATGCATTTACTCTATGGCTTTTATAATTTAGAACTGTAAACTCCTCAGCACAGCATGCCTGAGGGGAAGGGAGAGATCAATGACTAGGGAGATGCCTTGAGAAGAGCAGAGCTGCAGTGGCAGAAATGCTCAACACAACTATGCAATTGGCATTGTTGGTGTGACCACATATGGGGTTAAAAGGAAAGTTTGGAAAAAGAAAATTGCAGAGCAAAGGAATCCTGGGCCTTTCAAAGGTCAGTCCGGAAACAAAAGGATATGTGTTTTTATTTTCTTTTTTTTTTCCTTTGGAACTAATCAGAGTTTTTCAGAGTTTAAATATTCACCTTTAATAAAACAGTTTTAAGAGATTGATTTATTTTTAGAGAGAGAACAGAGGAAGGGGCAGAGGGAGAGGGAGAATCTTAGGCAGATTTTACACCTATCAGGGAGCCTGTCATGGAGCTCCATCTCTTGACCCTGAGATCATGACCTGAGCCGAAATCAAAGAGTCACATGCTTAACTGACTGAGCCACCCAGGTGCCCCAAGATAAAATGAAATGATTATGTATATTAGGGGCTATTAGGAATCATGACAATGGTGGGTTAGTAATTCATCAGCCCTTTGTGTCTGTCAGGGTTCTGTGGTGGGTGCTCAGTAAGTGTTGAATGAACAAGTTCATTTCCTTGTCTTCACCAGCTCCTTCCTGTCTTCCCCCTTCCTGTGGAGCTTTGGCTCTTGTTGGACCTCGAAGCAGATGTATTCTTATCCTGGTCCAACCTTTGTGTGTGTGGAAATTCAATGCCTTAGAAGGATCTAATAACCTAATTTTGCTTTAGATTGAAATCCTTTTTTTTTTTTAATTTTATTTATTTATTTATGATAGTCACAGAGAGAGAGAGAGAGAGAGAGAGAGAGAGGCAGAGACACAGGCAGAGGGAGAAGCAGGCTCCATGCACCGGGAGCCCGATGTGGGATTCGATCCTGGGTCTCCAGGATCGCGCCCTAGGCCAAAGGCAGGCGCCAAACCGCTGCGCCACCTAGGGATCCCAAGATTGAAATCCTTTTCAGTGTTGCCACATGTTAATTCCGAGTGATCGTGACTTTTGATTTTTATTTTTTTTTTTAAGTTTTTTTTTTTTTTTTTTTTTAAGATTTATTTATTTATGATAGACATAGAGAGAGAGGCAGAGACACAGGAGGAGGGAGAAGCAGGCTCCATGCCGGGAGCCTGATGTGGGACTCGATCCCAGGACTCCAGGATCACGCCCTGGGCCAAAGGCAGGCGCTAAACCGCTGAGCCACCCAGGGATCCCCCTGATTTTTATTCTTAATTTTGGTTTAAGTGGGATTGGTTAGTCTTCAACTGAAGATGGTTGGTTTGCGGGTAAGCAGTCTTTTCTACAGCCTCCAATGCATGCTGTCCTCAAGTTAAATTTTGTGCTTTATTAAGCACATTGCTTAATATCACACTGTAAGTTTTTAGAAGTAGAGAACAAGAATGATTGACCTCTTAGCTGATAGTTTGCCCCTTTCTTCTGTCATGGTAAGCTGCCTACTGTACTCTGAAGTCAGTGGTCCAGTTCTCAGTGACCACCACTGACAGCCTAGTCAGGGGTTAAAAGGCGGATATTGTCATTTTTTTTTTTTATTATTCCTCTTGCTCTCCCACTAAAAGAGGCACACTTCATCAGTTTGGCAAACGTGGAGACCTTTTGCTTCCCCCGAAAGTCTTAGATTTTGTTAATGTTGCCAAAAAGAAACCAGCAAAACTTTGATCTTTATCTTCTCTTTGGTGATTAGAGAGAAGGGGAAGGTTAAGGTTCAGATCCTCTCTGAGTTTCTTTATTTTTATCATATTTTCCCCCATAGAAACAGTGTTCCAAGTGGTGTTAAGTGGTATGTTCAGGTTTGTGGGAAAACTTACTTAACTGAGATCCCCCTGTTTTTAAGGGTGACTCATTGTGTAAACATTTGTGGAGTTTCAGTTATGCTTTGAGTTACATACACTTTTGTGTCAGGGCTGAGCTGACCTGGAACAGAAGTTGCATATTTATTCTAAACAGACAATTCTTCACAGAAAGACCTAGAAATTAGAATGTTACATTGCTGTGTTAGGTGACTTTAAGATTTCAGTCTCTTTTAGCAAAAGTAAAATGAGTTAGGGTTATATGTAGAGAACAATGTTGAAAGATCAGACTCACAATCAGTAATAGTGATAAGAAATGTATGGCATATGGATTGATATTCTCCTCAAACCAGAGAAGCTGCCTTTGATTCTAAAGATTATCTTTAAGAAAGCTTTAGTATGTGTGCTTTACTTCTGAATTTTAAAAATTAAATATTCATTTTACAATGTACTGTGAGGTGCTTGTTAACTGCAAAGGAGCTTGATTTCAAACAGCATTATGGGTGATTAACTCACACACATTTCTAGCACTTTCCCACCTTCCCCTTTTCAAGCATATTCTACTGTCAAATTGATAACTGCCTTGAATTTATAAGTCAGGCCTCAAGTCATTTTGGTGTCTAAATATGTGTTTTTCTTAATTTTGTTGGTGAGTGCTAGAAGGGCAGCACTACTATTTTTATTTGTATAGTAATGGTTTCGATCCATTATCAGCCTCTTAAAGGATATATTCCCTTTCTGTGAGGTTTAGTATTGAGTGATTGACTGAATCTCTTATTTAGCTTAAATGGTATGAAAGTTACTGTGAGTCCTCAGGATGAACATGTTGCAATAAGAAGAATTTTAAAAATGGTTTGGAGTCTTAATTAAGAATCACTGACGTTGATGAGAGGAATGGAACCAAGTCCCAGTATAGGAGAAGACAGGGTACTCTGCATCTCCTCAGTTACTGTGACTGCTTCAACATAGACTTCTTGTAGCTACTCTCACATACATGCCCACACACCTCATACATACATACATGCATACATACATACATGTGAGTTTTTTCTGATTTGGAGAGTAGTATACTCTGGGATTTGGATGGGTCTCTCTGCATCCAGGCCTTTCCATGCCAGTGTCTAGTTGGGATATCCTGCCCATTTCATATGTAGAGTGATAGATTGGTTATGGAGCATTTTTAATGCTCCTTCTAGGTTTAAGATTTTGTTAAATATTGACTTTCAGGTTTTTTTTTTTTTTTTTTTTTTTTTTAATTTTATGTTGTAAACATAAAAACAAAATTTACCCTATTAGGGGATCCCTGGGTGTCTCAGTGGTTTGGCACCTGCCTTTGGCCCGGGGCGCGATCCTGGGGTCCCTGCACCAGGGTTCCAGTATGGAGCCTGCTTCTCCCTCTGCCTGTGTCTCTGCCTCTCTCTCTCTCTGTCTATCATGAATAAATAAATGAATAAATAATAAATTTATTTATTATAATAAATAATAAATAAATAAATAAATAATAAATAAACATATTTTTAAAAATTTACCATATTAATCGTTTTTAAATATGCAGTTAAGTGTATCAAGTACATTCGTATTGTATAACCCTTACTACTACCATCCATCTCCAGAACTCTTCATCTTATAAAACTGAAACTCTTTTAAGTAATTCTCCCTCATTCTCCACTTTCCCCCTTTCCCCCAGACCTTGGTAACTATCCTTCTGCTTTTTGTCTATGAATTTGATTACTTGACTTACCTCATCTCATGTAAGTGGAAATACACAGCATTTGGCTTTTGTGGCTCGCTTATTTCACTTAAGAACATGTTCTCAGGAGGGATCCCTGAGTGGCGCAGCGGTTTGGCGCCTGCCTTTGGCCCAGGGCGCGATCCTGGAGACCCGGGATCGAATCCCACGTCGGGCTCCCGGTGCATGGAGCCTGCTTCTCCCTCTGCCTGTGTCTCTGCCTCTCTCTCTCTCTCCCTCTCTCTGTGTGACTATCATAAATAAATAAAAAATTAAAAAAAAAATGAACCTATAAAAAAAAAAAAAGAACATGTTCTCAGGGTACATCCATGTTGTGGCATGTGTCAGAATTTCCTTCTTTTCTAAGGCTGAATAACACTTCATTGTATGGAGAGACCACATTTTATTTATCCGTTCATCTATTGATAGATACTTAGTTTCAACCTTTTGGCAATTGTGAATAGTGTGCTGTGAACATTGGAGAACAAGTATTTGTTTAAATACCTACTTTCAGTTGTTACAGTATATTCCTAGGAGTAAAATTGCTGGATCATATGGTAGGTAGTTCTGTGTTTCACTTTCCAGCTGTATTGATTTTCACAGTGGCTGGACAGTTTACATTCTCACCAGCAGTGTATAAGCGTTCTAATTCCTGCACATTGTTATCAGCACTTGTTACTTCCTGGTTTGTTTTTGTTTTTGTAATAAAACATCCTAATAGGATGTGAGCAGTGTTTCATAGTTTTGATTTATATTTCCTAATTGGTGATGTTGAGGTTTTGTTTTTGTTTTTGTTTTTTTAAGATTTTATTTGTCAGAGCACACAAGCAGGGGGAGTATCAGACAGGGAGAAGCAGGCTCCTTGCTAAGTAAGGAGCCCCATGGGATGGGATGGGATGGGATGGGGGGTGCGGTACGGTGCAGTGTGATGCAATGTGATGTGCGTGATGCGCCACAATGCGCCCTTCCAGAACCCTGGGATCATGACCTGAGCCAAAGGCAGATGCTTAACCTTAACCCAAGCACCGCCAGGCATCCTGAGTATTTTTTCAGATGCTAACTATCCATTTGTATATCTTAGGAGGAATGTGTACTCGAGTCCTTTGCTGTTTTTTTAATTGGGTTGCTCTTTGGTAGTTGAGCTGTAGTTCTTCATTCTAGATCTTAATCCTTTATCAGATATATGCTTTGCAAACGTTTTCTCTCATTCGTGGGTTGCCTCCTTACTCTGTTATGTCCTTTGATGTACAGTTGTTGTGGTTTTTTTTTTATGTACAGTTTTTAACTTTGTAGTGCAGTTGATCTTTTTCTTTTGTTGCCTGTGCTTTTTGGTGTCTTATCTAAGAAATCATTGCTAAATGCAAAGTCACAAAGCTTTTGCTCTGTGTCTTTCTTTGAAGAGTTTTATACTTTTTGCTTTTACATTTGGGTCTCTGACCCATTTTGAGTTTAAATTTTTTTATATAGTATAAGGTAAGGGCCCAACTTCATTCTTTTGCATGTGATTATCTAGTTTTCCCAACTCCATTTGTTGAAGAGATTTCTTTGCTCCATTGAATGGTCTTGGGACTCTTGTCAGAAACCATTTCACCATCTATGTTTACTTTGGTTTTATAGTGATGCTTTTATTACAGCATTTGATATGTGTACTTTTTATTTAATATTTCTGAACTTTATTTTAAACATTGGAGTTAGAGATACTGGAGTTAGAAGATGGTAGGAAGTAATAGAGTATGCACAATTAGCTTTCAGAAGGATTCTGTAGAACTTTAGGGCTTTTAATTTTAAGGTAGAAATAGTGGAGATTAAAATCTATGAAGTTTTAAAATATTTTGTATGTAAGACAACTGACTCAAGAAAGAAAATCGTGCTGATGGTGAGAAGGTCTAATTCCAGAAAAAGAAAGACTTAGCCACCTATCAACCAATTGTAGCGCATGATCCTTAATTGGATCCTTACCTATAAAATACATTTTAAATTTAATTGGGAAGTTTTTAATAAGATCTAGGTATTACAATGATACTAATTTTGTTCGATGTGATAGTATTTTAGTTATGTGAGAGGATATCCTTATTTCTATAGAGATGTTTACTGAACTATTTAGAGATGTGGTATCATGTCTGCAATGTACATTGCTGAAATGGTTCAGCAAAAAATTAGGAAACTTAGCATAGTATTAATTGTTGAATGTTAAGTGATGGTTATATAATTTCCCTTTTAAAGTACTTATCTAACATTCGCTTATCAGTGTCTGTTAGATGGCTCTAGGTAACCCTTAAAGTTTAAGTACCTTATTTTCCAGTTTTCTCTGTTCCATCATGTACTTTCTTACAGGATCCCAGGTGGTCTTTTTCAGTGTTATCAATAGCATAATAATACCTCTGCCATGTATACCATTTTAAAGGTTTTATTTATTTATTCATGAGAGAACACAGAGGCAGAGATATAGGCGGAGGAAGGAGCAGCTCCTTGCAGGGAGCCCAATGTGGGAGTCCGTCCCAGTATTGGAATCATACCCTGAGCCGAAGGTAGACACTCAACTGCTGAGCCACCCAGGCGTCCCTCCCTTGTATCCAGTCTTAGAACTGCACTACTGAACTGTATTTTCCTGTGTTCATATGAGTATTCCATTTTATTTGTTGTGAGTGTTGGCTTTTTCAAAGTGAAGAATACTGGTTATTTTGGTCCAGGCCTTGAATCTGGGGCCCAGAGTTATTCTAGCACACCAGTCAATTGAGCAGGTTAATTATTTGGGCATTTATTAGGTGATCACTAAATGAGGCTCTACTTTTTTAAAGGTGGGAAGAAGAGCGCTATCCTGAAGGCATCAAGTGGAAATTCTTAGAACATAAAGGCCCTGTATTTGCTCCACCATATGAGCCTCTTCCAGAGAGTGTCAAGTTTTACTATGATGGTGAGTTGTTCCAAGGTTGTCTAATTCTTGGCCAAGAAAAGAGTTTGCTTCTGTTTAGAAGAATAGAAAATGAGAAAGGATCTTGTGCTATATAATCCTTTTTGTTTATTTCATTTTGTCGTATTGTCCTTGTGGGATTTGGGAGAGGGTTATCCAGTGTTTACTTCGCTCTTAAAGGCCCATTTGGTGATGAAGTGCCTTGACAAAGAGACTGTTAACATTTTAACTACATGGTCCCAAAAATGTCCGTCTACATAGCTCATAGCACTTGGTCCCCACGTTAAATGTTATTATCTGAACTTCATTTCTGAGGAGCTACTTTGGCAAGATTTATTAGAAAAGCCTTACTCAAATGATAGTATTTTAGCAATATAATGCAAACTGACAAGCCACTCATGATGAGAAGTAGTTACTAGTATTTGAAGATTAATTAGTCAGCTATCAGCCTCTAGGTAAGGCTGATAAGTGTCTGTCACTCACTCTATGCAGCACAGCACTATGCCTTTACTCTGTGTGCAATCAGATTTCGTGGCCTGCTGTGAAGAAGTGCCCTGTCTGGTTCTCTGAAAACACTCAGAATTGTCCATTAACTACCATCAGTATTTTCTGTCCTTGGGTAGAAGAATTTAAGCATCTTTGACATTCTTTCTTTGCAATGTAGCACTATGTAGATGGGAATATTCAGCTGATCTCCCTCATTCCAAGAGTTCTATCCAGAAAGAGCTGGAGCATTTTCCCCCAAATCCTATGTGCTTAAGATTTACCAGGTGGGTCTGGGCTCATTTAATAGATGTGGAATAATATTGGGGGTGCTTCTAAACCAAATGGTCTGCTGACCAAACAGTGAGAAATACTAAATACTGGGCAGGAAGACTGCTGAAAGGCACCAATGGTAAATGCTTAAGAGAATTCTAGTGCATCTCTTTGTCCACCAGCGGTGGTTAAGGCCACAGATACTTTAAAGGTAGTAGTTTATACTGAATGGCTGGGTCTCGCAAGTGGGAGGCATGTCAGACTTGGCAAGCTGGAATTCATTTTTTTTTAAAACACTGTTTACTCAGTGTGTCTGTGTTGGACACCAAGACCCAGCAGGGAACTATATTGGCTAATCCCTGTTTGCATGGCCTTAATGACAAATGCTTGCATCAAATATTCTGATTGGTGTTGACTAGAGCACAGGACAGAGTTCTACTATTAGCACTCATTGTTGGTCATTCCTGGAGATGTTTGAATATGACTCCAAAGCCAAACTCCAGTGAGGAGAAAGAGCCCAGAACTTCGAAGAAAGACCATCCTGAAAGTCCATGTATTCTGTAGCTCAAGTCTGGACTTAGCAAAAGGTTTAGGAAGCAGAACGAGTAAAGCCCCCCACTTTGAGGCTCAAAATGATTTGAAGGAAAGCTAGATTCTCTAGTCTTTGGATTTCTCTTTTCTTCTTCCTTCTTCCATCTTCTTCCATCTTCTTCATTTCTCTTTTCTTCTTCTTCTTCTTCTTTAAGATTTTTATTTATTTCGGGGAGGAGGGCAAGGGAGTAGGAGAGAGAGTCCCTAGCAGACTCCATGCTCAGTGTGGAGCCTGACACAGGGCTTGATCTTCCAGCTCTGAGACCATAACCTGGGCCAAAATTAAGAGTTGGATACCTAATCAACTGAGCCACCCAGGCGCCCCTGGGTTTCTCTTTTTAAGATGGGAAGCCAAGCCCTGAATCAGTCATCACTGGTTACTATGGTCTCTTCTTCCATTTTGCCCAGCCCTCCTATTATAGGAACTCCAGCTATATCATTTTCTCAGTTGGGTTTCTCACTGGGATTTCTTCCCTTTGATTGTGTAAACTCCCACTCTGTAGTAAGTCAGGATGTTGTATTTGAATTATTAGTCCAAATTGATACTGTAAGTCCTGCCTACTCTCTAGGGAAGGAGTTCTCGGACTCCTTTGAACCTACCAGGGAGGTGGGGCACAGGCTGGCTGAAGCAGTGGCTTGTCTCTGCTGAGAACCTCCAGTTTACAGCTCTGACTCAGCAGTTTCTTCTTCCTGGAGCTCAGCCTTTTCCACAAAGTGCTCCCTTTGCCAGGAACCTTCTAGTCATCCTCCTACCACTCTGCTGCTGGAGAGCTGTCATTTCCTCTTTTGACAGCTCATCTAAAACAGGAGGCATCAGAATTGTTTCCTCTATTGGTACAGAAGAATTCAGTAAAATTGGCCAGAGAGTCTCCATTTTTTGATTTTCAAATATTTATTGATACCAGTTTATGCCAAACAGACCCAAGAACATTTTACAGTCTTTCTTGCCATGTATTTTCTTTCATTTTATTTTTAATGACTTAAATTTTTCCAGAAGCATGTTACAACTTTAGTGGCAACTATAGTTCAGACCTGAGTTGAGGCGATCTGAAGAGTGCAGGAATCTCTTGAGAGCTAATAACCCTGTCTCCCCAGTGTCTTCTTGCAAAGGCAGAAGCTTAGAGGGGGTTGAAAGGGGAAAGTGTGCCACCTGTTGGCCTTTTGAGTTACGGATTCCAAGCAGGTTCTTTCTGTCTACCCTAACAATTTCAATTTTGTGCCACAGTTCCCTTCATCCCTGCAGTTAGGGATGATAATTTCCCAACTATCATGAAATGAGATGTCTTCTGAGTTTTGAAATGAATGGATTTCTGGTTAAGTTTTAGTTTTCTATAATGAAAGTGAAAATCCTTGGTGAATTAATGCCTATGTAATAGTAAGGCAGTGGAATGGTACTTTACCTCATTTTAGGAATAGTCAAGTTATTATGCCATGGATTAGTTCCAGATGGTGCTGTATAGTTGCATATTCAAGAAAAAAAATGGAAATTGGCCCTGAGAGTAGTATTAAAAATACTCTATCTGAAAAGTAGATTAAACTCCCAAGTACTTTCCTTTATTGCTTTATTACTAATTAAGGTATACACAGAACTCCTAGGGCTCATTCACATTGACTTTACAAGTTAGCAGTTTCTGTTGTGTAACATCAGGATTCTTTTATTTTATTTTATTTTATTTTATTTTATTTTTTTATTTATTTATGATAGTCACAGAGAGAGAGAGAGAGGCAGAGACATAGGCAGAGGGAGAAGCAGACTCCATGCACCGGGAGCCCGATGTGGGATTCGATCCTGGGTCTCCAGGATCGTGCCCTGGGCCAAAGGCAGGCGCCAAACTGCTGCGCCACCCAGGGATCCCGACATCAGGATTCTTTTAGAACAGCTTTTACTAACATGTGCACACTACCAAGAACCCCAGTCATCCCTTGTGCTCTGGATAAGTCTTATTTCCCTGAAAGAGGCAACCTCATAGTGCTTGTGTTGTTCAGAGCAGTCAGCTCTCAAACTCTAGTATATACATAAGCCACCTGGAGGCCTCTTAAAATGCATTTTCTGAATCTGTAGATCCAAGGTTGGGCCTTAGATTCTGCATTTCTTTTTTTCTTTTTTTAAAGATTTATTTATTTGAGAGACAGCATGGGTGGGGAGGGACAGAGGCAGAGAAAGAGGGAGAGAGAATCTTAAGTAGACTCCTCGTTGAGTGTGGACCCCAAGTTGGGGCTCGATCTCATGACCCTGAGATCATGTGACCTGAGCCAAAGCGGACAGTCGGATGCCCAACTGACAACACCATCCAGGTACCCCAGAGATACTGCATTTCTAACAACTCCCACGTGATGCTAAAGCTGCTGGTCTGTGAACCACATTTTTGAGTACAAAAGTTCTAGAAGAAGGTCTTATTTAGATTTTTCATGTGGGATATCTGGGCTTGCCTGCTATGGATATATATTATTTTATTCATATTCCACCCACCTAACTTTAAAGAAGAAAGATGCCTATTTCTTTTCCCCACAATTCCTTTCTTCCACTCCCTGCCCTATCCCTTCCTCCCCTTCTTGAACAGAGGCTGCTTAGCTTAGCAGTGGCAGGAGTCCCTCTGAGGATTTGAGTTTTAAAAACCATTGAAGAGGTGTAAAGGACCCTGCTTGCTGAAAGGAAAAGGAAGAGTGGCTGGGCCTCCCCCAGCTCATCCCTGTCCTGAGCAGGCACCTGGGAACAGTTTACTGGCATAGTCTCCAGAGAATGACCCAGGTAAATATCTGCTAAAGAGAAGGAGAATTTATACAACTAGATATAAATCAGTGTATTGTCTTTGTTGTTATTGTTACCATATGTCACCAGACCTTTGTGTACCTTGGGAAGGTAAACCATTAGTTAGAAGACTTCTCCAGAGCTCAGTATTTATATTCAAAACATAAACTATACAGCTCAATTTTTGAAACTGCTTTTTCCTCTAGGTAAAGTCATGAAGCTGAGCCCCAAAGCAGAAGAAGTAGCTACCTTCTTTGCAAAAATGCTCGACCATGAATATACTACTAAGGAAATATTTAGGAAAAATTTCTTTAAAGACTGGAGAAAGGTATTGTTGCCCATGTATTAATATCCTAGCACCTTGCAGAAATATTAATCAAGTACTCAGTTAATAAACTGTTACTTTACAAAAAGGTCTGTAATGTAAAATTTGAGCTTTCTGAATTTTATTATATGCAAAGTTTTTCTTTTTTCCCTATTCATTCAATATATTATGTAAGGTTTCTATCCAACAAGAATACTTCTGTGTCTTTCCTTCCACACACTTATGGCTGCAGGAGGGAGTTTATTAGGCCAAACAATAAACCTCAGCTCTGCCTGAGCAGAGGAAAGTCTGTCTCTGCAGGACTGCCTGTCCTCTGCTATTGCAAGATATTACATTGTGATGTCCCATTCCCTTTGATTCTTGCTTATTTACTTTTGGTACTTTCTGCTCTTGAAATCGCATTTCCTATATCTGTCTAGGTGATTTTAAACAATCTTATTTTCAATTTGGATTGTGTGGACAGAAGTGAGCTGAAGTTTACCTTCTGAATAGTTCTGGAAATAATATTTAATAAGTGAGTAGGTCAGGGATAATGTTTCTTTTCTTTTTTTAAAAAGATTTTATTTATTCGAGAGAGGCAGAGACACAGGCAGAGAGAGAAGCAGGCTCCATGCAGGGAGCCCAATGTGGGACTCGATCCCGGAACCCAGGGATCACGCCCTGAGCCAAAGGCAAGCGCTAAACCGCTGAGCCACCCAGGCATCCCAAGGGATAATGTTTCTAAGAGAGAATGAATATAGAAATATTTCTCTCATTACTAAAGCAAATGATATATATTCATGTTTTTCCAACTGTGGGATGATACATATGCTTGCGGATGTGGCAATGTGTAAGGAGCCCAAGAAATTACATAAGAGTTCTATAACCCTTTTTAAAGGATATATCATGTAAAGCATTTTTTATTTTATTAAGTATTTTATAATAGAACAAAGTAATAAAATTATGTGTTTTTTTTTTTTTCAAAGCTCATGAATTTAGATTGCCTACCTCTCTAGACACCTTTGGCTGAAAAAAAAATACTTTGCTGTAATCACAAAGAAACTTGTGGGATAAACAGCATATTTACCTTTTTCTTCTGTCTTCACCCTTTTCTTAACTAGGAAATGACTAATGAAGAGAAGAATATTATCACCAACCTAAGCAAATGTGATTTTACCCAGATGAGCCAGTATTTCAAAGCCCAGTCAGAAGCTCGGAAACAGATGAGCAAGGAGGAGAAACTGGTACTACAGAATTTCTTAAATCCCTGGAGGATTTTGGAAGTGTTTAATTCATCTAATTTTCTTCTTGGTTCTTAACAATATAGATTTCACTTTAGTAATTTCACATGGTTCTATATTAAAGATATAGGATTCTTGGGATAGTAAAGTTTAAGTTTTCTTAGTTTTTACACAGACCAAAAATTTTGAATAATAGGCATTTTATTTAATGGCTCAGTATAAGAACCTAGTGCTCTTGGAACCTAAGCAGTCAGTAACTACAGTAATACAGTATTTAACTGTGGGCAGACCTGTACAATGGCTCCTGGATATTAGGGTTTTAAGACAGATACTATGATACTGCCCATGTACCTCCCTGTTCTTGATTTATTTTACCCTGGGATCTAGCCATGCTCATCCATCTTCATCTTTACTCCAGAGGAATCTTTCTAGTATCCAGTATCCAGTGGGATGTCATTTTCTTCTAGATTACCAGTGGGCAAACTGTAGCCTGCATACTTTTATTAAAAAGTTCTTTGGAACACAACCGTATCTACTTGTTTACATATCATTTGTGGTTACTTTCATTTGACAGTGGCAGGGTTGAGTAGTTCCAAAAGAGACTGTATAGCCCGCAAGCCTAAAATATTTTCTGTTTAGAAAAGATTTGCCAACCCCAATCTAGAGAAGTCCAGGCTAGAGTTTGTCTTGTCTGCCTGCCTGCCTGCTTGCCTTCCATCCATCCTAATTGGAGGTCCAGAAGTTAAGGATTTTAAGGAATTTTGAAACTCTTTAGTTTCAGTATTTTAAAGGACTTGTATGTTTATAAGATTTAGGCCACTGTATTTATTATATAATTCATTGTCTGATGGTACCTATTTGACTTGTAGTTTAAAAATTATGACTTACTATAAAAATGATAATTGCATCAGACTTTTCAGTCTCAGTTTAGTCTTCTAAATGTTCCAAATTAGTGAAACTTGGTTTATTCTTTGAGCGGTGTTTTAAAACTTAAAAACCACTTTTGAGCTTTGTTCTTGCAAGTAGTGATCCAAAGCTTAAGGAGGTTTCAGAAGTATCACCTTGTCAGAGCCCTGGCCAAAGACACCTGCTGCCAGGTTCTGAATCTCTTCTCACCCACAAGGCAACAGGACTTAGTTAAGTTGAATTTCTAAGTATAATATGAAGATAGAGTCAACAGAGGGTAAAGGAGGCTCCCAAGTTCCACTCCCACACTTTTGGATCAAGGATCACAAAGTACATAATGTATGTGTACCTATATATACCTAGGAAAGAATCTATGACAGGTATGTTTAAGCTTGAAAGCCCATCTGAAATGACGTTTAACTAAATGTGCCTGGAACCTATTAGAGAACATGGAGATGTTCTTTATGAGGCCTATCATAGATTCTTCCCTGTCTACCATTTTGACACTACTCAACAAAATGTTAATTTTTAAAGTTACTTTTAAAAATACCTAGGTAACATGTTCACACATAAGTTCTTGAAGATTAAAAAAAAAATCAACTTTGGATCTGTAGTCGGGGTCAGTCCTCAAAGGTAGATATTTTGGGGAATTTTATTATATTTAGTTTAAAAACACTTTTAGAAGTTATCCTTATTTGTATTTCTTTCTCTTTAAAAATTATTTATAATTATTATTTTTTAAAGTTTTACTTATTTATCTCTGCACCTAGTGTGGGGCTCAAACTCATGACCCTGGGATCAGGAGTTGTATATGCTCTTCTGATTGAGCCAGCCAGGTTTCTGCATTTGCATTTATTCCTTAATGATTTTTAGACTTTTCTATACCTCGAACTATTATCGAGTAAGAGGTAAAATATGAGTGGAAAACAGCAATTTGAGCCCATTTTGAATACTTCCTTTCTGTGTTCCAGAAAATCAAAGAAGAGAATGAAAAATTACTGAAAGAATATGGCTTCTGTGTTATGGATAACCACAGAGAGAGGATTGCCAACTTCAAGATAGAACCTCCTGGGCTTTTCCGTGGCCGTGGCAACCACCCCAAGATGGGCATGCTGAAGAGACGGATCATGCCTGAGGATATCATCATCAACTGTAGCAAGTGAGCACAATTCATTGTTTGGGCCAGAAATCAAGTCCGGGGCTTCCTTTGTTCTTGAGAGTATGTTGCTGGAGGTGTTTTCCCACACTACATAAGACCGTTGGGAACAACATGGTATTTCCATGTACAGATCTCCAAGTATTTTTCAGTTACTGACTGGTAATGAGGAGGAAACATGAAAATACATACTTAGAAGATTTATCCACGTTAGGTCATGAAAGGTGAAAATGTCCCTCACTTCTCATTCCACTGCCCTCCTGCTTTGTTATTTCCACAGAGATGCCAAGGTTCCTTCTCCTCCCACGGGACATAAATGGAAAGAGGTCCGACATGATAATAAGGTTACTTGGCTGGTCTCCTGGACAGAGAACATCCAAGGTTCTATTAAATATATCATGCTGAACCCCAGTTCACGAATCAAGGTAAGGAGTAGCTAAGAGCTGCACCACTTAGTGGGGCTGATCTCTTTTTTATTGAAGTGTAGTATTTTTGGTCTCTAGAATCACTATGACAAATTACAAACTCTCCACATAATAAGGCAAGTATTTTCATGCTTAGCATTATCTGGTGACCTTCCTAAGATGTAGCCATTTTCTGCATCACATTATAATCTGATTCATTTATTAATTCACAAATTTTTACTGAGATTCCACGATGTGCCTGGCACAGTGTGTATTCATGATGCTAATTAGGAATTGTGTTGGTAAACAAAACTGATAACAGTCCCTGTTGCTTACTGTCCAGTGATTAGAATGTGATAAATAAATAAATGTGTGTTAAAATGTGATAAAGAAATATATGTGTGGTGCCTGGATGGCACAGTCAGTTGAACATCCAACTCTTGGTTTTGGCTCAGGCCGTGGTCTCGGGGTCCTGGGATCAAGGCTCAAGTCCAGTTTTGTGCTCAGCTCAGAGTCGGCTTGGGACTCTCTCCTTCTTTTTAATCTTTTAAAAAAAATTTAGACAATGCAATAAATGTAAATTGGCTTTTACAGCTTTCTTCCACACTTTCTTGGTTCTGAAGAAGGGAATGTAATTGCTTTAAATCCAGAAAGTTATAAAATACAGTCTTAAATGCTTCTAGCTTCCTAAGGTTTCTTCTGGGTAGTTTATACCAGGACTGAATGGGATGATGTATGCGAAAGCACATCATAAACTGTTATATACCTATGTGTTATTTGTTAATGCTCTTATTGAAAGGGAAAAGCTGTCTTGGAAGGGCAGTCAAGTTCTTTAGCCTGCTAGGTATTCCTGCTTGGGAGAGTCCTATGAACTTCCTACCTCAGACATACTATGGGAATGTACATAGCAACCCTAAAGAGAAATGAGCTCAAAAGGAAACAGCCAAAAAAAAAAAAAAAAAAAAAAAACAGCCAAGGAATTAGTTCTTTGTAGACTATGTCTGTTAAAAATGCAGGACACTGGGACTAAAGACTTTTTAAATCTTGGTTTATAGGTTATTAAACATCTGTTAAGACATGGAGGCCACAAAAAAAAAAAAAAATTACATGGAGGCCACACCTTGGAAGGCCTTGTCTTGTCGACACTAAACCACATGTCCTCTAACTTAGTTCTTTGTTCTAATATGAAAAAGACCATCTCTGTATTTTTTTGCCATTCAGTTAGAAATGTCACTTTTTCTAGTTTAGAGTAAGTATAGAATCAAAACCCTTATGTGAAGTCCAGTCATCTAAAGAAATGTTAATTCTTCAGAAATAAATGTAGATAAACAGTGGTCTTAGCTCTCAAAGAACTTCTAGGCTAAGTGGGCAAATTGGGTAAGAATTCAATTGTATTAGAAGAAGGTAAGCATTAAGTGTTTTAGATAAATGTAGCAGTTATTTCCAGCGCTTAGAAGATCCGAAACTTTATGAAGGAAATTAGATTTAATAAGATTATAGTTTGGTCTTAAAAGGGAGTTATTCCAAACAGTGTTGTGTTACTATGAACAGAATGGGAGAAATGTAAAAGGGAGTAACAAAAAGAATTAGCAATTTACATAGCATTGTGAATGTGCTAAAATGTTACTAATGATAAATTTTATGTGTATTTTACACAAATCAGTGATATTAGGTTACTTTTCACATAAGTTGACATTCAGTTATCTTAGCAACCATAGCAGATGTACGAATGCCACTGTTTTATAGATAAATTTGGTCTCTGGGAAGCCAGGAAACTTGCCCACAGTCCAATAGTTAGTAACTGTGACTTAGATCTTTAGCCTTTTGGTGCCTTCTTGTGATATCCTACTGCCAGTTTGTGGACAGCCTTAAGCATCTTGCTAAAGAGACTGGTCCAAGTTCTGCATCTGGAGAGTTATTGAAGGGCTTTGAACAGAGGAGGGTCTTGAACATAAGTTCAAGAAGATTTACAGGCTTTGTACGCAGTCACACTAATAAACAAATTCTTGTAAAAGATGCGAAGATGGGGATCCCTGGATGGCTCAGTGGTTTAATGCCTGCCTTCAGCCCAGGGCATGTCCTGGAGTCCTGGGATCAAGTCCCACATCAGGCTCCCTGCATGGAGCCTGCTTCTCTCTCTGCCTATGTCTCTGTTTCTCTCTCTCCGTGTCTCTCATGAATATATACATAAAATCTTTAAAAATAAATAAATAGAAGATGGAAAGAAAAAGTGCAGGGGTACCATGTGAGAGTATACCAGGGCATTTGATTTTGGCCTCAGGTTCAGGGAAGGCTTTCTGAGGAAATGACATTTACAATAAGACAAGACTGAATGGGATTTATCCATGGAAAAGATAGGGGAATGGGTCTTCCACAGAAAATAGCCTTTTGAAATCCTTGAGGAGAGAAAGTGTTGGGTGGTCTTGAGGCCTGAAAGAAGGGCAGTGCAGTTGAGGTACAATGTGAGCAAGAGAGGGGCATGAGGAGGAAGCTAGAGGGTTTGCAGGCCAAATCTTCAGGCTCTTCCTTAAAGTTGTTTATATTATCCTAAATCCAGTGGGAAGTTACTGGGTTCTAACAAGGGAAATAACCAGATTCGTGTTTTAGAAACCTATGACCTAACTGATCATTCTGAGTGGTAAATTCTGTGGAGGTTGGATTGGATACACACTAGAAGTAGGGATACTAATAGGATGCTGTTGTAGGTCCTCCAAGCAACAGATGGTGACGGCTTGGACAAGATGATGCCAGTGTGGGTGGACTAGAGGTGAACAGATCCAAATACATGTATACTGCAATCTCTTAAACCTGGCATTCAAGCAGATTGTAGGAAAGCCTCCAAGGCTTGAGATCTTTGTTGTTGACAGACCAGGGGGAGGACCTCCAGGGCTAGGAGCCACTAATTTATTCCTGACAATATCCATATAACCCCCATATACTGTAGGAATTTGTGCAGGTTTCTGAATGATGGTTATGGTAGTGAATATAGAAGTCACCGACATGTAGGCCCTGCCTAGAATCTTACACACAGGACAGAGAATCTACTCAGCTGGGTTGGGATCCAGAATCAGGCAGATGGCTAAGGGCTTAGGAAGTCATACTTACTATTAAGAGAAAAATCTGATTTCTTCAGCTCTCTGCCGATACTTGACTGTTTCCCCTCAGAACAGTAAGGACTCACTATTTCCACTACTTGTACCTTGTACTACTAGTACAACTACTTTTTTTTTTTTTTAAATAAGAGTAAGAGGGAGATTGGTGGGGCTAGAGAGGTAAAGGGAGAGGGAGAAAGAAAAGATTTCAAGCAGACTCCTCACTGAGTGAAAAGCATGACAGAGGGCTCAATCCCATGACCCTGAGATCATGACCTGAGCTGAAATCAAGAGTTGGATGCTCAACCAACTGAGCCACCTAGGCATTCCTACCTCATACCTCTTTTGCTTTAAAGTTTTACTTTTTATTTTAAAAGAATCCATCCATAAAATCCTTAATCCTCTCTCTTTCTCTTTTTTTAAAGATTTTATTTATTCATGAGAGAGAGAGAGAGGCAGAGACACAGGCAGAGGGAGAAGCAGGCTCCCTGCAGGGAACCTGACGTGGGACTCGATCTCAGGACCCCAGGATCATGACCTGAGCCAAAGGCAGACACTCAACCACTGAGCCATCCAGGCACCCCCTTAATCCTCTCTTTAGTCAGCAGTTGTCACAATGAGATATTTGATTAATTTCTGTACTCAATACCTTCCCTCTAGGTTTACTTTTCTTGTTAAAACACACCCATTACTATATGTTTAGTGAGGATCTATAGTTGGCAAATTCTCATTTTGTTTCACTGAAAATTTCATTTTCATCCTCATAATCTATCTTTTCTCCAGTAAAGAATATATCATTATGTTTTCTGAAATAGCAGGAAAATGGCAGTTAGCCTTTGGGAACCAGTAGCTTTAGTGAAGCTCTCTGATCCCACGTAAACCATAGATCCAGAGGTTACAAAAGGACTGTTTGTTACGGTACTCACTCCTAAGTCCAACCCACTGTCAAGGTTGGAAACATTATCTAGTCTCATAACCTGTAAAGTAGCCCTTGATAAAAGTGAGGTTCTTCAATCAGTCTTAACTTTATGAACAAAATTTTTCATATTTTCTTTAAATGTAAAGTACAACAGACTTTGTAATCCATTGTTTACATTACATTGTATTCAATCCTATTAAAATATTCTTAGGGCGAAATCCCCATTTCTTGCCGTTTCTGTCTTTAGAGCTTATAATTCTGTGAGGTTTCAGAGATGTATGTACCTACAACCTTTTAAATGTAACCATCTAGATGTTAAAGGGCTGAATTGAAGGAAAATGTCCTAATAAAACTTTATATTCTTAGGAAGCTCTGATTTTGGTGAGTTTTATTAGAAAGCAAAAGTAAGACACATTTATTTTTTAAAAATTCTGAGCCTGACATCTTTTGTAAATTCTAAAGTACAAAAAATAAAATGCTAAAACTTCTAGATGATAACATGGTAAAAACACTTTCATGACCTTGGTTATAGGTTCCCTAGGACACAAAATAAACACTAATGATAAAACAATCGACAGTGGACTTCATTAAAATTAAAAACCTAAGTTCGGGATCCCTGAGTAGCTCAGCGGTTTGGCACCTGCCTTTGGCCCAGGGTGTGATCCTAGAGTCCTGGGATCGAGTCCTGCATCAGGCTCCCAGCATGGAGTCTGCTTCTCCCTCCTCCTGTGTCTCTGTGCCTCTCTCTTTCTATCATAAATCAATCTTTTAAAAAAACTTGAGTTCAACATAGGATACTGTTACTAAATACATGTTACTGGGAGAGAATATTGGCAGCATGTATATCTGATGGAAAACTTGTATTCAGAATACACAAAGAATTCTATAACTCCATAATAAAAGAAAGCAAGACTCAAACGGATGCTTTACAAGAGAGAGAAATGGCCAATAAATAAGCACATGAAAGAGTTCTTGACCTCACTAATTATCAATGGAATGCAGATTTAAACCACAATGAGGTGACTAATTCCAGTTCTAGGTATTTTTACCCCAAATAAATTGAAAACCTGTGTCCATAAAAAGATCTGTACAAGAATGTTTATTGCAGCATTATATTAATGCAGGTCTCAAATTGGAAACATTCTAGGGGGTCCATCAACAGAATAAATACATGGTCTGGTCAGACACATTAGGGATAGTCATAGATTATACCATATATACTAGCAGTTGGATGAAGTGAACTAATGAATGCAGCAACATGATGAATCTTTTTTTTTTTTAAGATTTTATTTAAGAAAAAAAATTTTAAGAGAATGAGCATAGGGGGAGGGGCGGTGAGAGGGATAGAGAGAGAATCTCAAGCTCAGTGCAGAGCCTAATATAGGGCTCAATCTCACAACCCTGAGATCGTGACCTTGAGCCAAAATCAAGAGTCAGACACTCAAACCAACTGAGTCACCTAGGCACCCCAACGTGGATGAATCTTAAAATACATGTTGAAAAGCCTAGACACACAAGCCTATACTGTATGATTCTGTTTATATAATACTTTAAATTAGGCAAAATCTAATCTATGATGATAGAAATTAAAGAACAGTGGTTGCTTAGTTGTTGATTAACCAGAAAGGGGCATGAGTGAACTTTCTCTAATGATAGAGAATACTCTCTCCCTCTCTCTCTCTCTTTTTTTTTTAAGATTTTATTTTTTTAATTCATGAGAGACACGCAGAGGGAGCAGGAGGCTCCCTACGAGGAGCCCGATGTGGGACTTGATCCCAGGACCCCTGGATCCCGACCTGAGCCAAAGGGAGATGCTCAACCACTGAGCCACCCAGGTGCCCTGAGAATAGTCTGTGTCTTAATGGGATGTAGGTTACATGGGTTATGAATTGTCAAAACTGATCAAACTATATAACATAAAATCTTTTCTAAAAGATTCAGAATAGGGACACCTGAGTCCTGTATAATCAAGTTAGATTCTTATCCATACAAAAGTTTGGGTAGGGGAAAATGGAAAGGGTTAAAGGCAAGCTTCCTATAGTGGATACCTTGTTTTACTGAGACGGTTTTGATGATGACCTTATCTGGAAAACCGAAATGGGTATTTTATTTTCTAGTAGTCTGAGAAAGCTTGTTCAAGTGTAATTTACTGTCTGCTTAGAGAAACTTCGAAGACAGCAGGGATAAGCATACTTCCTGGAGCCAGCCTTCCCTTAGACCTAGACAAGGTGGCATCTGCCCCCACCCTCCCATCTTTGTATCCTTATTTGAGACTCCTGGATCCTTGCATCAAGAGCCCAGCCATCCTGTGAAGAAAAGTTGATCTTGTGGTATCCTCTGTGAATAACTTATTTGTTGCGTTTTTCTAAACCTTGTTTTGGTGGCATGACTAAGGAATTGGGCAAATGTAACCCTATGGGACTTTGAAGACTTGGAGTAAGGCTTTGGTAGGCCTATGTGCATTAGAGTGATGGCCAAGAGCCGGCTCCTTAACTGGAGACTATACTATTAAAGATGAGTCTTTGATGTCGTGTGTGTGTGTGTGTGTGTGTGTGTGTGTGTGTATAAGGGAGAGAGAGAGAAAGACATGATTGTCATGGAAATTTATTACTGACTCGTACATGAAGACAGCTGGTATCACACCTTTTTCTTCACCCTTTTAAATGTCAATATGTACTAAGAAAAATCTGAGAAATTTTAAGCTTCCCTTTGTCAGGAAATAGAACTTAGATATTTCTTCTTAGATATTGTATCACCAACTGCTTAATTGCCCACCCACAACAACAAGTAGTTACTGAACCTCTTATTTTATAGCCAAACAAGTACATACAACTTGGCCACACACAGTTGTGGGAGAGTGCTGATGAATCCTTAGCATACCCAGGTGAGCTTGCATTTCTGAGTGTTGTTAGAGCTAGACGTAGAAGATGTTTCTCACTTACACATAGCTCACTTTCCTGCATGCTCAGAAGGCTAGTTACCGTGACCATGATTATTATACTTCAAGGACCAATGTCGCATGTCAGATGGGAACTAGGCATATGTGGGTAGAAATCACTATCCCTCTCTCTTGTGGTTGGGAGAATTAAGAGCAGAGATTCTTGGGTTCTTAAAATCCATCCTTGTGGGGGATCCCTGGGTGGCTCAGCGGTTTAACGCCTGCCTTTGGCCCAGGGTGCGATCCTGGAGTCTCAAGATTGAGTCCCACGTCTGGCTCCCGGCATGGAGCCTGCTTCTCCTTCCTCCTGTGTCTCTGCCTCTCTCTCTGAAAGGAAGGAAGGAAGGAAAGGAAAAAGGAAAGAAAGAAATAAGCAAACTAGCTAGCTTTAAAAAAAAAAAAATCCATCCTTGTAGTCATGTCATATAATTTGTTTTAGGCCTTAGAATACTCCCTGACCCTCTTGGGATTTCATAGATGTTTCTCCCCCCTTTCTTACCTTTCTCACTTGACATTAGTATCAGTCCTTGCTTGTGAATCTTGTTTCCATTCAATATGGTAGCAGAAATAATCTTCTGTCACTGTTGATTAGATTCAGTCTTTTCATACCCTTTTAAAAACACGTCATTGGCTTTAGAATAAATTTTTAGAACTTGTACCAAAAACTAATGTTTTGAGAAGAAAAAGTCTTCTCAGTAACATTGTTTCCCCTCAATCTAATCAAAAATACTCTTAAATGCAGAAGTTAGAAAATGGTGAATAATTACCACTGTTCCTGGAAGTCATTGTGTTCCTTAGTAATTAATGTGTTGTGTCATCTTTGGTTCTGCTTCTTGACAGTCCATCAAACTGAATGGTTGTCTTGGATTTGTATTTAATGAAATTTAGTCCTAGCAGAAAACTGTTGGGTCACAGACTCTACAGCAGAGCATTGATGCTGATGTGGGGATGGGGATATTTATACCTTTGTATTGATAGAAGTCCATTTTGGGGACGTGCCATTTGGGCTTTTCCCAAGAACATAATCACTTTACAGAATGAAAGCCAGAGGCTGGCTTAGTAACTAGACAGGGGCCTGTTGTGCTTGACAGTGAAACGAGACTAACATGAGTTCTCACCAGGTTAGATACTCTAAAATGTCTCTTCAGTACTCTTCTTTTTCTACCTTGCTTATGCTCAGGTTCCTTTGGTTCAGAGCTCTGAGCTTGAATATTCAAAGTCTATTTTTACTCTACCATCCCTACACAATCTACATAGACCTTTGGGTTTGGGTCTTTGCAGGGTGAGAAAGACTGGCAGAAATATGAGACTGCTCGGCGACTGAAGAAGTGTGTGGATAAAATCCGGAACCAATATAGAGAAGACTGGAAGTCCAAAGAGATGAAAGTCCGGCAGAGAGCTGTAGCCCTATACTTCATAGACAAGGTGAGCATCTTCCTATCACATTGCCTAATACGTTGGGCTTACCAAATATGGGATTGTTTACATTTCCAGGCCTTGTGCTAAGTACTGGAGCAGTACCCATCTCTGGTCCAATAAGGAGGGTAGAAGTGGAGAGAGAGGCATTTGGAGTCTGCTGGTCTCTAAATCTGAATCTTCTGCAAATACTATGACATTTTCAAACTGAGTATAAGCCACCAAAAAAATTTTTATTTTACGTCATGACCCAACACACATAAATATATTTGTAGTTGTGTGTAACTGCAAAGCTGCACAAAACAGTGTTTAGCCTTTCTACAAGCAATGAATTCTGACATTTTAATTTTTTTCTTGTTTTTAAAAAGAATGGTTATAACCCTTAAAATTGGTTAAACAATCCATGAATGTTTCACAACTATACTTTGAAGGACCATGCTCTAGAGGAGATGAGTTTGTCACTACCTTTTTGAAGATTTTGGTTTCTTTCCCAATTTTGCACTGCTTAGCACAAAATCTAAATTATCTCAAAAATTAAGCAAAATTAGGAGACTACTGAGTCTATCACCCAGAATAGGAATACTCTCTTGTTTGCTGCTTTGTTGTTGTTGTTGTTGTTTTTTAATTTCTTCCTTTCCTCCATTCTTATTTGAGAGAACAGAGTAAAGAGAAGCTTGGTTTTATGAGAAAGGGTAATATCACTATGATTCTCTGTACTTCATTTTATAGAGGAAGGAGCATATAGAATCCAGAATTCCCAAGCCTTGCAGACTGATACTCTATCCCCAGAGTTAGGAGACTTCTGATTTGGATTTCCTAGAGATCGTAGAAAATTGAAGTTTTTTCATTTGCTCTCATTTCTCCCTACTTCCTGGACAGCTTGCTCTGAGAGCAGGCAATGAGAAGGAGGAAGGAGAAACAGCGGACACAGTGGGTTGCTGCTCGCTTCGTGTGGAGCATATCAATCTGCACCCAGAGTTGGATGGTCAGGAATACGTGGTAGAGTTTGACTTCCTTGGAAAAGATTCGATCAGATACTATAATAAAGTCCCTGTTGAGAAACGAGTAAGTTACTTTGGCCTGTGCACCCTGGCCTGTTTTTCCTTCATTTCTTTCGTTCGTTCGTTCGTTCGTTCGTTCGTTCATTTATTCATTCATTCAGCAAGCATATATTGAGTGCTTTTTGTATGCTCTTCACTTGCTGAACACTAGGGAAATAGTTTGAAAGAGAGAGGAGAGGTATTGGTTGTCCTGTGTACCTCCTTTTAGTCCCTGTCCCTCACCTACCACCCCGTGCTACACCTTCCTGGGAATGAGGGCACCATGTCCTAAAGTAACAGTCAACAGTGCATGCTGTAGAGTGTTGGCCCTAGTGGCAAACTTTAGCATAAGATTTAACTCACCTTACTGTAATGATTCAACCACATTTCCATACCCCCGGTCTTGTTGCATATTTGTCATTTTTGTAACTTTGCTCAACCTCTCTCTGAACTCCTGACTGAGCCAAGCAATAGCCCTTTAGTCCTCAAATCTCTGAGCCCATACCCAAAGAGGGCACTGCAGCTCCATGTCCATCCGTCCCCCCCCCCCCAACTCTTGGGCTTGAACCTGTAATCTAGCCCTTTAAAAGTCTGATATTTAATCAGTCATTAGGCTTTGTTGGCTGTGGCAGTGGTCCATACTAAAGAAGTGCTAAAGAGACATGACAACTAAATGTAATACCTTAGATTGGATTCCATCCTGGAGAAGTAGAGGACATCATTAGGTCAGCTGACCAAATTGGAATATGAACAGTAGATTGAAGCATATATACATGCAAATTTATGAAGCTGATAAGTACTGTGTGAATGCAAGGGAGTATCTCTATCCTTAGGAAGTTCTTAGGAAATACACGGAGATATTTAAGGATAAAGGGCTCATAAATGATTCAGGACAAACAGTTGTGTGTCTACACACATGTATGTAGAGATGGAAGTGAGGCAGACATGTATTGTGCAATGGTGAATGTTGTATAAAACGTTAATGGTCAGTGAATCGGTAAAAGGATGTGGGTATGGGTATGCCTTATGCTTTTTTATTTTCTAAGTTTTTGTAAGTTTGTAATTATTTCCAAAGTAAAGGCTTTTTAAATAATAGGTTCTACTTATTTTCCTTTAGGTTTTTAAGAACTTACAGCTATTTATGGAGAACAAACAGCCTGAGGATGATCTTTTTGATAGACTCAATGTGAGTGGACAGATTGCACGGGTTGAAGGAGGGGCCCAGCCGGAGCCTCCTCACAAGCTCCTAAAGGAGAGGTTTGCCTGGGGGTGACTTGGACTACTATCCCTTCAGTTTGTCCTGTGGCATCCTATACACTGTTCCTTCTGCAGGCACACAGTGAATCCATGACCAAAGCCCTCAGACAGGTGGACAGACCCTACCTTTTATTCTCTTCTGGCTCTTGCAGAGTCGTCTTTTGGCTGGATACCCAGCCATCTCTGAGATTGAAGGCCTCTCCCTATATCTTATCAGGGAAGATCTTAATGGGGGAAGGACAAATTTGCTTTATTGTCCTGCTTAAGATTAACATACTTCATAGGGAGATATCACGCACCCTGTGTTTTGGAATTTTTTTCTAACTTCCCACTGGCAGGGCAATAAACTTGGCAAACTTGAGATTACACTGGTATAAATGTCCTAGGGCTTGCCAGAAGGGGCAGAGTGGTTTAGCTTTTGCGTAAATCCCAATATCCTCTCTGTGCTTTGTCTCCTCCAGACTGGTATTCTAAATAAGCATCTTCAGGATCTTATGGAGGGCCTGACAGCCAAGGTGTTCCGTACATACAATGCCTCCATCACGCTACAGCAGCAGCTAAAAGAACTCACAGCCCGTAAGTACTTGTTGGCCAGACAGGCTTGCACACTTCCTGGTATGTCCATTGCCCTTGCTGAGCTAAGTCCTAGAGCTTTTCTGCTATTCTCCTTAATTTTTATCACTGGAAACTTTTCCTTCTATACCTCTAATAGAGAGCCAAGGCCTAGTTGTATAAACATAAAATCAGTGTAGTTTCCCCCTTCCTACCCCAAGTTCAAGATTTATTTTCGTGGAATGCTGACAGGAGCTTTCTGAAAGTACCTACATTTGATGGTTTATATGTATGTTTTTTGAAAACTCAGAGTGAAGACATAGTGCTATGATGCTTGGTTAAATTGGAGAGAATAAGGTTTTCATGGTTATTTTTTAAACCAGGAGCACATCCTTCCCCTGAGGTTTCTGTCACCCCCCCCCTTAAAATAGTAGGTAGTATTTTCCTAAAAACTAGGTGCAGAAGGTACAACCAAGATACACAAGCTTTTTTTCCCTAGAGCCCAGTCACTGCTAAATTCTACCTATCCTCTAAAAGTACATCAAATAGCTTTAGAATATAAGACTAAAAATCCAAAGAGGATGTTTTGAGGGCCAGTATATTAGGGTGGGATAAAGGGTGCTATGTGACATAAGTAAAATATTCCTCATGCTTTTAATCTTTCTGTGTAAAACACATACTGCCTTTTGGTTTTAAAATATAAAGCTTGTGATCCTTTTGTCTTACCCTCCTCTACAGACCTTTTCTGTCCCAATTCCACATTTTCTTCAGGCTACATTGAGTGGGGGAAACAGCCTTTGAGACAAGCAGATGACTCTTGACTCTCAGGTTTTGACCTTGTGTCTTGGGAGAACTTGATTATTTGAGTGAGTTGAGGACCAGCAAAGTCATGAGGAAGCAGCACTGGGGAAGGCATGTTGTGTATTCTTCTTGTGTATACATACTGACTCTTTCACCCTTATGTTTCTTTCTTCACAGCGGATGAGAACATCCCAGCAAAGATCCTATCTTATAACCGTGCCAACCGAGCTGTTGCAATCCTTTGTAACCATCAGAGGGCACCACCCAAAACTTTTGAGAAGTCTATGATGAACTTGCAGTCTAAGGTATTGCAGATCTAGATGGTGGGGTAGCAAAATTAAGGGAACCCCATCTGCTGCGGATAATCTGCAAGTGAGATGCCTTCTGGGCTGGGATATGAGGAGGCCAGTTCCAGTTCTAGGTCTTTCTGGAAGATACATCCATGCTAAAGATAAACATGGTAATATAATAGGAGTTATCCCTGATCAAGGTACTGAGTATCAAGTACCCATTGTTTAGGAAGTTTCCATTCTGTGAACAGAAGTCCTGCACTGGTTGCTTCTTGTTTTGAAAAACTAAGTTTGATGTACCCTCTTTGAAATATTGATAATTATTGTCCTTATTATAAATGAGTATAATAGATACAAAGAGAGTCTTCACAGTTCCTTGCCTTAGCCCAGAAATACAACTATTTCTAAATTAGATTGTTTCAAATTGAAAAGATGATGAAACAATGATATTTAATTGCCCCCTAATCCTAACACAACTATTTTTATTTTTACACATTCCACATGAATCATATTTTTATGTAGCTCATCATCAAACATCTGTTGAATACTGGCTTTATGCCACAGTTGCTGCCCTAGAGGGAGAGACTGACATGCAAACAAGTAGATGCTGTTCCTCCTCCATGTGCCTCTCCTCCCTACAAATCTGCCTGGTACTGAGCTTGTAAGTCACAAGGCACTAAACATTTGGGCATTTGGCATTTCTGTGTTAGCAATGGCTTCATAAACCCATTTCAATGTGCTGAGAATAGAATTTTTAACATTTCACTTAAGAGCAGACACACAGGGTCACAAAGGACCAATTATCTTGAAACATACTTACCAAATAAATTTTAAAGTCTTTGATGTGCTTCCTTAATTATAAAATCTTAAGGCAGGTCAATAATGACTAAATTTCAAGCGTAGTAATGAATGTGGAAGTTCTACTTCAAGGTTTCTGCCACAGTGATACAGAAATATCTGTACATATATTGGTGAAGTCCTAGGTACTACTAGTGTTACTATGGTTTGTTGCCCACACTCATAATTAATTGAAGAAGAAATGGTGAATTTCAAACAGAGGTTAGTGAACTTACAGATGTGATTCTTTTCTATCGACATCCACAGAATTCTGTATTAGAACAAGTGAAGTTTAAAAATGATTACTATAGAGTGAGGCTACATACACATTTCCAGGTCCACCATGTTTTCCTTCTGTTGAAATTTCTTCAAGATAAGTACCCAGTAGTAGTAGTACATCTGGGTCAGAAGATATCCACAATCTACAGTTCATGCTACAGGAGTCATCTGGTTTTCCTGAAGGGATGCACTTGTGCACAGTAAATTAATATACATCCCTAGACCTCTTCAGATCTTTAGACCATATGGTTGGCAGGCAAAGAACCCTACAGACCACCCTTCGTAGCAGCTCCTATTTGCTCCCTTGCTCCCACTCTATTAAATGATGGTCATCTGGTATTATTTACTCTCCCCATGTTATTATGCTAAGCCAGAAATAAAAGCATGAATATTCAGGTGCTGTTGACCCAATTCAGACCCCACCCTAGAGCATGAGGAGGTATTTTGTTGATCTTACTCTGGAACCACTGTTTGGGCAGCCCAGGCTGTCTGCCAGGCGAGCCCTCCAAGCTGAGGAACCCTCTCCTGTGTGCCCACAAAGCAAACATACGCCCCTGTTTGCCAAGTGAATCAATGGAGTCTTTGATGCTTTGAGAGAATTTGAAACAGCCTGCCAATTTAGCATCCACAGAAATGGTTAAAAGATTGTGGTTTGTTACATTTCTAGCCTAAGAAGAATCTGGCTAGTGGTGTCTGTGACGCTTTTGTGTATAGAATCAGTTCCTTCAGCTTGACTTTGGACAACATAGATGTTGGACATAAGCCATTCATAGTAAAATGCATTTAATGATTCTCTCACAATGGTGGCCTTTGTTTCCAATCTTGGGCTGCATGTGTATACCTAACAGACAATTCTGGGCTGAGAATAACAGCCCAATGTGTGTTAAATCAGGCAAGTATTTATTTACTCTGCAGAGGTTCCCTTGACCTTGCAGGTTAGCAAGGTAATAGCACATCCGAGGTTCTGCCCCCAGCAGCATAAGTTGATGGCTCGAACTCTAGTTTCATGATGTTGCCGGCTGCTGTCCTTAAGCAGGAACTAAGAACTTGGGCTTTCTGGAGGTATTGGCAAGGGTTTATAAGCAAGAAAGGCTGGAATTGCCGTTATTTTCTTCCTTTATGGAAAGTGCTCTATAGCTAAAAATGTTTTCAGACCTTTGTTTTTGAGTGATAACTACTTGAATTTTCATGGCGTTGTAGCTTTCTCTTCTTGAAAAATAGAATGCCAGAGCCAGGCCATGCCATGCCATGTATAGGTTTGAACAGACGGGCTGAGCTGTTTGCTTCCTGGGTACTTCAGTTGCCATCTTTAAGTCTCTTAGGTATTCTCTTCAGTGCATCCTTTTTTCTTGAGAAGCTGGCACTCCTTCCCAGAGTACTGACAGAATCTGAGGATAAGCTGGGTTCAGTAGATGGAAGGATCCTGTCTCAGCTTTATAAGGAGTTCTCTCCTTCTGTATTCTTAGATTGAAGGCTACACCCTGGCACAGTATCCATTTGACAAACAGCTTTCATCTCTAGTCCTCCTCTCAGGTATTTAAGCCAAAGTGTCGTATGACTGAAAGATCAGCACATTCTCAGTTCTTGTGGGTTCTTTAACCTGAGCTTCTGGATTAAGGGGGCCCTGGTTCACTACCTATAGAAGGATCACTTCTTTCTTGAAGGATCAGTGAAGAACATAAATGACCAAATAGCAGTTGAATTCAGCAGTCACTGTACATCTACTCTGTGCCTTCATGAAGCTACGCAGCTGGGGGTTTTTACCTGGCACACCACTGACAGCCTGCCTGCCTAGTGGAGACAACGTCTAGGTTTTATCTCTGGTGGTGCCCGTGGGTTTTTTTTTTTTTTTCTTCCCTCTCTAGGCTGATTTTCTTAAAGCTTACTGTTCTTCCCCACTTAGATTGATGCCAAGAAGGAACAGTTAGCAGATGCCCGGAGAGATCTGAAAAGTGCTAAAGCTGATGCCAAGGTCCTGAAGGATGCAAAGACCAAGAAGTATGTACCCGGTGTTATGCAAAGCTGGGGACTGGTTGAGACAAAACTGGGGACAGTATCAGAGGCCCTGGGACCCCAGCTTTTCTAAGGTTTAAGTGGTATCTTTTGGAAATCTCTGTATTTAGGGCTTTCTTGCTTTTGCTGCTCCTGCATGGCAGGATGGGTTTGCAATGTTCTTGTCCAGAGGCTAGGCCTGGTTCTTGATGCCTTCCATTCTTCCAGGGTGGTAGAGTCAAAGAAGAAGGCTGTGCAGAGGCTGGAGGAGCAGTTAATGAAGCTCGAGGTTCAGGCCACAGACCGAGAAGAGAATAAACAAATTGCTTTGGGAACCTCCAAACTCAATTATCTGGACCCAAGGATCACAGTGGCTTGGTAAGCATTAAGCTCTTCTTGAGTTCCTGTTGCTAGCTTGAGAAGGGTAGTGGCAGGGAGGGGGGTGGGTTTAAGAGCATTGTTGGCCTTCACATGCCATTCCTGCACTTCACACTTTAAATCCTTTAGTAGGGGAACCCCTGCCATTCTGTTATGCATACTACAAATGCCCTAGAACATCCTGAATGGCCCTAAATGGTCAATAATATTATGCTGTCTTGGGTCAGGGGTTCCATCCAGCCCTTGCACCCTTTTTGCTCTGGTGGGTGCTAGAGGTTGGGTTAGCTTGAGGAGGGGGCAGTATGTGCAGTGGTTAAGAACATGGACTTGAGCCAGACAGCTTGGATTCGGTTTTCAGCTCCATGCTCTCTAGCTGCATGAGAATATAAGCAAATTACCCAACTCTCTGCCTTAGTTTTTAATGTGTATCTTTTTCATTAGTATATCTGTAGTAGCATCAATTTAGAGGTCACTCTAATGATTTAAATGAGCACATGATGCCCTTAGAATATGCCTGGCCACTCTTAAAACTCATTCTCACCAGATGGACATTAAAGCCTGCTGCCCTAGGTCTGGGCTGTTGCTCCCTGAGACACTAATCCTTACCCTCTTTCTCCTTTGTGTGCAGGTGCAAGAAGTGGGGGGTCCCAATTGAGAAAATTTACAACAAAACCCAGCGGGAGAAGTTTGCCTGGGCCATCGACATGGCTGATGAGGACTACGAGTTCTAACCAGTCTTGAGGGGCAGGGTTCTGTGAAAAGGAACAGTGTGGTTTGGGGAAGATGGATAAACTGTGAGCCTTGCTTACCCTCACACCTGAGGGAGAGAGGCGGCAAGTCTTAACAAACCAACATCTTTGAGAAAAGATAAACCTGGAGATATTATAAGAAAGAGCTGAGCCAGTTGTCCTATGGACAACTTATTTAAAAATATTTCAGATATCAAAATTCTAGCTGTATGATTTGTTTTGAATTTTGTTTTTATTTTCAAGAGAGCAAGTGGATGGGAATTTGTCAGAGTTCTGCCAGGCAAATTCACTGTTTCACTGAAGCATTTGGATTCTCTTAGCTACTGTATACGAAGTCCGATTATATTGGTGCGTTTTTACAGTTAGGGTTTTGCAATAACTTCTATATTTTAATAGAAATGAATTCCTAAACTCCCTCCCCTCTCCCCCATTTCAGGAATTTAAAATTAAGTAGAACAAAAACCCAGCGCACCTGTTAGTGAGAGTTGTCACTATCTATTGTCATGGGAATCAATTTTCATTAAACTTGAAGCAGTCGTGACATCGGCAGTGTTTTGGTTCAGACACCTGTTCACAGAAAAGCATGATGGGAAAATATTTCCTGACTTGAGTGTTCCTTTTTAAATGTGAATTTTTATTTCTTTTTAATTATTTTAAAATATTTAAACCTTTTTCTTGATCTTAAAGATCGTGTAGATTGGGGTTGGGGAGGGATGAGGGGTGAGTGAGTCTAAGGATAATGAAATAATCAGTGACTGAAACCATTTTCCCATCATCCTTTGTTCTGAGCATTCTCTGTACCCTTCAGATATCCATCTTTTTCATTTTAAACCCAGTCTTTCACTTGAAAGATTTTATTGTGTAAAAAGTTCCACAAGTCAATAATTTAGAGGAAAATGAGTATTTGGTCCAAAAAAGGAAAAATAATCAAGAATTTAGGGCTTTTATTTTTTCTTTTGTAATTGTGTAAAAAATGGAAAAAAAAACATAAAAAGCAGAATTTTAATGTGAAGACATTTTTTGCTATAATCATTAGTTTTAGAGGCATTGTTAGTTTAGCGTGTGTGCAGAGTCCATTTCCCACATCTTTCCTCAAGTATCTTCTATTTTTATCATGAATTCCCTTTTAATCAACTGTAGGTTATTTAAAATAAATTCCTACAACTTAACGGAAACCTAGTGTCTGCCTTTTTGTTACCCAGGGTCCCTGGCTTGATTGGGGCCACAGGGCTGGGTTTGTGTGTGTGATGGAGGGGGTCTCACTGTTCGGCTCAACAACAGTGGCTCCCTCTCCTCTACAGGAAGGAGCTGGGGCTGGGCTGGGGCTGGAAGGGGCTGCACCTGTCCTGCTGCCAAGGGATAGATCAGAGGGGAGCCAGAGTCCGCATCTCTTGCTAAAAGCAGACCCAGAAAGTGAGGTAGTGTATAGAAAATCTGTAAGAATAAGTTGGGTACAACAACTGTATTTGGAGCCTAGGGTAGGTAATGTTTATTGAGCAAGATGGAGTGAACATAGTATTTGGGAGGCAGATTTTCCACTTTCCATGTGTGCTGGCCAGAAGCAATGGGGAGCTTACTTTGGGTTTGCCTGTGTGGCTAAGCTTACAGTCAGGATGACAGGAATTAAGGGTACTAAACCAATATCTAATCCAGTACCCACGGGATCCCAGAGGCCCAAATGCAGACTTCTCCTTGCATTGATTGGTTAATTAAAAAAAAGGGAGTGGTATTAGACCACTCCCAGTGCTCCTGTACCCAAGTTGGTAGGGTCCCTACAAAAATTGTTCCTTTCCTCATCCTAGGTTACTGGTAAGTCTGGAATTCAGGATGGAGCGTGAGCTTTCCTGTCCAAACAGCAGGGAGCTGGAAGGCCAGTGGTTAGAATTGGTCACTTAGCCCTAGGCCCCCTAGGCTCACTAGTGTGCACAGGTATATTCTGGGAGGAGAGCCATCTCCTTGATGGTCTCTTAACTCACTGGGGGCTGGGCTGGTGTTGAGAAGAGAGAACCCTTGGAAGGTCCTTCTTGGCAGCCTGCATTTCATTGGCCAGTGTGAGAGAAGTAGCATTCACGCCAGGGAATAAAGAAGTTGCGTAGCCATCAGTGCTTTGGAGGAGATTACAGCGAAGTTTTGTAAATTCTGTGATGGTTAGGTAGGTAAATCACTGGAAGTTCAGAATGGCAGTATAGGAGGCTCTTGACAATAATTGATATATTTCATGGCTGGGGGAGGTAGGTGATGAGAACTTGAACCGGAAGTTTGGGACTTGAGCAGGACTTTCCACAAGCAGGTGACAAACCTTGGTCCAGAACTAGAAATTAGAGACAGGAGGCCTTGCAGGCATAAGATTTTACTGATGAGCAGGAACTCGTGCCTACCATTCCCGACAGGAACCTTTCTACAAGTCTTCTGAGGGTAGGTGCATGCCAACTAGATCCTGGTCAAGAAGGACTGTGAAGGGCACCCTTGGTGATGGCAGGCCTGGGAGAGCAGACCAGAGGATGGGAAGCTGACCTGGCCAGTGGGGATGAAGGAAGAGAATGGATAGGTAGGTGAGGGCCAGAAGTGACAGGCTCTGAAAAATGCTTGAGCCTGGAGTTGGGAGAGGACCCTCCCCCTTATTCCTCCAAGGTTGTTCCCTCCTTACACTTCCAGCCTTATCCAGCAAGTCTGACGTGTAGGGTCTGAAAAACTCCTCCTATCAGGCTCTTCTGTGATGCTCAAGTCCAGCTGTGGGCAAAGCTGGTTGGCTTACATGTGCTATGCAAGCCAGGTATCTGGATGCTTGCTTGGCTCCTCTCTTCCTTAACCCCCACATCTGCTCAGCAGCTCTTGTCCATTCTCTGTCAAATCCACATTAGGCCTACATCACATTTGAAAAATGAAATCTCACAACTCCTAGCTGTTTCCAACCGCCACCACCTCCCTCTCCCATTTCACATACAAATGCCTGGGGTGAGTCATCCATCATTCCTCCACCCACTGCAACCAGCTTCTGTCCCACCTTGTCCCCTGAATCCCTCCTGAATTCTGACCACAATGGCCAACAAATGAGTGGCCAAACCAATAAATGGGCTCTGCATTGTGTATTTTAAGCACTTTGTGGCACTGGACACTTAACCACTCTTCCATTTAATAGCTCTATTGAAATATATATCATAAAATCCACCCATTCCAAGTATATTTTTAGTAGCTACAGAGGGTAGGGCTATGGCCATCACCATAAATCGGTTTTAGAAGATCATCCTCCCCAGTAAGATCCCTTGTGCCCACTTAAAGTTAATCCCCACTCCTACTTCCAGCCTCCACTCCTCTCTTCTGTAAATTTGTCTTTTCTGGGACATCACACATAAATGGAATGGTGAACACTCCCCTCTCCAAGCACTTCTTCCTAGCTTCCATGATGGCACCTCCTGGTTTCGCTCCAAATCAGGTATTTGCTCTGCAGAAACTTTATAAATTTTTTTTTCTCTGAGAAAAGTTTACTTATACTTCAGTCTTTAACAAAATTCTTCATAATGGGATGCTCTCTCAACTTGTTTTGAACCAAAAAGCACTTTTTGGAGAAAAGACATTACCCTGAAATGACCTCAGTCAAGCTAGTTTTGGACGATTATAAGTAGTCCCCTGACAAAATCAGTAAACAAGGAGGCAAAGAAATTTACCACAGACTTAGTAATTATTTCTCACAATCCCAACTATTACATACAAACAAGCCTCTTAAAGGTCATTTTCATAGCAAGGCAGCATTGAATTTTTTAGGTTTGGTAATGGTATATATTATATATATATATTTATATATATATATAATATATATACACACACACACATTTAGCAGTCTTTCAAAAAAACAAATATTTATAAAATTATAGACAAGATTTGTGTCAAAATAATATGGAAGGGGTTAGTGCGTGGAGTTTACATAAAACGAAGTGGCCAACAGTTCATAATTGAAGCTCACTGATGAGTACAAGGATATTCACTATACTATCCTGTCTATATACATTTGAAATTTTCCATAAAGTTTTTAATGTAATACAGTAAGTAGTTATTATGCAGATCACTAATATATACCTATGGGAGGGGTGCCTGGGTGGCTCAGTCATTGAGCATCTACCTTTGGCTCAGGTCATGATCCCGGGGTCCCGAGATTGAGGCATTAGGCTCCCCACACGGAGCCTGCTTCTTCCTCTATGTCTCTGCCTCTCTCTTGTGTGTCTCTCATAAATGAATAAGTAAAATCCTTAAAATTTTTTTTTAAAAAATAGGGATGCCTGGGTGGCTCAGTGGTTTAGCGTCTGCCTTCGGCTCAGGGCATAATCCTGGAGTACCGAGATTGAGTCCCACATCATGGGACTCATGGAGCATGCTTGGAGCATGCTTCTCCCTCTGCCTATATCTCTGCCCTTCTCTCTCTGTGCCTCTCATGAGTAAATAAATAAAATCTTAAAAAAAAAGTATATATATACATACACACCTATGGGAGAAATGAAAAGAAAGCTGTTTTAATGTTACACAAAAGGTAATTATGCTTAAATGAAAATTTCTAGTAATGGCATCATATACTGATTTAAAAAGTATTCTCTCTTCAACAACACGAATGCGTCTCAGAAACATGCTGAATATAGACCATGGGTACATACTCCTTAGTTCCATTTATGTGAAATTCTAGAATAGGTAAAAACTACTCTGGTGATGGAAAGCATGTTTAATGATTGCCAGATAGGGGGCAGGGGAAACGGACTACAAAGGGGTACCAAGAAACTTCATGGAAATGTTCTCTATCTTGCTTGGGTAGATGTTACATGAAAGCATACCTTCATCAAAGCTCACCAAACTTTACACTTAAAAATGTGTCTGTTTTTTTAAAAATATGTAAGTTATTGCTCAAACGGATTTTTCAAATGTACTCTCAAACAACTTAGCAGTGAAGGTGATATGCTTCCAGAAATTAGATGACTCAAAGTATCTCTAATGGTGACAACTATATAGAAATAAAAAATTCGTAGAGAGTTTAAACACAAGTTTATTACTGCAATGGTGAGAGTGGGAAAAATATTCATAAATTAATATACTGTTTCAAATAATATGTGATTTAAGGGCAGCCCGTGTGGCTCAGCGGTTTAATGCCACCTTTAGCCCAGGGTGTGATCCTGGAGACCCGGGATCGAGTCCCATGTGGGGCTCC